>NC_057854.1:96275253-96582233 GCF_015237465.2 Chelonia mydas
CATCTGCGAATACATGAATGCACTGACCTGCAAGAATCACAAAAGGCAGACATAGAAAGGACCCAGCAGGCCATCTCCTGTCAATATATGCTTGTTTCCTACAGTACACATCCTAGCATTTTTGTCCAGCCTAGTTTTAAGTATCCCACGCAAAGGATCTTTCCATTGGGAGACTATTCCACAGCCAAACAAATTTCACTGTCAGGATGCTTTTCTTAATATGATCCCATCACTATTGAGTTATTCCTTCTTATGACACTAAATAATTTCTCTCCCTCCTGGAGAAAAATATTCACCCTTTGAATATCTATAGATTTATGTCCAACTCTAAAGCCAAGCTATATGTATCTAGGTTTATGCTTTCTGGGAGAGCAGTGCCTCAATGATCCCCAGGTGTGGTCACACCAGAGCTGCATACCGAGAGTGATACATACACCCAGACAAGTCAACCTCCCTGCTCTGCGACATGCCTTTGTGTATCCAGCCCCTAAATGCAACTTTTACAGCCATATCACATTGTAACTCATCTCTGATTTGTTCTTTATCATCATCTTCAGGCCTCTACTAAATATCACCTCCAAAGTTTCTTCCTCTCACTGAGTTATGGGTGTTCCAGACTCCATACAACTGGGGAGAAAGTCAGCATTTTTCCAAACTGGATCTTCTGTAATTATTTGTTGCCTATGCTCCTTATCTCTCTGAGTCCCTTTGTAGGATTTCTCTGTCCTCTGGACTTCTGTACTCAAACCCTCCCCACAAATTTACCACCACCTGTGATTTTCTTCCAGGTTATTAAAGAAAGTGCTAAATAGGTTAGCAGAGATCCACAGGCTGAAGCCAAACACTTCTCCACTACTTGACACACCGCTGCTTATCATCACCCTTTGTTTATGAAGGTTTAACAAGTTTTTAAGATGGATCCTGGACTGACTGAAAAACAAGCAAGCTCTGCAGAAAGACTTTGAGGGTAAGAACATGCTTCAGGCAAGGGTTATAGTATGTTAAGTTTTAGACTCTAGAAAGCATGTTATACTTTTGTTTTTATTTGTAACCATTTGTTTCCTTTATTCTGATTCAATACGCACTTGAATCTGTGATTCTCTGTGCTTTGCTAATGAACTTATATTTGTTTTCACCATAAATAGATTACAGTGTTGTGTTGTTATAAAGGATCTGATCCTGAATTGCAACCTTCCAGCTGTGTGTACACTCTCTCTTTGGGGACACCTTACCTGATCATTACTGTGAGTGTCCAGTATCAGGAGATGGACACTACAGGTGGACGCTTCGGGGAGTCTGGGAATTGGGTACACAAAGTGTTAAGCTGCAAGGCAAAAGTAACAGCTGGCAGAGTCCTGAGGAGTTTGTTTGGGTGGCTAACTGACAGAGTGTTCAGGGAGCTGACACGCAGTTTAGTACTAGCAAGTCTCTCTCTCTCTCTCTTACTGAAGCAGGGTGATAACATCGTGACCTGTGGAACTACCAAAGAGGACGAAACTAGACAGGGAGCACTTGCTGTTCCATGTTTGAGCAGAAAAGGGAGTGATAGGGCAGCCACCCCACTACACTACGGACATTTATTCGAGTTAGGCAGATGGACAAAGATTTAGCCCCATTTTAAAAAAAAAGTCTACTTTGTATTTCAAGTAGTTATTGGTATTTAGTAGTGTTACATGTTCTGGAAACAGGCAGATTCTTTTGGCTTAAAATGTTTTACTGCATTTTCACATGCGCATCAATATGAAATAGGTGAGTGTGAAAAGGGGAACATATCCTATTATCTCCCTGTCCGTTGCAAAATACATACACTGCTTAGCAACTAATCACATGATTATCAGAGGTATTATATGATGCTTATTCATGTGAGTAAGAGACAACACAACAACAACAAACCCCAGTGAGGCATCTTTTAAAGTATACTTAGGAAGATTCAGATGATAGCCCATCACATGGCCTTATGAATTATAAGGCTATAAATTGATCTGAATATAAATAGGATCTAAAGGAAAGCTGTGGTTCATTAAATAAGATTCTGTTACGTGATAAAAGCAGGGTGGCTCCAAAATGAGAAATTACTCATGGTAACCAGTTGAAGATTGCTTTTATTAAGTGTTAGATGTTAACAATATAAACACAGTTAGTAGCTACATTTTTAAACACCCAAAAATATAGCAAAAGGAAACATCTCTCAATTATTTTAGTCTTCAGTACACAGTAAAGTGCTGCCATGACCATCGATATCTTGTTTGTTTATTATTCCAATCCCCTACCTCCCAATTATGTCTCCTCCCCTGCCTCCCCGGTAGAAGAGGAAAACAGAAATGATCAAAGACATCCCCCGCATAACATTCAGAAGCTGTCCACAACTATACCCTGATCTGGAAAAAAATTTTTTTTTTGCTTCCTGTGTCAGGTCTTCTTTGTACTACACTTACATGTCTGACATAACCAATTAGGTCAAGAATTTGCAGTTGCCAGCTGTGAGCATCTACAATCTAACATGCTAGACAAGAATCTCTTCTCAGATGAGTAGCCTGAGAGGAAGACAAAAAATGGTGCGGTCTTTTACTGTTAATCCATCATACTAGTGATTAAAAAAGAGGGACACTGACAAGGTCGCATAAATCAGTATTACTGGAAGTAAAAATATGTAACACTACAATATGCATGATGGAGAGTGCCTGAAGGCACTGTTAATCTCCCCTCAAATTACTATTCAAAGTTGGACCATTAAACCCAACCATTATGTAAACATTTTAGTAAAAACAACAACATGCATAAGCATAGGGCAGAATACTATGTGAAGTGGTTTGTGGTACTTATATTTGTGAGTAATATTTTTTAAAAATTCTGAAAGTATTTATTCACTGAATGTGAGAATTCAGTGACTTCTTTAGCCAAGTCCTTTAGAACAAGGATTTATTTTGTTCTATGGGCAGAAGAGGGGGTTAAATGTTAGCTGAAGAAGCAAATTTTAAATATTATATGAATATGGGGCATGGGGGATTTTCATGTTTATATACTGATATATTTAAAACAAAAGACCAGGAAGTGTTTGTACACACAGTGGAGGCAGATCTAACATTTCAATTAAAACAACAAACTAGAAAACACTACTTTACTTCCAAGATTTAGGAATACAGAAAACAAAATGAGCATTACTTTCCCCAGCAATATTTTTGCAATCCTATAGCTCTTTTTAAAATTAATATGTATTCCAAATAATATTCCAAATGTAACCAAAGTTTAAAGTGGAACTCCCATTCCCTAAAATTAAACAACATTTTGGGATGTTAACCTCATAAAATAATGATCTCTCGTAGCCTAGATGGACAAAGTTAAATCTTTGCAAGATCAGGGTTTATGTGTGTGTTTAATTTTACTGCCATGAGCAGTTCCACTGATTTCAATGGGACTAGTCACCACAGTAAAGTTAAGCATGTGTGTAAGCCTTTGCAGGATCAGACCTTAGAGCCCAAATTCTCAATCCTCTCTCATGCACGTAGTCCCATTAACTTCAAGGCAGATCGTTCAAAGGAGTAGTGGTTTGCAGGATTACAGCCCTTAATCAAATTATGTTTATAGCTAAAGGCCCTTTGACATGCATATAAGTAAAAGAGATAATATAATCCCAATAACTGTAATATAGCTAAAATGGAAGCATAAAGCTTTTCTGTCCCTCTTTCCATCATCCCCCATGGAAAATGTTTTTGAAGACAAGTTATGAACCACTAAATTCATAACCAGCATAGGGAAACTTCGTCTGGTTTATTTATCCCTTGATTAAGTTGTCAAACACATCAAACTACGATGAAATTTCATGTTGATTTTATTTTTATGTAAAAAGCTAAAAATCCAAACAAATGACCATACTAGTACTCCTCTAATATGACTTATTTTAATTAATTTATTACTTTTTCATGTGAATTTAGGGCTGGTGAATGATCCCTGATGGACAGCCCTGAAAATGGGCATCTTCCACTTATCCACAACAGGGATAGCTCAGATAGTGGCAACATGTCTCCCTATACTGACCTGCCAATGCACTTCAGCCCTTAGCTAGAAGGGCATCTTGAGAGACAGAAGAAGAATTCAGTCTCCATAATTATTCAGTCCTGATTCAGAGTCAATTTCCCTGGCTACTCTCAGGAGACCCTGGGAGAGAGGCAGCTTGGGTTTCATCCTCCTGTGATGTCACCATCCAAGTCTTCAAAAAAATCTTTCTTGAGTCCTCCAACAAAAAGGAGGATGTCAGAACTTTAGAATCCTAATGTAAGAAACAAGCGGGAGGGGAGGGGGAGAGAACCCTAGCAACGTTCTTCTGTGTGTGGGTCCCATAGTACTTTTTAAGCATATTCTGCCACAATAAGGTGCTTTCATTAGGTGTGAGTTCTACTCTGCAGATTTCTCCTTAAAACACTATAGTCATTTATCTGGCAAGGTAGGTACAATTCCTCGACAGTCGTTGCTTATGCTGCTGTAAAACTGCTTTTCCCTAACCTCACGTTGTACAGCATTTTCATCTTGTACTTGCATACATAATGATTTTGTCATACTCTGAAAACAGGTCACTGGTAAATCAGAAACTCTTAATCCCGGATAAAGATTATTTTAAGATTATTTTATTCCACATAACAGCAATACGTTATACCAAGATGTATAAATATATAATTCTTTAGAATCGCACCAACCTGCACAATTTTCCCTTTGACCTTCCTGCTCCCTACAAAAGGTGAAGTACTAATGCACAACCTATACATAGATCTATTTAGCTCTTAAGAAATATATTGGTATAACTTTACATTATTCTTTTTTTTAAAAGGAAATATTATATGAGGAGTAAACATACCACATGGATATTTAAAAGAACACTTAATTTGTTGTTAATGTCTTCTTAAAATTATTACAACTAAAATTATGAAAAAAAAATCTATATTTTTATCACATCTGCCGTTTGTTAGTTACTTTTTCCATTTTTTAACTTGGACAATGAAAGTTGGTAAAAATCAGTTTCACTTTCTGGTTCACACTGTTGCGGTGTTTGGATTGCAAACACCACAGGGGAATGTTTATTTGTTTAAAAACAACTATGTGGGATTTAAACATAAAAAATGGAAACATTTATTTGTGTAAGCTTTAAAAATATAAACATCAAAATTTTGGGCCAAATACTTTCTGTCGATAATTTAGAGACCAGAACAGTCAATTGGAAGAGCACCAATTCTTTTAATAGCATTTAAACACGTGATGTTGTAGAAGTAAAGTTGTATTTTTATTAAAGGGCTGAAATGGCCATAAAAGCAGTTCCTTGAGTTTCTTATCACATAGCTGCGTCATCAGCCAAAGCATAGACTCAAATGTGGAAATAAAGAAAATAAAAAGGCCTTACTTGGTTTGTTCTTCCCCTCCATTTTACCACTGGGAAATGCAGGGAGAGTGGAGTGAAGAGTCAGGGAAAAGAAGAACAATACAGGAGAATGAGAAGTTAAGAATACTACAGGCTTGGCTACACTTGCGAGTTACAGCGCAATAAAGGAGCCCCGGGCGCACTAGCTCACTACCCGTCCACACTGGCAAGGCACGTAGAGCGCTCTGACTCCGCGGCTACAGCACTGCTGGTACTCCACCTCGGCAAGTGGAATAACGCTTGCTGTGCCCCCACTGGAGCACCACGGCACCAGTGTGAACAAGGTGTTGCATTACTGCACTCTGATCAGCCTCCAGAAACGTCCCATAATCCCCTTAAGTCAAGCGGCCACTCTTGTCATTGTTTGGAATCGCTGCAGGAATGCGGCTATGCCCTTTGAAACCTCCATTTCTGACAGCCAGCTGCTTATCTGCTCTGAGACAAAGCAACCATTAGTGTGGAATGCTGTGTGTGAGAGAGAGAGAAGTGAGGGGGGAAAGGGGGGGGTCTGCTGTTGTCTGAACTTACAAGACAGCATGCTGACATGCTCTCAGCCCCCCAAAAACCAACTCTCTTCCTGCCCCCACAGACACACAACACACTCCCTGTCACACTCCAGCCCCCCTCCCTATTTGAAAAGCACGTTGCAGTCACTTGCATGCTGGGATAGCTGCCCACAATGCACCGCTCCCAATGCCGCAGCAAATGTGGCCATGCCAGTGCACTTGAAGCTGTCAGTGTCGACAGACTGCAGCGCTTTCCCTGCTGCGCTCTCCGAAGGCTGGTTTAACTCAAAGTGCTCTACATCTGCAAGTGTAGCCATGCCCTAGGTTTCTTATAAGCACAGATCTCTAGATTAACATTGCAAAATAGGTGCACTACTCATCCTCAAATTTTCTCTGATATGGTCTAGATAAGAAATATATTTTCATGAGATATTGGTAGCAGATTTCCTTTAGTGAGGCAAAGAACCATGTGATCTCTGGCTGAATTAATGAGACTATCACAAGAGCTGTGAAGCTTCCAGCCATTCAGCATTTCCATTAACTTTAATCAAAAGCACAGATTCTGGGTGAGCCTAAATTTTTAGCTCTGCCAATTTATTTGAGCATAAGCTTTCGTGAGCTACAGCTCACTTCATCGGATGCATACTGTGGAAACTGCAGAAGACATTATATACACAGAGACCATGAAACAATACCTCCTCCCACCCCACTCTCCTGCTGGTAATAGCTTATCTAAAGTGATCACTCTCCTTACAATGTGTATGATAATCAAATTGGGCCATTGCACCCGATGAAGTGAGCTGTAGCTCACGAAAGCTTATGCTCAAATAAATTGGTTAGTCTCTAAGGTGCCACAAGTACTCCTTTTCTTTTTGCGAATACAGACTAACACGGCTGTTACGCTGAAACCTAGCTCTGCCAAGTGTCTTTTTTAAAAACTGAAATGAGTGTCAGAAATTCCTGCCACACTCAGCAGGATTTTGATTTTACAAACAACAGGGATAGAGCCCTTATGCTGGCACACAATGGGGGCAAAGAGAGAAAAGAGCAAGATGCCTTCTATCACCTTTGGCAGCCCATATAAGTGATGATAAAAATCACAACCCTTTTAGGGGAACAGAGTTGCTACTGATCGATGCCGAAGCAAGCAAGGATTTAGAGAAACTAGAGCAGGGGTGGGGAAACTTTTTGGCCCGAGGGCCACATCGGGGTTGCGAAACTAGAGGGCCGGGTAGGGAAGGCTGTGCCCCCCAAACAGCCTGGCCCATGCCTCCTATCCACCCCCTCCCACTTCCTGCCCCCTGACTGCTCCCCTTAGAGCCCCCAACCCATCCAACCCCCCATTCTCCTTGTCTCCTGAGCGCCCCCTCCTGGGATCCCCCGCCCAGGACCCCACCCCCTATCCAACCCCCCCCGATCCCTGTCCCCCGACTCCTATCCACACTCCTGTCCCCTGACAGCCCCCCCAGAACCTCCACCCCATCCAGCTGGCCCCTGCTCCCCGTCCCGACAGCACCCACCCCCAGAAACTCCTCCCGATCCAACCGCCCCCTGTCCCCTGACTGCCCCCCAGGACCCCCTGCCCCTTATCCAACCCCTCCCCCTTACCATGCCGCTCAGAGTGGCAGGACTAGCAGCCGCACCGTCCTGCCCGGCTGGGAGCTCAAGGGCTGGGCAGGACGGTCCCATGGGCCAGATGTGGCCCGCAGTTTTCCCACCTCTGAACTAGAGCTTTGAGTCTATTCTCTAGGTTCTTATACTGCACTCATCACTGTAGTATATGAACGCCTAGCAGCAGCACATTAAAACACAGAACTATTATCTATCACAGCCCACTGAACGGGTGTCAGAGATTGCAGGAGGCAGCCCTTCAAGGGGTGCTAGCAGTTTGTGCGCTGCTCCGTACACCAGGAAGCTCCGGCAGACTGTCTCTCTGAAGCATGACGTTCCATGTGCCACCTTATTGCAGGCTAAATGCTGTTAGTACAATCTAGCCCATAGTGAGTACAATTACTCCTGAGGACATTCTGCGCCTAAAAAGTATGTGCACAATATTTTAAGATTCTGCAAATTTTATTTGTCAAATAAATGGGAAGCTCCAGCATGGTACTGGGGAGCAGAGGCCACTGGTTGCACAGAGGTGGGAGATAACTATGCAGCTCCTCCCCCCGGGACATGGACTCAGCGGTGAGGCTGCACCCAGCCTTGAGAGTGCAAGGACTGGCCTACCCCAGAAACACCCCAGGGCCCTGCCCCTCCATGCCAGGTGCACCAGGTGTGGGCAGGCAGACTCAGCAAAGCAGGATCCAAGTGTTGAGGGACTTAGTGTGGGGGGTCCAGGTGTGGGTTGAGAGAGTTCTGTGTGGGGCAATTTGGGTGCAACGGTAACAGACTCTGCGGGGGGGGTCCAGGTGAAGGTGGTTGGGGCTCAACAGGGGTGGGTCTGGGTGTGCGGGGGATAGAGCTTGGCAGGGGGGTCTGGGTGTGAGGAGCTCAGTGTGGGGTCCAGATGCTGGAGGAGTGGGGCTCAGTGGAGTGGCGATCCAGGTGCAGCTGGTTGGGGCTCGGTAGGGTGGGGATCCAGGTGCGGGTAGGTCATCAGGGTGGTCCAGGTGCGTGGGTGTGGGGCTTGTTGGGGGGGGGGGGAGGTTCTGGCTGCGAGGGGGTGTGGTTTGGCGGGAGGGTCTGGGTATGAGGGGGTCTGGATGCACAGGGGTTGGGTGAATGCGGTAGCAGTGCCCTGTACAGAGATCCCTCCCCCTGCAGCTCAGGAGTGATGGGTGCGGGAAGCATGGGGGTGGGGGGAAGTTTTGCAGAGCTTCCTACAGCTGGGGGAGAAATCTGGGGGTGTGTCTGACATGGCCCCAGATGCCATGCAGGGTAAGAAGAAGTCCTTTCCGCCCTAGGCCAGCCCGGACTAGCAGCTGAGCCCAGCGCAGGGTAAGAGCCACCAGCCAGGTCTTCCCCAGTCCTGGCCCCTGCCTCACAGTGATTTACCTCTCTGCTGGCTGCCCTGGGCACTCAAAACATACTGCTGGGGAGGATCACATGACTGCTCTTGTGGCTTCCTTTTGCTGCCCCATCAGAAAGTCATTTTTCTTCAGGGAAGCAAAGAAATCTGCCGGGGACATAAATTCTGCGCATGTGCAGTGGTGCAGAATTCCCCCAGGAGTAGTACAATGAAAGAACTAGTCTGTTTTTTACCTCTGTATCTAGCCATGGATTCCACATTCTTTTAGAGAAATATTATTGTTTCTTGTTCTATAAACCAGTGCTACACTGAAACTTTTAAAATACATTCATAGACTATAAGGACCTTTCCTAATTTCTATCCTCTTACTCATGAACATTGCTGACTCACTATTTTATATACCTGCAGGAGGGAAAGGATTGGGCAAGGAAAGGGGGATAAAAACTAAACTATTTTTAAATAAACAAGATGTTGAGTGTCCATGTGACTGACTTCACCAGCAGGCAGGAGAATATTGAGCAAAGTCAAAGTCAGAGATGGTACAAGACCTGTTAGAGCATCCAATTAATTTCCCTACCCATGCAGGACTCTTCCCTACAGTCATTTTCTAGCAGTCTAGGTTTAAAAGTCCCAGACAGCAGAGTTTTCACAACTCCCCATGGGAGGCTGTTCCACAACCATACGTATCTGACTGTCAACATTTCCCTCCCAATACACAGCCTTAAATTTCCCTATTTTTCAAAAAATCCCATAACTCCTAGGCTATGTCATACTCACAGTGGAATGTTGAGTTACGTTTTAACACCAGTTAACTACCACAATTGTAAATTCTAGTGTGCGAAGGATACAAATGTTAGTTCCTTGTCATGTTTAACCCGAATATTTGTGTAGTGTCCTTATGCTGTGATATACAATTGTTAGTTAACATGCTCAAACACTACTACAATTTCAAGTTTAGACATACTCTTAGTTCTACTTCAGGGTACTACACTAAACAATTCTTCTAGTTCCTTGTTTACATTCTCCCCTCCACTCCCAGCGCCTCCCACCCACCGGCAGCCCTGCCGATCAGCGCCTCCCCATCCCTCCCCGCACTTCCCAATCAGCTGTTTCAAGGCATGCAGGAGGCTCCGAGGGGAAGAGGGAGGAGCAAGGGCATAGGAGGCTCAGGGGAGGGGGCGGGAAGGGATGGAGTGGGGGCAGAGCCAGGGGTTGAGCAGTGAGCACCCCCCAGCACACTGGAAAGTTGGCGCCTGTAGCTCCAGCCCCAGAGTCAGTGCCTATACAAGGAGCCACATATTAACTTCTAAAGAGCCACATGTGGCTCCAGAGCCACAGGTTGGCCACCCTGTTCCAGATCTTTCCTCACAAATCTGTCCCTCTTATTGCCATGATTTTTTTCTGCTCTATTTCGAACTCCCTCCAATTTGTCAGTATCTTCATTATAATGTGTGGTCCAGAAGCAACTGTAATACTCCAGTTACTGCTTCACAGAGTCTTCTGTTCTTCTTGCTTCATCAGGTTATTAAATTTACTTGGCATAGTGGTGGAGATGCAGCGGCTGTTTTTGTAAATGTTATTCTGGTTATACTGGAAAAGCTTTAAAGACTTTATTATGCTAAGATTTATTCTGAGATAATTTACTTATCCTCCCCCAAGTTGTATTATTTTAACACCACATACCATTACTGTGTGAATTATAGTATTGTAGGTTACTTTAATAACCTTGTAGAAACGTTATGAGATATCTGCCAGTTTTATAATAGACTTTACTTATTATACAGAAAAAAAGAGCAGTTCACATATATAGCTCAATACCAGGTAATAAAACACAATTTAATGAACTTATTACCCATAATTTTGTATTAACCCCTCATTATGTTTCATTTCCAAATATCCATCCAAAATGCAAGTAATTTTTTAGCACACCTGAAGAATTATGCTTTAGTTTCAAAAACAAAGAAACCTTTTGTTTTTAATTTGTAAAGAGACCTAGGACAGACAACCAGATCAGTCAAAGGGAGTTATTGTACAAGTTAGAATCAGTAATAGTAGCTTTGTCTAGTAGACACAATTCATTTAACAGTAATACAGGCGGTAATGTATAAAGAAAGCATTAAACTCACATCTTGTTAGTTAAAATGGTTCCTGATTCCTGACTTACTGGGCCTTCAAATCTACAAAAGGCCTGTTTGATACTAAGAAATGGACTGGATGAAAGCTATGAAGAGGATTCCAAACACGTGTAATTCTCTCCCAACACACATACATGGCAGGACTATGATACTTCTTCAAACAGATGACCACACCACTCCACAAAATATGTAACCTAACACCACTTTATAAAATGGTATTAAGTAGAGGAATAAAATACAACTATGATTCTTTGCATGTCTCAAGAATGTGCAACCCCTTATGTTAGGGAAACAAGAATTCCTATCAAAACTAATTGCACATAACTTATGGTTTGACAGACTTTTTTCTTTAAAATAGTTGTCAGTTTTTGTTTGATTTCAGAATGTAGCTTTCAGAACAATAATACTTAAAAAATAGATGTAGTATGTATGTAACACGGTGGCTTGCCCCTTAAAGGTTGGAGGGTCTGGGGCCACTCAACCCTGATTACGAAGGAGGCACACCTGGACTGGATCAGGGGATTCCTTATAAAGAGCAGCAGGAAGCTGTAGGGGGTGGCTGACAAGAGAAGGAAGCCATGGCTAGAGCTCCAGCTAGAAAGGGTTGAGACTGGTGGCTTTGGGTGGGGTGGAAGAACTAGGGCTGAGTATGACTTTCTGTGTTACACTTATGGACTTTAATTTTGGGACCCAGATGATTTTGAAACATTTGTTATTTAACCAGCCCTGGGTGCGGGGTGCTGCTTGCCACAAGAGAAAGAGAGAGAGAGAGAGTGTGTGTGTGTGGGGGGGTTCTTAAAGGGCCTGCAAGAGGGGGCTAACAGCGGCAGGGTGCCTTCAAAGTGACCTCTGGCCAAAAGGGGGTGCTCAGTAAGTGGCAACCCTGCTACAATATACTACTGGGGGCATAGGTGCTGACTTCCTGTGTTCCTGGGGGGTGTGCCAACCCTGCTCCTCCCCCCCCGCCTCTTCCTGCCCCTTCTCTGCCCCACCCAGTTCCGCCCTCTTCCCCTGCCTCTTCCTGCCCCTTCTCTGCCCCACCCAGTTCCGCCCTCTTCCCCTGCCTCTTCCTGCACTCGCTCCTCCCCCTCCCCCCCAGCGCTTCCTGCACACCGCTGAACAGCTGATCTTGGTGGGCAGGAGGCGCTCCCAGGGAGGGGGAGGAGCTGACTGGCAGGGCCCACTGGTGAGGGGGAGGTGCTGATCCATGGGGCTGCCAGTGCATGCTGAGCACCCACTATTTTTTCTGTGGGTGCCCCAGCCCTGGAGCACCATTGAGTTTGCGCCTATGACTGAGGGGTTGTTCTGATATCACTGCATCTCTAGTGTTACCCAAAGGCCATTTAACTGCACAGTATTACAGTTTACTCTTCCTCAATTGAAGGTCCCTTTGGGAAGTCTAGCAATGCTGAAGGACAAAAACATCACAGCATAAAGCATTTCTAACCTTGATTTTCCCTTTACTAAGTATCATAATTAACATGGCTTTCTTGAAGTCTTTAAACCATGATATGATGACTTCAATAGCTCACACATAGGTGAGAGGTTTATCGCAGGAGAGGGTGGGTGGGTGAGATTCTGTGGCTTGCACTGTGCAGGAGGTCAGACTAGATGATCATAATGGTCCCTTCTGACCTTAATGTCTATGAGTTATAAGAGAAACTTCAAGGAATAACGCAGAAATATCTTTGAGTTAGCATCCTCCATTGTTGCAGAGGTAGGAGTTTTGCCATTAACTTCAATGGAGCCACGATTTCACTCACCTTTCTCCTGAGAATTTTTTTTAAACTATTCTCCCTCTCCCAAATCACTCATACTTTCTTCTGTTTCTGGACTCTTCCACAATCTCTCTTCCCCACACTCTGTGACAGAAGGAGAAAGGGAAACCTAGATAGAGGGGGAGTCAGGGCCTTCCACCCCTCACTTCCTGCAATTCACTGTGACTCTCAGCCAGCCAGTAAAACAGAAGGTTTATTAGATGACAGGAACACAGTCTAAAACAGAGCTTGTAGGTACAGGAAACAGGACCCCTCAGTCAGGTCCCTCTTGGTGGGCTGGGGGGCCCTGACTCAGGTTTTGGGCCTCCCCTGTCTTCCCAGCAAGCTCCCAACTGAAACCCCTTCCTGTTGCTTCACCCTGCCACACCCCAGACCCCTCCTCCAGGTTTTGTCCAGTTTCCCAGGCAGAACGTGTCACCTGGCCCCAACTCCCTCCTAGAGTCAGGTTACGAAGGGCAGCTGCCATCGTTTACGTGCTCAGTGAAGTCACACCCTTATTTCCCATCACCATCTAGCATTGGTGCAGTACCCCAGGGAAACGGAGGCATGCCCCATGTTAGCGGAAGACAGTAAACTAGTAAAACTCCCATGCAACATTACCATGTTAATACTCCCTACTCCGTCACACCTTCTCCCTATCAACCCCCTTAGCATTCCTGCCCTTTTCAAGAATTTACTGAGTCCTCCACTTCACTGCTGAAAATGTATCAATAGCACCAGGACAGGTTTCTCCCCAGCTCCAAATCATGTGCTGCCTCATCCACTATTTTGCAAGGTGGTTTATATCCTTAACAGAGGTTAGTGCAAAAAAAACAAACAAACAAAAAAAAAAAACCCAAACCAAAAAAAACTGTCTTAACTCATAACTTAGCCGCTGGCTTCAAGGCCGCCCCTCCCAGAGTCTCTGGCACTTCTGTTCCTGGCAGCTTCCCAGTTCCAGTCCTAAAATTGAGGTTACAACACAAAATGGAGTTCACAGTTGGATACAGACATATCCCACTCTGTCACAGCCCCAAAGAGCTCACAATGTACTTTAAGACAAGATGTAATGTGGGTAAGAGAGAGTTGAGGGTAAGAGGGTAAGAGAGAGTTTGTTTGTTATTAATGAAACAAACAGGCAGATCAAAAGCAGTAGTCTCAGCTCCCCACCTTCCTAGCTATTATCAGCTTACCGCTTTCTGTAGCATCTTGGTAGAAGTGAGTATTAAGGAGGGATTTGAAGGAAGCTACAACAGTGATTTTACAGATTTGGTTTTTTGGGGGAGGGTGTTCTATGCATACAACAGTGATTGTGGGTGAAGTTGTCAAGCGTGTGATCAAAACTGGCACTCTTGGTGAAGCCAAGGGGATGTTTGAGATCATGATAGTATAGTTATATTTAGGAATTTTTAAAAAGGACCTTAGCAACTCAAGAATCAGTGTTATAACTAAGGTTATTTAATCAGGAAGCACCAAAATGCTCAATTTAAAATATTCTTATTAACTTTTTAATAAAACGATCCTGAATACCAAATACTCACACAGGAAGTTGCCACCTTGAAGATACTGTCAGATACAAAAGGCTAATTTTTCTACCAGCCTCTGATTACCTGAAAAAATGTTAACACCCAATTTTCACACACAAACTGGATTCACAGAAGTCAAAAGTCCAGGTCTGAAAATTGGGCTCAGGAAGTATAGCTAAGGAATTACCTGTGTAAGAGGCAGCGGCTTTATGTCTGATATAAGGTCTGCTACCTTTAATTTTATTTTTAAGAGGGTTTTGGGGGGTCTATTTAACACTTTAATCTTATGTGGCAGCAAAGTGACTTGTCAGAACAGATTCTTTAATCAAAAGTTTGAAGTACTATCACCGCCTTGCATTTGTGACTCTGTGAGAAAGCCTGCACTGCTGTGCAAAGTTTGCAGCGCCTCCTCAACCCACAGGCATTTCTCTTTGTCCCATCTCACCATAGGCAGCCCGAACACATTTGCTCCTCTTGCCAGCTGCAGCTGCATATGGCCTGCTGGCTGTGCTGCAGCCTTGCTAGATTCTACCTAGCCAATTGATCCTGTTCACAACCAAGTGATGACTGGAGCACAGATGAGGTGTTGAATGATGTAACTGCTAGTTCCTTGCTTTGTACAGTTTGCTTTAGAGGGCGATGGAGTCCACCAACCTTAACTGGAAATTGTTTTTTGGATGAGAATGTATACTGGAGCATGGAATATCCCTGCTTCAACAGCACCATAGAAACACTGCCTGCTAGGGAAGGGCAGGCATTGCAGTATGTTTTCTTTCTAGATCCAAACTGGAGTGTCAGATTGTGAAGATGCATTCCACTCTCTCCCTCTCTGTCATATGCACATGCACACACACACAATCGCTTTTCACAGAATACACAAGAGACAGAATTTAAGAAAAAATGCTATTAAGCTTTTTGTTTAGTGTCATTTGATAATAGCACTAATTACCTTGACACAAGGCATTTTTTGCAGATTAGTGACTAGCTGGAGTAAACAGCCAGAGGCATAGACTCAGGCCATCAGTACATCCCAGCTGGCCTTTATTAATCCCTACGAGACGCTCCATGTCTTGATTATTACTGTTGAACATGTTGAGAATGAGGCAGTGTTGGATCTGTAAACAAGGCAGAAAAAGTATATACACTGAGAGATACTGAAGCATTATATACTTCCTCCCTTCACTACAATACTTCCAACATACACGAGAGCAGTATTTGTAATTTCATTCATATAAGGCTTGTCCTCACAAACAGGTTTCAGAGGAGTAGCCATGTTAGTCCGTATCAGCAAAAACAAAGAGGAATCCTTGTGGCACCTTAGAGACTAACAATTTTATTTGGGCATAAGCTTTTGTGGGCTAAAACCCACTTCATCAGATCCTCACAAACAGCGACTCTGCATTTAGCTTGCAAGGGCATAAATCTAAGAATGATTTCATTCAACTGTCAAACCACTTCTAACACAGGAGAGAGGCTTGTACTAAGGTAAGGACAGGTACAACGCACAGAGGTAGACTCACTGGGGACAGGTCATACAGCACAAGTAGAATGCTTCCAGAAGATATTTTCTTCCATTTGTTAAAAAGCTTTTACGTCTACAGAGACTGTCCAGGGTCTACCACCAGAATGTATGTCTTCAGGCTACAAATTTCTATCACGCATACATTCAAATGATGCACTATCAGGTCAAACTAGGTACATTCAGCCTCACTGAACAAGACTATTTGACAAGTCATCCACCACGGAAGCTGTTTAAACATTTATGTCTGTCTAATTAAAATGTTCTAAGTCTGTGGTATTTCTTTTAACACAACATTATAAACACAGGGCCTGATTCTGATCTACTTTATACAATGTAACTCAGTTGACTTTAGTTACTTCCAATTTATACTGTTTTAAATGACAGCATAATCAGGCTCAATATTTTCACGTGAAAAAATGAAAAATATTTTCCTTTTGAGATTTTCTGTTACTCTCCTTATAGCAATGATTTTAACACTATCACCAAAAAGCCCTCCTAAATTCTGTAAAACTAAAATACATGTAATAAATATAATTATGATTAATCTAAAGAAGATAAAGTGTTTCAGCAAAAGTCTTAAACTAATTCTACAAAATCTACCTTATCACTGTCCTAGAAATGCTGCAAAAATAGTCTCATTGGCTGGTGTAAGTTAATATAAAAAGTATGAGTGCATGATATTTGCATTTGTATATATTTAATATATATATGCCATCATCTTTGGATCCAGGCAAGCTACACTCCCCACAGGAGCCAATGTTGGGAGGGGATATGTGCAAGGAGTGCACCACCTCCGTGCTCCTCCTGTTCCCAAAGGAGTCTGTTCAGCCCCCAGTCTAAAATTAACTTTAGGGTTGCCTGATTTATACTGGCTTGTAACAATCCCGAGGGGGTAACCATTATTCTGGTGGGGACTGTTAGAACACAGTGCAGACAAAAGTGTCCCCAAAGTAGGGGTAGGAGTGTGTGTGAGAGGATCATTATAAAGCTTGCTGTGCTGGCTCTATGCCAGCTAGGGATTCTACCACACTAAGAAAATCCTCAGCTTTACAAACCTCTCTACGCTGCTCCAGAAGCACAAAGGGGCTATATCACAGGCCAAGATCTGGCCTTTAGTATCCAATGAAGCAACTTACATTTTGCTAAAGTGTGAAGATATTTATATTACCATCTTACACTGAAATGCCACAATGTCTGTGCTGGAATACAGCTGTCATTCTGCAGCTGCCATTTAATTTTTTGTTTAATTTTTTTAAAAGGAGGAGAGACATGAAGAATAACTGCTCTAATTTAAAGTACAGGAGAATTTCAGTTGGGCAGCATATAATTACTGTACTCAAGTTGGAATTTGACCTGTACATCTTGTGAAAAGAACCAAAGGAATTTCAATGACATTGAGTAATCACGACCACAATTTTATGTCTCAGTCAGAAGACAACACTTCTTGCTGTGCAGTGCCCCAGCCCCAACACCATGCACTTTTTCAGTTTAATACCGATTACCAAGGAAGCATCATGGCACCATAACACAATTTCCTGCAGCATCTGGATTTTATTTGTAGGTCTCCAATCCAAGCACTGATGAAGCCCGACCATACTTAGCTCATGAGATCTGAAGGGGCCACAGACAAAGGGGTATTTGCTGCCAGCCAAAATTCAGTCTCACTAATTATGAATTAACAAAGGATAAAGAAATAAAATATTAGTTCATAAGATGGGGCTAAAAACTACGTAAGAAATGTGGTGCTGCACAGTAAACTAGTTATTGTTATACATACAAACACTTAAAATGGAAGCAAGATTTTCTTTTTGAAAGGAGTCCCTAAACTTTGGATTTAGAGATAGGATTCAATCCTGCAACTCACATTAAACAACATAGACTTCAACAGAGGAAACTGGTGGACTCTACTGAAAAACACTAAACTACAGCAAAGGACCACTGAGTATAACACAGTGCAGTTTAACTGAAAGTAAATGCTTTACAATTTTGAAAATATGATATAATAGCAGAAGTCCCAGCAAAGCAAAACATTTCAGAGAACAAAAAGGTTTACATTCAAAATTTCTGCAAAAAAACTCAGGCAGTCCCCGCACACATGAACAAAGGTAATCAAACTCTTAATGGTATTGTGAAAGCTTGCCAAACATATTCAGACTTTGGAAACAATCCATAGAGTTATAACTGGCAGTCTTGTGCGAGGGAAAGAGACACAGCAGCACCCCACAATGCAAATGAATGATGTTACTGTAATGCTCAATGGCCCATGGGATATCACAGTCTGCTGCACAACACGAACAAGCTGTGAAAGCCTCTGCAGTCTCCTCCTAAATCTACAAACAGAAAAAAATACTTATGAACTGTCAGGTGGTTTAGTAAAGATCCAGGCTACTCTGGTGATATCTGATGTGGATAGTTTTACATCCTATCATGTTACTCTTTTACAGAAGGATCATGGGTAGGAGGGAGAAAAAAAGGGATGAAACTGAGGCCTTGTCTACACTGGACATTTGCTTTGCAGCCATTGCAAACCCTTAGGGTGAAATCCTGGCCCCACTGAAGTCAGTGGGTTATGCCATTAACTTCAGTGGGGCCAGGATTTCACCCCTTATATGGTCAGACACAGCCACTGTTTGCACTGGTGGAGCTTACCCCTGTTTGAAACTAAGGTAAGCTGCACCAATACAAACTGCAGCTTACAGTGGTGTACCCTACTCACTGCTGGAGTTTGCACTAGCACAGCTACAATGATTACTAGCCACTGAAGGCTTTAACTGGAGTAAATCCCGAGTATAGATAAGGCAGGGAACGTTTAGGGTGACTAGTCTGGGACAGTTTCTTAGAAGATGTGGGCAATCTCCCTAAGAACCTGTAGAAACCCCCATCATCTGAGTAATTCAAGAGTGAACTAGACAAGCTCCTCAAGAATATATCAGAAAGAATGATTCCTGCATTGGCAGAGGGATAAACAGTCTTTCCCCTTCCTTCCCCCCACTCTAGTTTCCAAAATTATTTGATTTACTATGAAGAGAAACATTAGTCCAACTTAGCAACACTCACAACCTTCTTGGTATCATCTTCTACCACCACTTCTAAGTGAGATGCTTTCTCCTGTCTTTGGCTTTCAGTAAAAATACTGTAGCACCATTTACAGAGCTTCCAGAGGAATGAACAGCGAGATGTGATTTTTACATACGTTTTCTGTGACCTGCCTCAAGAAGAGGGCAGAGAGAAGATCTTAGAGGTACCAGGTACAGCTGACTCACTGTTACAGTCAATAGCCAAGATTCCTGTAAGTATGAATGCATTGGGTCCATATCACATTGAAAAGTGAATTTTTCATTACAGCCATAGCATCCTCTCTCTCTCTCATATATATATATATATATATATATATATATATATATATATAAAAAGAAGATACAAAGCTGGAAAGACAATAGAAGTGGAACTTTTATGACATTAAGACTTCAAGAACTGCAACTGTATTTTCATTGTGGCCAGACAACGCCAAAAACAACAAACACAAACACATAACAGACAAGGAGGAAAAAGTAAAAAAACAAACAAATAACTAAAATCTAATGCACATCTTATCAACTCACACTAGACTAGATGAACAAGTTTAGCACAATAAAGAGGGACTTAATGAGAGATTGTGTCAAGGGTAAATTGTACTTTCCCATGAAGCTTTAAATCTAGGCCATCTGTAACATGTAGTCTTGCTTGTTCTGGGAGCTGAAATGAGATAGCCACCTACTGAATAAAACTAAAGAATTTGGACCACAAGGAGGAAACTGAACATGACTCAGAAGGATGAAATGTTATTTGCCTTGAACTGGAGAATATTTTCTCCCTTCCATGAGTTAGATCTTTTTTCAGCTGAAACAGCTGGAATTTAAGTACTCCACTCCTTATTGGGATATTGACTGCAGAGAAATGAGAGAAAGTCATATTATACAAACCAACACAGCTCACTATGATTTCTTTACAAAGTGACCCCTTCTTTACTTATGTAATTTTCAATAGGCTAATTGTAATATAACAACAGATGTATCTCTGTTTCTTTTGTTTTTGCAAAGCCTTCAAAATGTAAGACAATTTGCTTGAATTAATCCCATAATGAAAGGATCCCTTTTTGGATCTAATTTTCAATTTTTATTATAGATTGAATTAAAGATGTTTTGTGCTTCAACCACATAACATAGGTCAGTATTAGCATTCCCATTTTACATATGGAAAAACTGAGGCACAGAGAAATTAAGTGGTTTGACAGAGGTCACAAATTATACAGAGCCAGAGGATGGTGTTTTACCAACGAACTGGAAGGAGGGGGTGCGCAGCTCCCTATCCTCTTCAATCTAATTCAGACATGACACACAAAGGATGACCACAAACAAGGATATGGGGAGGCATGGGTGCCCGGTTTGTATAATTTTTGATGGTGCAGAACAGGTCCAAGCAGAGCTGTCCTGTCCATGGGATGGACTGGGGCAAACTCCCTGGGCGCTGCACTTTGGGGGGCCCCCACGCTTCAGGAGGATGCAGGATCCAGGGCGGCCTGTGGGACTAGCAGGGGGCCTGGTGCCGGCAGCAACAAGTGACACAGCCCCAGCCTGCCCCCTCCCTACCCCCATTCCACCAAGCAGTATATGCAGTGTATATTTTAAAAAGTCCACTTAATTCTGCATAAACACTAATTTTAACTTGGATACAGGTATGATAGGTTGGGTTGTGGGGTTTTTTGGTTTTGTTCTGTTATTTGAACAGGGATACAGCAATCTAATAACAAAGCAAGTAATTAAAGGAAATCACTAAATACCAAGTGTTTCTATTGGCTTGTGGGTTCATTAGTTAACAAAACCATCCTTTTTCTATTTGCAGCCCCATTCACTATAAACAATTTCTAATTCCTGTACCCAGCCTCATTCATCATACAGCTCTTATTACTTGCTGAGCACCATCCTTCCTATGCGTTGAATGAGTCAGGGGTCTCATGGAAAAAATATTATAATAACTGAAAACTGTATCAGAATGCATTACATACATACATACATACACACACACACACAGGGTTGCACGGGTAACCTTAATTTTGGTATTTCCTAACTTTTGAATGCATGACTTCACAACAACATTCTTCTAATGTTTTGCCTATGTAATATTTATGCATGTCAAAATAAGCTCGTTATGGGTATATTACCATGTTTTTGAAGACTGACTTTTTTCCACCTTGAAATCAGAAAATGGTTGAGCAAAGTAAGTTATAAACACAGAGATACTGCAAACAAACAGCTGGGAAGGAAATCCTGGCCCCACTGGATTCAATGGCAAAACTCCCATTGATTTAAATGGAGTCAGGATTTCTCCACTGGTCTTAAAATGTAACAGACATTGAAGGTCAGATTATATTAGCAGCTTGCTTCCTACCTGGTAGTTTTAAGTGGACTGATCTGATATAAATTAGCCACTGAAACGTCAGAATCTTACTTAACCAATTCTTCCTCTATCTTTCTCCTGTAAGGTACTTTGGCAAGAACTGTATGTTTATTGTCTCTGCAATCTTTTCTATGATTTCTGCACAGATGCAAAAGGAGAGGCTAGCTTTAGAGAAAAAAAAATTGGATCGGTATGAAATACTTTGCAAAAAGGAGGAATTTGTTCTCGTCTCCCACTGCTTTATAAAGAGTTTTAAAAACAATTTCCCCCTATAAAACTTGGTGAAAGCTAGAAGCTTCTTGTTTTTCCTGTTGACATTTCAAGGCTTCAAACAGAAATGTCTTCTCTGGACACAGTGTTCCATGCAATCACACAAGAGGATCATTTAAGCATATCTAAAAATGCATTTAAGATGCATCAAATATAAAAAAGATGACCACAAAAACAGTAAACAGAGTTTTGGTTTCTAGAAACTGATCATCCTTCAGATTGGTGTATACACCAAAACTTCGCTTAAAGAGTAGTTAATCTGTCTGCAGGGACATAGCTGAAGACTTTGTTCTTCCTCAATACTGATTCTGTTTTCACATAAGATTCCCACCGACCTCTACATGATCCCATTATTGGGACCTTAGCATGAATTATTGTCTTGTTGGTCAGAGGGACCATTGTTCCACTCTTATTTTGCACTGGCAGATGTACGTACAAAGACTTATCTTTCTGAATCTGCAAAACTTTGAAAAATGACAGGTTTCAGAGTAGCAGCCATGTTAGTCTGTATCTGCAAAAAGAAAAGGAGGGCTTGTGGCACCTTAGAGACTAATAAATGTGTTAGTCTCTAAGGTGCCACAAGTACTCCTTTTCTTTTTGCAAAACTTTGAAGTTATTCTATTGAATCTTCTCTTCTTAAAGTGTTTGCATTCAGAGGATTATATCCTCTAATGCCTAATTAAGAGGAAATTTTCTTCCTTTTTATTTAGATTTCCAGTTTAAATTGAACCCCCAATGTTTTGCATACCCTTAGGCTTTGATTTGAAAATATTTTAGAGAAAAAAAGGTCTCTCTCATCATTTTACTGCTTATGATTCAGAATGGAGGAGAAATAGTCCCTCCTTCCACAGAAGAGGGATGAGGGGGGGAAAAAATCCGAGGAAACACAACCATTGCATTCTTTGATTTCATTTATTTTTCTCACTAATGAGAGAGGCATGCATAATAGTTCTGTGGTGAGATGATTAATTTTTCTAAAAGTTTGAGTGAAAAAGGAGAGTTAGTATGGTGAGTCCCGGTCATATTAATGCATAATTGCCTCAAGATACCAAATTCAGCAGCAACAGAGCATTTGATAAACTACACAGAATAGCAAGTTACCTCACATAGGATGAATTTATCTTGCATAAGGAAGCAGACTATCTGAACTTCTTGGAGCACAGTAATCAGTGCCAACCCCAAAGAAGGTTCTAAGAAATATTAGCTATATTTTCACTTACCACAACTAAAATCTTCTCCGGTAAAGGTCAGAAAGACATCTACAACCAGCCTGACTACCAAAAGTGTCCATTAACCATCACCTCTGACTTTTATCAAAGCTGGAAAGGGAGAAATAGAAAACGATTGAGACAGAGGTAGATGGATTTTACTTCATGTGTAGAGTCTCCATCCAGCTCAGATATTTCTAAAGAATTGTGTTCAAACGGGGCAAAAGCTCTCCTTCACTCAAGACTATAAGCATATTCTATTTATTTCAGAGTAGCTGTTACAGAACATTCTGGCAGGAACGTCTGTGAATCAGTATTTACTGCTAGCAGGCCCATCACCGACGACTCTGGAAACTCTCTCTAGTCTTCACAACAGAAAGGACACAACACACAGAGAACTCAAATATCAATAGACATACTGTACTTTGGTGGTGGTTCCTCCTAACTCAGGTCTTAATTTAATACTTATACCAAACGAGATTGGGGTTTAAAAAACAAAACAAAAAAAAACACTAATTTTTTTAATCTGGAAGAGAGCCAATAACAAGATTCAGCCAATAACCAAGTATATTCATTAAAAGTATGTGTTATAAACAATACTTCCACCATTATTTGATGCCAGAAGATTACCTACCTTATGATCCTATCTGGTGTCCTTTATCTTCTGGATACCTAAGATGGCTCTCCCCCATCCCCATCTTGTTAACTAGAAAAAGTTAACAAGACAGCAAATAGCAACTCCGTCAAGCTAAAAATCTAACAATTATGCACCAGAGCTATGTCTACACTACCGCCTCTATCGGTAAAACTTATGTCGTTCCCAGGCGTGAATATTCCACTCCACTGACCAACAGAAATTACACCAACAATAGCGCTAGTGTGCATAGCACTCTGTCGGCAGGAGAGCTTCTCTCACCTACAGAGCTTATGCTGCTCACAGGGGTGGTTTTTTTTATGCTGATGGAAGAGCTCTCTCCCGTCAACAGAGTGTATTCTCCACACGCGCTACAGCTACACTGCTGCAGCGCTGTAAATGTAGACAAGACGGACACACTTGCACGGTCTTTTGTCTAGCATTAGCCAGAAAGAAAACTGTACTTAAAAAAACCCCAAACCCATTCTATTTAGCATTGATCAATTGCAACACAATCCTCCAAACAACCACTTTGGGAGTCCACAAGATATGAACCTCCAGATGGAAGAAATGTTGAGGTAAATTGTTTACTAACCAAATAACCTGATGTGGATATATTTTTGAATGAAGCTATTCTCCAAGCAACTCCAAATACAGATATTAAAAAAAGATAGTCCAGTGTGCTTCATGCTCACAAAATGCCAAGTTTTGCGCACACGAACAATTTACCATACCGATGTCATGATAACAAAAAAACATATAAGAATCATTCTAAGGACTTGCAAATATAACTGTCTAAATTGCATCTGAAAATATTGCACTCCTTCTGTCACGAGCACAATTTTTCAGAACTGGATTTATAATTTGGCCCTGGGCATAACATACAGTCATGGTTACAGAATGTTGTCACAGGATATGTTCAATCTGTAAAACAAGCTATACAAGACAGCTCACGTCATCACATTCTGTTGTTCACTTCCTTGCAAGAACAACACTATTTCCCAGCTTCCACAAATTCTAAGCTTCTTCATCCATTCCATTTCTTTCTCATCCCGTTGGAACTGATCTCCATTTGTCTTAATTACCTAGACACACACCAAGACAGAGCCTTTACTTCATCCACATTTTGACAGAGGAGACCGAGCCTCATTATGCCTCAGACTACAAATATGAGGCTTGCTTAACGAAGGGTTAAAATTTGGCACAGGAGTCTTACATCTTCAGAAGCTCCCACCGCATAATCTCTTCTTTAGTGCAGAACTACTCCAATGGCATCCACAAGAGCAGAGTGAAATTAACCAGAATTTTGAACAGTTCAGTAGCACAGAGGCAACTGTGCTTGGTGTTCCTTCTGTATGGGTTTTTGGGGAGGGTGAGGAGGGAGAAGGGATGAGAGATTGGAATACTAAGAAAAGGAGTACTTGTGGCACCTTAGAGACTAACCAATTTATTTGAGCATAAGCTTTCATGAGCTACAGCTCACTTCATTGGATTGGCTGTAGCTCACGAAAGCTTATGCTCAAATAAATTGGTTAGTCTCTAAGGTGCCACAAGTGCTCCTTTTCTTTTTGTGAATACAGACTAACACAGCTGCTACTCTGAAACCTAGAATACTAAGGTAAGAGAATGAAGAACAGACCTGAATATTTAATTTTGTATACAAACATAAAAACTACTAGCTGGTTTGGTTTACCAATAAGATAACAGTGGGTACTTCTTCCTGTTAGTTGCTCTTCTGCTCAACTATCCTCTTATGCCCCTGCAGTGTGTGTAAGTTACATTAGGTTTACAACTTACTCATTGCCAAATTGGAACAAGTTATACTACTTTATCATTTACACTTGTTTTATTAATATCTTGGGCCTCCATGTAACTCACACTATCATTTTGAGGCTTCAGAGACTTTGGCTTGGATACCTTTATGGGAGTTGCACTCATACCAGAGATTAATTTGACTTGCCCTATTTAACAGTGTTAATTAGTGCTCCTCTTGGAGACAATGGAAGAACACCAATACAATGTAATAGTTGGGTGAGTCACAACATATAAGTTGCACTGCTGAGACACAACAAAAGCTTGTCTGTTTTGTTAAACAAAGTAAAGCCAATAAATGCAACCAAGGCTGAAAGTTTCAAACAGAAAAGTAATGGACTATTCCAATAAATAGTCTTCTGATTACTCAGATTAATTTTCCAGGACACTTGCAAACTCCTAAAAATCAAGGGGCCAGAGCCTCAGCCCTGGCACCTTGGTGCTGCTCCTATGGCTATCCTAATAGGGCAGTGGGGGATTTGACTTGCACAGACCCAAACTGCCATCCCCAGCACTGAGGGTGGGAGGATGCATGTTAAAGAAGGAGGGGGCATGGCCAGAGCACACTGAATGCAGGTGATCCCCAGCTGGTGCAACAGACCATAAGGGGCTGTTGCAGCAATCAGAATTTAGAGAAGAACTGCATCTGTCCTAAATTTTTCTGGGAAACAGTTCAGCCCCCCCAGCTGCCCCAAGATTATAGGAGCATAAAATTAGCTTTAAGGCATCTTTGTGCCCTCTCCCTACCTTTATCTTGTGTTGAATATCTAATCTAAGGAACATCAGGTTAAAAACAAAACAAAACACCAAAACAATAAACTAAACTCTGGATCCCATAATGTGTGATTCTGTAGGCCAATATATAGTATTACAGGAATCTGTAGATAGATCTGGAACTACGTTATTCAACATGAAAGTGTTTTGTAAATTATTCTTCCATACCAACATTTCAAATACTCTTTCTAGAGGTCAATCTGAATACCAAGGACTTGCAGTAGTTTCTCAGTATAATACATACTTAATGCATTTCAGTTACTGCATTAAGTATGTATTATACTAAGACAAACTTTCTGTGCTTTAACTTTGAACTTTTATGAAAATCCTTTTTTAGAAGTTAGCTATACCTCTTTTGTCTAAAAGTGTATTTTTCCCCACATCTTTTCTCCTCAAGTTTGTCATTCAGACTGTGAAGCTACTGTATGGGTCTCCAAAAATTAATGAAATGATAAATTGTTGTGTGCAATTATTCAGGAACAGGATGATAATGGAGTGAGGAGGTGTGAGGCGGGGGGCGGTTGGTGTTGTTGGGTTTTTTGTTTTTTTGAAGCAACACATATGAGCTTTCTGTTTTACAAATAATCTTTGGATTAGAACTGCTAGGAGTGACTAGTGGGAAGTGGGAAAAGCAGTGAACTTGTCTGAAATACAGCAGAAGTGTGATACTAACAAATGATGAGATGACATATGCAGAAAAGGAAAGCAGCTTTTTTTTAAAAACCTCAATGTTAAGAACTTAAAAAAAACCCTACTTTTTTTTCTTAAATACAGACAGCTCTTTTGTACTTCAAATGGAGTTACATGTATTCAGTGCCTTAGAAAAATCAGGTCCTAAATTGGTCACCCTAAAATGGAGGCACCCAAAATTAGTGGATACTTCAAAATGCTGGCTTTTGGTATGTGACAAAATATATAGCCTATGAAAAGAGTTATCAGTAACTGCTTCCTTTTTACCCTTCTTCCAGTCTTGTCTTTGTGCTTTCTTCCATGATGCCCCTTAAACCTGAACTGCTCTCTATCTTGGGTTACCCTTCCTGGTCATTCAAGTCCCTCCTAAAATAACCATAATTCCTCTGTGAAACCTTTCAGCTGCAACTCAAATGCACATCCCATTATATATATATAGATAGATACCTGCATGAACACCAAGTGAAGCTTCTGATCCCTGTTATCCTGTATGCCCATATTTCAGTCTTGACTTATAATTTCTGGAGCTAAAAACTGCATCTTCTAAGTCCTATACATCACTGAGCACTGAGGCTGCATTTAGTAATAACCTGTTACCCCAGTTAAAGGAATATTGGGAGGGTATTTTGCATGAACAATTTAAAACAAAAAGTTATGGAAGACTTGCCCTAACTAGGGTCTTACATGGGTGCCCATCACCATAGTATCTGAAAACACTAAATATTTTAAATGCCAAACAATTAAAGGTGGTGGTGTAGCTGTGTTGGTCCCAGGATATCAGTCACAAGGTGGGTGAGGTAATACATTTTAATGGACCAAGTTCTGTTGGTGAAGGAGACACACTTTCAAGCTACACAGAGCTCAAGAAAGCTTGTCTCCTTCGCCAACAGAAGTTGGTCCAATAAAGGATATTACATCACCCACCTTCTCTCTCTAAACAGTTAAGGGGTCAATTATGAGACACATAAGCCAGTGTCTATGTACAGAAATACAGGTAATGAGGAGGGAAACAAGTTGATTGAACTCCAGCAGAAGAGAAATCTAGGTTTTATTCTTGGTTTTTTTTTTATTTTTGAGTAAAGTGAGCCCTAGAAAAGAAGGACTGTCTTCTAAATAATCGCGGTTTTTAGGCATATGTCTGCCTATTTTTAGGTTTAAAGTCCAGTAACAATATTTATGGTAATAATCACCCAGCATTGTCCAGAGTAGATGTCATTAGTTTCCAAAAACAGGAGTTTTCAAAATGGTTATGTACTCCCCTCATCAATCTTACACATTTTCATACACAATTTTAAACTGTTTAAAAAATGTTATAGTCTGATAATGACTTTTTTCACAATAAGGATGAAACTAACAATATGGAATTCTTTATGTTCCATTATAACAGTATCAAGCAGCTACTTTGGTTTAACGATCTAGCACAGAAGTCAGATAATTCAAAATTATGGTTTCCTCAATTTTAATTTATTCATTTTGAACATATGTGATATTGTATTGTATCTAGTGTTAAATTTATATCTAAAGTTACTGAGGCTCAACTACAGTTGTGAGACTTGTAACTTTGAAATTTTAAACATACAAATCAAGAAACTGAATCATGATATTGCATGAAAGTAGCTTTTCTGGCACTGATTTACTTAGGAAATATCAAATGTTTTATAAAAGATCACGGATGTCATTGCAACAAATGAGGTTCAAAATAGCAGAGCTTCAGATATATTCTGTGCATATATCTGGAACTCCATAACTTTATTAAAGTAAGTGAACTTTGAACTAAATTTGCTGCTGTACCTCAATAGTAGCAGAGCTTTAGAATAATTGACAAAAAGAACAGAGAGTAAACTAAATCAGCCTACTCCCTTCCACTTCCCAAATGCACATTCATTTAACAAAACAAAAAAAAACCTCCCAGAAAACTGAGAAAGGGCCTAATCCTTCTTACACACATGCTTATCTGCTACTGAAATCAACAGGCCTGCAGAACTTACAAGAAGCTCTTGACCATTATGAAGAGGTCTTTATGATAATGTTGACAGTCTGTTTAAAAAAAAAAATAGCGTGGAAATCACAAACACGTGGCATTTGCAATGTCTTTTGCAATTAGCATGGACTGCCAAACTTTGTTTATATTATGTGTTGATTTTAAAAATATTCTTGCATTCTTAATCAGAAAAGATAATGTAGGCTTAATTTTGAGTAATATGTTCTTTAAATAACTTGATCTGACAGTGATGAGTTTCACTGGAGTTAAGTAGCTCTAATTGAGACTTTCGGAAAAGTTCCTCATATGAGGAAGTTCATTCTAAAATGGTTAGATACTTTTCTGCACATGCAAAATGTAACCAACTATACTCAATGCTCTGTAATACCACTGCTGTTTCACTGCATCATCAGTGACAGCTACACACACCTTCTCTAGAACAGATAAAAAAAAATTCCTCTCATAGATATCATTCTTTAACATATAGAGCATTTGTAGATGACAGATCTACCCAGTTAAATGCTTCCTGCAATTTTGTTAATTATATGCCAATTCTGAACGACTCCTATCTAACTAACTAACGAGCTATCAAGTCTCCCTTCAAGGTTAAAGTCTCAATCACTTGGGTAAACTTCTCAGGAAGATATCCTATTATTTCAGGTTTGAAAATTCAACAGATATTTTTTTCTCTGATCATCCCCTAAGAAAAGTGAAGATATAACAGTTATAACATTTTCCTTCGATTATTTTTTCACTTTTACTATTGTCTTATATAACCAACTCCTTTTGGATAGCTTGATATATAGGGGAGTGGTGATCACACAGAGTGGGCAAGTGCAACCACAAGTTCAGTGTATGCCTGTCTCTGTCTATCTCTCTGGTCACCACTTGAATGGAGGTCAAGGTTACAGACTTGCTATTCATGACCACACTGTTCTGATATCAGCATTTTTTCTTCTGCATGAAAACTAATGTTATATATTTTCTATCTTTGCAATCTTTCAAGAAGCTGCAAATTCATGAATATTTGTAAGGATGGGAGAAGCAATGGAAAAGACACACTTCCTATGTCTGATATTCCTCGGGGGAAATAAGATCTATTGCCTTAAAAAAAAAAAGTTATTCATTAAGGATCAATTACTGGTGAAAATCAAGAAAGTACAGGCTAGAGTAAATAAACCCAGACAAAGCCTGTTTTTTGTTTGTGTGGTCTTTGGTTTAAGAGGGTAATGAGAAAAGAGCAATGCCAGACAGTGATGTCACCGCATGAAGATAACAAAGGAAGCTGTCCAGGCTGAGAAACTAGAGGCTCCTCTCATTTAGCCAAAAATGAGAATAACACCTAAAATAATTAATCCAGATCTGTCTAAAAATTAAAGACAGGGTTACAAAATATATATATATTTTCTAGTTTGGGTTTGGTGTGTGTATTGCTTTGTTCTTGTGTGCATAGTTTCTACAGCACCATTATACTTACGCTTTATAAATCAATTAAAATCTTCGCCAACAACACATTGAGCAACGGTCTATCTTAAGAGAAAACCTCTGATCTCCTTTCCAATTTTTTGGAAGGCAAAAATAGATGAGACTGAAAGAAACAAAGAAGTCTCACCCAAGGTTGTACATAAAATGAGTTTGCCAGTTGCCAAACTTAAGACCTGGCACACTTTAGTTTCACCAAGCAAAGCTTTTATGTAAAAGCACTTTCACTGTTTGTTTTTTTAATCACAATAGCGGGGGAGAGGAAGGAAAACCTTTCTGTTACTTAAAAGTGAAAGGCTCATTGGAGGTGTTTACAAAAAAACAAAAGCCCCCATGGAAAGCTACATCACCCAAATTCCATGAATTAAAAGAGTAAAGAGGGGTTAGTGTGTCTGTCTTTCTCTCTCCTTCCCATTGTTTTTCTTCTCTCCCCTCCCTCCTCTTTCTCTCTCCTCCTCTGCCTTGCTCTAGTTCTCCTTCCCTTTCCCGTGTCCCACCTCCCCCTTTCTCTGTGTCTGGCTGTGTTTGTCCCTCTCTGGGCACGTCTGGCTCCTTTACCCCCCTTTCCCGTTCTGTGTCTGCCTCACTCCCCTCTCTCCCGTACCTGATATGGCGGCGGCGGCTCCTGATCCGGTTCGGTCCCATCCCCGTAGCTGGCTCTGTCCGACTGGGACTCGTGCAGCAGGGAGATGTCATCCGAGGTGGGGGACTTCAGGCAGTTCCCCATTGTTCCCGGCGGGGCGAGGGCTTCTCCGCCTCAGCGTGTCCGCTCCCGCCTTAGTCTCCGCGCAGCGCCAGGCCGCCCGCAGCAGCAGCAGCAGCCGCCCGGCCGGGGAGGCTCATGCCAGTCTCTCCCCGTAAGAGGCTTAGCGCCAACCCGGCTGGCTGCACCGGGGACCCGCACACTCAGGCTCCTGCTGTTGCCTCTGCCCGCTCCCGAGGGGCCTGTGAGGGGCAGCGGGTGGGAGGAAGAGGCCTCACTTCCCCACCCCCATAAGCGCCGCAGACAAGGGGGGCAGTGCCGTTTGGACAGCTGGGCTCAGGTGCAGCCCGCGCCCGTCCCACAGCCCCAGCCGCAGCCAGGAGCTGTTCTGCTTCCTGGTCACCCGCTTCCTGCGCACTGGGCTTTGTCACACGGGCCTCCTAACTCCTCCTCTCGCTCCGCCCCGCCGCTGCCAGGTTTCCCAGGGCTAGGCCCGGCTGCTCTCTCGCGGGCTCCTGCTGCCCATTGTCGCTCCCTGAGCAGCGTACTGAAGGGATCGTGTTTAGAGGATGCTTTTTGTGATGCGTTACCATTTGCAGAGCGGATCCAACCTGCTCCCCAAAATGGTGGGTGAGAGTTTGCCCCACTGTTGGGTTTTTTTGCATTATTTTAATGTAGTGTGTCCCTGTTTCGGGTGTGTTATATATGACTAAGAGCCCCAATCACGGACCAGAACCCTTTTGTGCTAGGTGCAGTACAAATACAAAACTGGAAGACAGTCACTGCCAGAGCAAAAGCTCAGATTTGTGCACATAGTCAGAATATGGCACCCAAAGGTGGTGATGAGGTGCTCCCATTGCACTCAGAAAATAGAGCAGTTTATGCACACTGAGTGCCTGGACACTAGTAATTATGCCTTCTGCCTGAATGGCTATTTTCAAAAATGTGGCCCTTAACAATCATGCTGTTACTGAGTTTGAAAACCCACAAGTCATTTTTAAATTTGCGGGTTGATACTAAAGCTGGCCTGCCAAGGATTTTTTTTTAAATTGAACTTGTGCCTCTTTGATTATAATTTATATCATGGTAGTAGTGCCTAGAGGCCAACCACTTGGGATCCCATAGTACTTGGGGTTCCTTCACCAAGGAATTTACCATCTAACTCTAGTCATATATAAAGAGGACCTGAACAGTTGGGGTTTTATATGTTTTCTTTTCAGCTTGTTTACCTTTGAAATATTAGGAATGAAAAATCTGGTCTTCACTGGTTTGGGAGGAAGATGTGCTGGGGATTTCAGAGCATGTTTATTGTGAGATCTAACTCCTTCATTGAAGGGGCAAGAGTGATGTTTTAAAAAATACATCCTTTACTCAAAATATTAGTTGGTTATTTAAATAGATATTTCAAAAGCAAACCAAAAATAGAGTTTTAAGCAGTCTGAGGGCTTGTCTACACTTAAAATACTACACCAGCACAGCTGCACTGCTGTAGTACTTCAGTGTAGACACTACCTATGCTCACAGGAGGGGTTCTCCCATCAGCAAGAGGCACTAGCTAGGCTGACAGAAGAATTCTTCAATATAGCGCTGCCTAAACAGACTTTGTGTGGATTTTTCACACCTCTGACTGACTTAGTTAAACCAACCTAATTTTCTAGTGCAGATGAGGCCTGAGTAAAAGTCATTTGACTCTTGTGATGCCACCAGTGCACAAGTTAACACAGGTTTTGGATTAAATTCTGGCCCCTTTGAAGTCAGTGCCAAAAGTCTCATTGACTTTGAGGTCAGGATTTCACACCTTGTCTCTGGCCTTTTTTCTCTAAAATTCCCACTGCTGCTACCATCAATGTGGCTCCACAGGTGATAGCAAAGTGGGAGTGTTAATGTAAACAACAGTTTAACCACTGTTTTATCCCTTGTGCTAGTTTTGAGCAGGGTTAGATGACATAATATTTAAAATATTCAATCTACACTAATCCCCACTATTGCAAGCACGAGTGATAGTAGCACCAGGAAATTCTAAGGAAAAAAGGCTAATATAGAGACCCACCGTGATTTTTGAGGGCAGACAAGACCTACATTTCAAATGTAAAAGAACTAGCAGGACACACATGCGACCCCGCTTTTTATTTATTTTTTTAAATCAACTTTTCGAGCTTCCTTTATACACCATAACCAAACAAAAAGGCATGAGTCTGGCCAGTGCTGTAGCTTGCTACTATATTTTCTCTTATGAAGTAAAAGATAAAATGTTTAACTAGGATTCTTGGGAGTAGATACAAAACTATTCCTATTTTAATTCAGATTTATAATATGACTATGAATAAATGTAAATATCAAAAGACCTATTGACTACAATAAAGTATAGTGTGATTTACACCTGTTAAAACGTCATCCAAACACCTCTGCCAATCTGCTTCAATCCTGATTTGCAACATGCCTGCTATCTCAATTCTGGGCCTCCATCAACTTGTTACATGACGTGACAGATCAGTGAACCTTGATCCTGCAAACAGGACTGGAACCTCCTTTTCATTCCACTGGAGAAAACCAGCCCCATGCAGAATGATTTAGAGGAAACTCTATGAATGGAACCTCATGGAGTTTTTCTTTTTCTCCTCATTCCTGTGAAGTATGATCAGCTGAGCCTTATAATTGTCTTTTATTTTTCTATTAAATGACATGCTCATGTGGGGTGCTGTGGAAAAAATCACAAATGAGACTGTTCTCTTAATGTACTATATAACAGAGTATGTGATCATGAGAATGGATTATAACCAAATAAATCTATATGATACTATAGCAGTATGTTAAGTAACTGCCCAATAAAAAACAGCATCAGTAGGAGGTATCCTAATCAACTCAGCAAAGCAAACAGCAGACTAACTTCTTTGTTTTGTTTGCTTTGCTCATGTTCATGTGACATCTTGGCAAGCAGATGCCTTCCAGCATTGCCATTGATGTATTACCCTCCATAACAGGTGTTATCCCCAAAGCTTTTACTTGAGATTTTTATGTCATATTGCCCCAGCGTGCAATACCCATTCCCATGTACTAAGATACACATATAGACAATGTGCCACAAAATAGAAAAAAGATGTGTTTTGGTAAAAAGAAAATCACAATAGTACATATCCACAGTACGCACAATAACTTCTGAAAACAGATACTCCTCTCAGCCATCTTCATATAGCAGTCAGTCTTGCCAATCCTTTCATTCATTTCATAACACACTTTCACATTCCTCTGCAGTGTGTAAGTGCGGGTTACTTGCTAGAATTATCTGGGTATATCTCATTTAATGATATTCCTGCCATTGCAGGGGCCTTGAGTACTGGTGTGTCTTGGTCCCTCCTGTTCTCTGCCTGTGGCACTTAATAGCCTAGTCTTTTGTGGGTCTTATTTATTTTCGTCCCATTTCCGTTATTGGGTTTAGCGTGCAGATGGTGGGTAGTGTTGGTGGCCTGTGATTTACAAAAGGTCAGACTAGATGATCTAGTGGTCCCTTCTGAATTTAAACTCTATGACTCTGACATTTTGCCAATATCAACGTACATCGAGTGATTTACAAACGTTGTATTGGGTTGCTTTAACTTTTCCTGTTATTCTCAGAAACTATCATTGAATAAAGATGGTAATATGTGGATGTGATGACAGGGCACAAATACATCCCCCTAAAATCTGAAGACATCCTTTCTTAGGGCTATGCTGTCACAGCTTTATCTGACAGGAAAATCTCAAAGGGAATAATGCAAAGATGATGGCAGAACTGATGTGGAATATGTTTTAGAAGCATACATGCTGCACAACATCATTTACATTGCTTATCTTCCTCACACAGGCACACATCTGAGCGCAGAATATGGCCCAGTATATTTCCATAACTTTTTGATTTATTTAGAATTATGCAAAATTTAAAGCTGTATGGCTAATGTTTAATACCAAGTTTGTAATTTGATGTTGATAAAATCTGGCATATGAAAATAAAGGAAAAGGAAATTGACTGCTATTTTAGACTAAATCTTTTGTGTTCGTACAATACTGAATTATTGTCTTGTAGAACTATTTTCTTCCACTTTGGTTCTCATGTAAATAGTATGCATTTCATATGGCTATTATGGTGAGCAATTTTTTACAAAATAAATTACAGCTGTGCAAAATTCTCAATTTGCACTTTGTGACTTTTATATGGTGAAAATGCAAATGTATGTAAATATTTATAAATGTGTTCAAATGTGGTTTTGCAATTTACACAAGCAAAAAGTCTTTTATGAAATGCTAAACATATAAGCTGTGGGAAAGATGGTGGTTAGATAAGGGATTTTTTTGTACTTCCTTTGAACTGTTTCTACCAGGAGTGAAGAAGAAGTACATGAATAAAACAAGCTTTCTGTCAAAACAGAAAAATATGTTGAGAAAACACCAACATTGACTTCTGCATCCAGTGAAAGCTTGACTTTTTTCTGGTTTTGACAAGCAGCATAAAAATCTTTGCACAGCTCTAATGGTAATTCATGGAAAAACATAAAGAACAATTACTTACCGTACAGTAACTGTGGTTCTTTGAGATGTAGCAGTCAGTGCAAATCCCAGTGTAGGTGTGCCTCCGCCACATGCACACAAGATCAGAGTCTTTTGAATACCCGTCTGTTGGGACTGCACATGCACCCTATGCCTCCTTATGCTCCTCTATAAAGGCCTGGAGGGTGGGGGCAGACATGACCCTCAGTTCCTTTGCAATTTAAAGCCTCTGGTTGCTGAGGACTCTGAAAAATGGGGACGGTGATTGGGTCATGGATTCCACACTCACTACAGCGTATCAAAGAACCACAGTTACTGTAGGGTATGTAAGGAGAGGTTACCTTGTGCAGTAACTGGAGTTCTTCAAGATGTGTATCTCTGTGGGTGCTCCACTTCAGATATGCATATACCTCTGATCAGACATTTTTGGTAGTAGTGCCATTCAGTACATGCATGTTCCCTACAGATCATCATGCCCCACACCGAGGCTATATAGGGCTGCATGGGCAAAATGCCCTCAGTTCCTTCTCCACTGCAAAGTCCTTCAGAGAAACTCTGAAGCTGAGGGGAAGGAGGGCAGGTAGGGGAGCCCCCAGAGGGGGACACATCTTACAGAACTCCAATGACTGCATAAAGTGAGTAATCTCTCCTGCTTTGAGCAGTGTCCCTATGGGTGCTCCATTTCAGATGATTACCAAACAGTACCCTCAACTGAAAGGGGGAGTTTCAGAACTGAGTCCAAGACTGAAGACAAGACTGCATTTCCAAGGACAGCATCTGATCTAGAAGAATGAACCACCACATAATGTTTGTAAAAGGTGTGTATCGAAGTCCAAACTACAGCCTTACAAATCTCCCCCATGGAAACATGCTCAAGCAATGTCACAGAAGTAGAAAAAGACCTTGTGGAATGGGCTGACACCCTAGAAGGAAGTTGTATATCAGGAGATTCATAGCAAGAAATAATACATCCAAAAGTCTACCTGGAGAATCACAAGGTGGAGACTGTGGACCTTTTGGACTTGTCAGCAATTGAAATTAACAGACTGGCAGACTTTTCTAAATGGTTTGATTCTGTCCAGATAGAAAGCTAATGCCCTCCTGAAGTCCAAGGTATATAAGGTAGCATCCCTCCAGGTGTGATGTAGTTTTGTGGAAAATACTGGAAGATGGATGACTGATTGATGTGAAATTCAGATGACACATTAGGTAAAAAATTAGGAAGTGGGCATAACAAAACCTAAGAACATAAGAACGGCCATACTGGGTCAGAACAAAGGTCCAGCTAGCCCAGTATACTGTCTTCCAACAATGGCCAATGCCAGGTGCTTCAGAAGGAATGAACCGAACAAGTAATCAACAAGTGATCCATCCTCTGTCACCCATTCCCAGCTTCTGGCAACAGAGGCTAGGGATACCATCCCTGCCCATCCTGGCTAACAGCCATTGTGGAATCTATTCTCCATGAATTTATCTAATTCTTTTTTTAACCCTGTTATAGCCTTGGCCTTCACAACATCCTCTGGCAAAGAGTTCCACAGTTTGACAGTGTGTTGTGTGAAGAAGTACTTCCTTTTGTTTGTTTTAAACCTGCTGCCTATTAATTTCATTTAGTGACCTCTAATTCTTGTGTTATGAAAGGGAGTAAATAACACTTCCTTATTTACTTTCTCCACACCGGTCATGATTTTATAGACTTCTATCACAGAGGTTCTCAACCTTTTCCTTTTTGAGCCTCCCCCTAGCCCCCAACATGCTATAAAAACTCCACGGCCCACCTGCTCCCCAATAACTGGTTTTCTGCATATAAAAGCCAGGGCTGGCGTTAGGGGGTAGCAAGCAGGGCAATTGCCTGGGGCCCCATGCCACAGGGGTCCCTCACAAAGCTACATTGCTCAGGCTTCAGCTTCAGCCCCAGGTGGCGGGGCCCAGGGACCTGGGCTTCAGCCCCATGCGGTGCCCTGGGTCCCAGCGAGTCTAATGCTGGCCATGCTTGGAGGCCCCTTTGAAACCTGCTCACGGCCCCCTAGGGGGCCCTCTATCTCTGGTTGAGAACCACTGCTCTGTCATATCCCTCCTTAGTCATCTCTTTTCTAAGATGGAAAGTTCCAATCTTATTAATCTCTCCTCATATGGAAGCTATTCCATACCCCTAATCATTTTTTTTGCCCTTTTCTGAACCTTTTCCAATTCCAATATATCTTTTTTGAGATGGGACGGCCACATCTGCATGTGGGCATACCATGAATTTATACAGAGGCAATATGATATGATATTGTCCTTGAAAAACACTGTAAAAAGAGGCTCTGCCTTTAAAGATCCAATTTCCCTGACTCTTTGGGTAGAAGTGATGGCCACCTAGAATAGTCCACCATGAAGAGGCTAAGAAGAGAACAGGTATCCACTTTTTCGAAGGGAGGTCTCATAAGACACTTTAGTACTAAGTTTAGATCCTATACAGGGGGGTGTTCTCTAATTTGAGAAAAAAAGTTTCCCAATCCCTTGATAAATCTTACCATCATGGGATGAGAAAACAATAAGAATCCCTCAACTAAGAAATGGAAGGCTGTTATAGCTGCAAGTGAATTCTGATATAACTCATAGATAATCCTGATTTGTTTTAAATTCCAACAGATAGTCAAGGACAGCTGAGAGGGAGGAATGAAAAAAAAGACACCAGTGGTCACACCATTGGTGGACTCTCTTCCATTTTGAAAGTGTTCCACATAGAACTTTTCCTACTGTTTAGAAACACCTGCTGTACCTCTGCAGAACAGAAAGTCTCGATTCCTGAGAACCATTGAAGAACCAAGCCCTAAGATGGAGAATTCCCAAGTTGGGATGGAGAGTCTGACATGCATCTTAAAGAGAGAGATGAGGAATGGACAGAAGACTGATCGGCAAACAAACAGCAAGACCAATTAGCTAAGGGGAGCAGGTCTGTCTGGGCCTCATTGGAACTACGAATATGACCTTGGCTTTGTCTTGTTTAAGCTTGTTTACACTTTTAATATCAAAGGTGTTGGAGGAAACACATAAAGAAGGCTCCTTCATCCATGGAACAAGGAAAGCATCTCTAAGTCATGGAGGGCCCAAACCCCCTCTTGAGCAAAACTGTTAGTATATAGACCTGTTTGTTAGCCTGAGATAGAATTTTGGGTTTTATTTTTGATACTTTTATATCCTTACTAATATGTATGAACAAAGACACTGTGTGTTGCTTCTGCTTAACCAGATGAGGTTTATAGCACAATGAGAAAAGATAAGGAAGAGAGTTAAAGTGTTGCTGGGTATGGTGGGAGTTTAATATATGAGCGTACACTTGAAGACTGCCTCAACTCCTCTATCTCAAGGCAAGGTCAGGGAGGAGAGGAGCAAGGTGGGTTGGGGGAAGAGGAATAAGAAACACTAAAAAGCCAGAGAAGAGGTGACCCTGACAGGTACATAACCTCACTCCTTACCCCTCCCATGGGGCACAAAAGAGATGGTACCAAAGCCCCCAGATTCACAACCCTCCAGAACAGAACATGACCATAAATTGTAAGGGATGGGACCAGAGGCATGCACTACAAGTATAATTAAGCCTGATCACAAGGAGGAGGTGGAAAAAAGGAACAGGAAAAGCTCTACTGGTGTAAAGAGCTGGGACTATGCTTTCTTGGTAACCCCAATAAACATCTCATTGCCTGGATTTCGGACTCTGGTCTTCTGCTGTCTGTCTGTGTGATGAGAACTAAGGGAGGGCAGGGGAAGCCCTAACAAAAACTGTTGGTGAGGGTGGCAAAAAGATCCACCTCTGGAAAGCACCAAGTCAGAAAAAAATATGATTGAGAGTCCGGCAATCTAACTCCCACTTGTAATCATGCTGAAAGAGTCAGCCATGATATCCTGAATGCCTGGAAGGTAAACTGCTGAAATGAGGATGTGATTGGCTGTGCACCAGTTCCATAGCTTTATTGCTTCAGCACAAAGAGAAAGGGGAGCTCGCCCTATCCTGTTTGTCGGTTGATGGAAAACATGCAAGCTACATTGTCAGTCATGATTTTGACAGATATGTCTCTGATTTAATGGGAGAAAGTGAATATAGACATTCCTGACTGGTTTCAGCTCCAGGAGGTTGATGTGTAAACAAATTTCTTGAATAGTCTATCTGCCCTGAATTTTATGTGTCCCTAGATGCACCCTGCCCACAAGATGCATCTGTAGTTATGGTGATGGTTGGAGATGGCTGAATAAAGGGGACATCTGCACAGATGTTGTGGTGATTCTTCCACCAATTGAGAGAGTCTTGTACTTGAAAAGGGACTGATACCAGCCTGTCCAGACCATGTTTGTTCAGCATATAAACTGTGCTGAGCCACACCTGCAAACAGCAAAGATGTAACCTTGCAAGACACATTACAAAATTACAAGCTTCCATATGTCCCAGAAGTTTAAGACAATTTCTTGTCCAAGTCTGTGGGCTTATTTGAGTATTTGCAATGAGGTTTGATAGAATCACGAATCTGTCCATGGTGAGGTAAGCTCTGGCTGTCACTGCATCTAAGGAGGCCCTTATGAATTCTATCCTTTGTACGGGGGTCAAAGAGGACTTTTTAGTGTGGAGCTGGAGACCTAGCATGAGAAACAAAGCTGTCTTCATGGCAGAAATAATCTCATTGTAAGACCGGCCTTTGAGCAACTATTCGAGGTACGGAAAAATTATTATCGCCCTCTAATGAAGATAGGCAGTGACCACTGCCAAAATCCTTGAGACTACTCCGGAGCAGACGAAAGGCCAAATGGAAATACCCGATACAAAAAGTGGTCTTGGTCAATGAGAAACTGAATGAATCTCTTGTGAGATGGGTGAATCATGATATGAAAATACACATCTTGAAGGTTGAGGGCCGGAAACCAATCCTCGGGATCCAGTGATGGAATTATAGCTGCAAGAGTCACCATCCTGAATTTCTGTACTTTCACAAAATTGTTTAGGAGTCTTTTATATCTAGACTAAGTCTCCACCCTCCATTCTTCCTTGGGACCAGAAAATACTTGAAGTAAAATCTCTTCTCCCTGTGCTGTGCAAGAACTGGTTCTATGAATCCTAAGCATAGACAGAAGGTGATTTCCTGTCTTAGAAAGTGTTTGTGAGAAGGGTCCCTGAAGGAGGACAGGGAAGAGAGCTAGGGTGGGGGGAGGAAGGTACAATTAATGGAGTAACCCGGTTTTATAATGTCCAACAACCATTGTTGGATGTAGTCTGCTCCCGTGCAGGTAGAAAGTGGGAGAGATGGTCCCCAAAGGGAGGGAGGCAGGTAAACTGGTGCAGCTGGAGATACAAGAAACAGCATTGTTCCAGGCCTTTGATCAGACCATCAAAACTTATGTTTTGACAATGAGGAAGGTTGAGTGGTAGAAGCAAATGTAGTTGGTGGTATCTTTCTTTGAAACCTTGGTTAAGAACATAAGAATGGCCATACTGGGTCCATCTAGCCCAGTATCCTGTCTTCTGACAGAGGCTGCTGACAGATGCTTCAGAGGGAATGAACAGAACAGGGCAATTATCAAGTGATCCAGTCATCCCCTGGTAACGAGTTCCTTTGGTTGACTGGGTGTTTAATTTTTTCCTAGGTGGCTCAGTAGGTCTTTGGTAACCAGAAAACTGGAGGGGGCAGGATCTCTGGGTCTTCTGGGATCAACTAAATATCTGTTTACTAGGAAATGTATAAATCCCAAGAGATCGCAAGATGGCCCAAGAGTGTTTCAAGGTGTGCAATGATTCATCAGTGGTCTCAGCAAAGAGTTTCAGACCATCAAAGGGGAGGTCCTCAGCAGTGTTTTGGATTGCCTTAGGGAACCCAGACAGCTGGAGCCAAGATGCCTGACACATGACAACTGCCACAGAGATGGATTGAGCTGCAGTGACAGCAGCATCTAAGGAGGCTTGTAATGATATTCTATCCAGTAGCTGACCTTTTGCTAGGATGGCCTGGAACTGTTCGTGATGTTCTGCTGGAAAGGTGTTAAATAAAAGTGCTGAATTTGGAATAATTGGTGTGATTGTATTTCACCATAAAAGCTTGGTAAATTGTGATCCTAAACTGTAGGTCACAGACGAATAACTCTTTCAACCACAAAGGACTAGGTGTTTTTGGTCCTTGTCATATAAGGTCGATTTAGCATGGTGCTGTCTTCCATGTTCATTTACAGTGTCAATGAACAAGGACTTAGGTGAAGAATGGAGAAAAATAAAAATTCAGAATCCTTGGCTGAAACATAATATTTATCAGCATACTTGCACATGGGTGGTATTACTGCTAGGATCTGCCAGATGGTTTTGGCAAGAGCCAGGAGGGACTCATTAATGAGAAAGACCACTCAATCAGAAGATGTCCTTTGCAAATATCCAAGAGCTTGTGCTTTGACTCTCGTATCTCTTAAAGGGGGATCTACAAACAATCCACCACTTGTTTCATTAGGTCCTGAAATTGTTTAAAGCATCAGCCAGGGAAAGGGAGGGAAGCGTCACAGCCTCATCTGGGGAAGATGAGGAGATGTTAGTCTGTAGAGTGGCCTCCTTGTCTGCTCTAGCCTCTTACTCTTCAAAGATTTCTTCCTACAGCTCAGGTAGCTGAGGAGGAACAGATGGAGTAAGAGACTATCTGTCCTGATGGTCCCATTCAGAAAGGTTAAGGGCTCTGCTGGGGGTTGCCCCAGGGTCCCAATATGGCCACTGATGTGGACCATGAGGAATAGTGGGTGGCATCCACTGCTGCTCATACCAATGAGCAGAACCCTGAATTTATCTTCCTCGTGAGTCATCCTTTTCCTTGTAGGTTTCAGTGAGGGAGACCCTATATTGGTAGGTAGGGGAATCTTACTCTGAGATGTGAGAGTCAGAAGAGAGGTCCTCCTCATTGTTCAAAGGGGGAACTCTGCCAGAAAATTCTGGGGAGTCAGATGGCACTCAGGAGAGGTGTAATTTTGCTGACCATGTCGATGCCAATACCCATCAAGTGGGGACACTCTGACTCATCTGAAACAAACAGGTCCTTGGAATACCTAACCTCCTGTGGTGCCAGGTAGGTTAACAGTGCTGAGGAAGGAGTATGCTTGGATGAATCCTTTGCAGTGGAAGCTGTCGGGACAGACAATGCTGACTGCCTTGAAGAGAGCATAGTCTCAGGTGACTGCTTAAACTTCTGTGGTACTGAGGGAGTCATGATGCTAGGTATCGGAGATTATGGAGGAAGATCTGTTGATACTGTCTTACTAGAAGCTGGATGTTTCTCTCTGCTGCCCCGGTCGTGTTTCAACAGTATCAAAGATGCTAAAGGTACCAAAGCAAGTTTGGAACTCCTAGAGGAACTCAGAATATTATAAACACTATTGCTGCTGGAAGATCCTGGAGCCCAGTGATACCCACCCGGGACCTGGGAGCTCAGACATGATTGATTTGTGAGACAGAGATCTTTTTGAAACGGGCCTTTTGTGCAGAAAGATAGAACTCCTTTTCTTAGAGGCCTTCCCAGAACCTTCTGATGTCTTCACCTAGAACTTTGAAGGAAAATGTGCTGCTAGATGGGGTACTATGTTCACTTGGAGACTGATGTGTGGGGATTGACTCCTGACCTGGGTCCAAGGACGGTCTCAATTCTTCCTAGCCCTGCTCTTAAGGGCTGAGCTGAAATTGCACTTCTGAGGGATGTGCATGTCCCCCAGATTACAATGCACGAGGAATGTCCATCACTGACAGGGATAGCCTCCCAGCAGGTGAGGCAATGCTTGAATCCCAGTGATCCTGGCATACCCTCTCAAACAGAAAGAAAACCTTCAAGGAAGAGGGGAGGGGAGGACGAGGGAAATAAATAAAGATCCTCTTTATAAGAAAAAGAAAAATATTACACTGAACACTAAAACTAATTAAAAGAGTCAAGCCAGACAGACTGCAAAGTGGGCATGCTTAACACTCTGTCTCAAACTGAGGCAGCTAAGAAGGAACTAAGGGTGGCTTGCCTGTGCAGCTCTATATAGTTTCTGTGAAGGGCCTGAGGATGCATCTGCACGCCAAACGGGCACTGATACCAAAAATCTCTGATCAAAAGCGCATGAGGCAAATGTACACCTGAAGTGGAGCACCCATAGGTCACTACTCAATCTCTTCTTGTTATGTATCAGTCTGAATCCTATTATAGGTGGCCAGGATGTTCACTGGATGGTTGGAATGAGGAGTTTCAGTTGTATTAATCAAATAATGCTTAAAGTACTGCTCCCCCAAATTTGCCATCTGAGCTAGCATAATGTATGGGCATAATGGAATAAAGGGTATAATGTTTGACAAAGGTCAGTAGGTTGCTCCACATTGCTGCCCTGCAGATCTCAGATATCAGCAATTTTCTGAAGCAGGCTGACCATTGACTATGTGGAGTTACTGGCTCACCAGCCATCTAATAACAGAAACACACTGTGTGATCCATTTAGAGATCCTTTGTGACAACAAGACAGTCTGGTACTTGGAAGGGTCAGATGCCGATAAAGAGGCAAGGAGAGAATTTAAAAGGCATGGTCCTGTCAGCATAATAGACTAAGACTCTGGAGATGTCCAGAGTGCGTAATTTCTTTCTCCCTTGCATTGAGTGCAGTTTTGGGAAGACTAAGGGTAGGTTCACTGACTATTTCAGGTGGCATTATCAGACTATGTTAGGGACAAATAATTAGATAAATAAATAAATTGGATAAATTATTAGTCTTTGGGCCAGAGAGAGCAAGCATGAGAATGACTCTTTAGCCTGGTGGTTAAAGCTCTCACATGGAAAGTGGGAGACCCAGGATCCAGGGGGTCTGCCACATCCCTGGTGAGCATGCTAACTATTGGGAGGTAGTCCTTCCCACTATCCCAAGCTTCATGCAAAAATGGCATAGATGCCTAACGCCACAAGACGGCTAAGAATCCCAAACAGAGGGAGGTGGCTCTCTCCAGCCTGGGCTTAGGTGCCATACTGCAAGAGGGAATGGCTCTTAGGAAACAAGCCCCATCTTGGCATCTCCCATTGGCTAGATTAGTCAGGGAGTTGCCTAGTATGCTGTCTTTTGTGAATCCCATTCTAAGGCACCTATCCCCACTCGCTGTACAGGGAACCTAAGCACCTAATTCAGGCTTTGTGTAACCCAATGATTTTCTAGTATCAGAGGGGTAGCCGTGTTAGTCTGGATTTGTAAAAGCGGCAAAGAGTCCTGTGGCACCTTATAGACTAACAGACGTATTGGAGCATAAGCTTTTGTAGGTGAATACCCAATTTGTCAGATGCATATAGTGGAAATTTCCAGAGGCAGGTATAAATATGCAAGCAAGAATCAGGCTAGGGATAACGAGGTTAGTTCAATCAGGGAGGATGAGGCCCTCTTCTTAAGCCCAAGAAAGAAACCAACAGAACTCCACCGGCCATCACATACAGTCCTCAGCTAAAACCTCTCACTAAAACATGAGTGATCTACAACCCATCCTGGACAACGATCCCTCACTTTCACAGGCCACGGGAGGCAGGCCAGTCCTCGCCCACAGACAACCCGCCAACCTGAAGCATATTCTCACCAGCAGCAACACACCGCACCATAGTAACTCTAACTCAGGAACCAATCCATGCAACAAATCTCGATGCCAACTCTGCCCACCTATCTACACCAGCGACATCATCATAAGACCTAACCAGATCAGCCACACCATCACCGGTTCGTTCACCTGCACGTCCACCAATGTAATGTACGCCATCATGTGCCAGCAATGCCCCTCTGCTATGTACATCGGCCAAACTGGACAGTCCCTACGTAAAAGGATAAATGGACACAAATCAGATATTAGGAATGGCAATATACAAAAACCTGTAGGAGAACACTTCAATCTCCCTGGACACACAATAGCAGATTTAAAGGTAGCCATCCTGCAGCAAAAAAACTTCAGGACCAGACTTCAAAGAGAAACTGCTGAGCTTCAGTTCATTTCCAAATTTGACACCATCAGCTCAGGATTAAACAAAGACTGTGAATGGCTAGCCAACTACAAAATCAGTTTCTCCTCCCTTGGTGTTCACACCTCAACTGCTAGAAGAGGGCCTCATCCTCCTTGATTGAACTAACCCATTATCCCTAGCCTGATTCTTGCTTGCATATTTATACCTGCCTCTGGAAATTTCCACTACATGCATCTGACAAAGTGGGTATTCACCTATGAAAGCTTATGCTCCAACATGTCTGTTAGTCTATAAGGTGCCACAGGACTCTTTGCCAATGATTTTCTAGTCACCTAATTTCCTTTGTGAATCTAGCCCTTAAAGTCTGCTATTAGGTGGGTGCGGTTGAACTGCCCTATATAGGGGGGTCTGACCACCAAGCATCAGTCCAGAGGGGTGGATTTTCTGAAGAGTTTAGCAGGAGCTAAAGATTAGTGGGATGACCATCTTGCTACTACAGGCCATAAGAGGGAACTGAAGGAGGGTTGCCGTCATCCTGTCCTTTATGCCCTCCTACAGGAGTATAAGGAAGCACAAGGCACATACATAGTCTCAATGGGCATAGCTATTCAAAAGACCCCGATTTTGCAGGCATGAAGTACATGCGCACCTACTGTAGGATCCACACTGACACATAATCAAACAAGAACTCTGTATTATGTATTATGCAAGAACTCTTTAAAAAAGGGAAGAAGGAAGATCCGGGGAACTACAGGCCAGTCAGCTTCACCTCAGTCCCTGGAAAAATCATGGAGCAGGTCCTCAAGGAATCAATTTTGAAGCACTTAGAGGAGAGGAAAGTGATCAGGAACAGTCAGCATGGATTCATCAAGGGCAAGTCATGCCTGACTAACCTAATTGCCTTCTATGATGAGATAACTGGCTCTGTGGATGAGGGGAAAGCAGTGGACATGTTATTCCTTGACTTTAGCAAAGCTTTTGATACGGTCTCCCACAGTATTCTTGCCAGCAAGTTAAAGAAATATGGGCTGGATGAATGGACTATAAGGTGGACAGGAAGCTGGCTAGATCATTGGGCTCAACAGATAGTGATCAATGGCTCCATGTCTAGTTGGCAGCTGGTATCAAGCAGAGTGCCCCAAGAGTCAGTCCTGGGGCTGGTTTTGTTCAATATTTTCATTAATGATCCAGAGGATGGCGTGGATTGCACCCTGTGCAAGTTTTCAGATGATACTAAACTGGAAAGAATGGTGGATATGCTGGAGTGTAGGGATAGGATACAGAGGGACCTAGACAAATTAGAGGATTGGGCCAAAAGAAATCTGATGAGGTTCAACAAGGACAAGTGCAGAGTCCTGAACTTAGGACGGAAGAATCCCATGCACTGCTACAGACTAGGGACCAAGTGGCTAGGCAGCAGTTCTGCAGAAAAGGACGTAGGGGTTACAATAGACGAGAAGCTGAATATGAGTCAACAGTGTGCCCTCGTTGCCAAGAAGGCTAACGGCATTTTGGGCTGTATAAGTAGAAGCACTGCGAGCAGATCGAGGGACGTGATCATTCCCCTCTATTCAGCATTGGTTAGGCCTCATCTGGAGTACTGTGTCCAGATTGGGACTCCACACTACAAGAAGGATGTGGAAAAATTGGAAAGAGTCCAGTGGAGGGCAACAAAAATGATTAGGGGGCTGGAGCACATGACTAATGAGGAGAGGATGAAAGAACTGGGATTATTTAGTCTGCAGAAGAGAAGAATGAGGGGGGATTTGATAGCTGCTTTCAACTACCTGAAAGGGGGTTCCAAAGAGGATGGATCTAAACTGTTCTCAGTGGTAGCAGATGACAGAACTAGGAGTAATGGTCTCAAGTTGCAGTGGGGGAGGTTTAGGTTGGATATTAGGAAAAACTTTTTCACTAGGAAGGTGGTGAAGCACTGGAATGGGTTACCTAGGGAGGAGGTGGAATCTCCTTCCTTTGAGGTTTTTAAGGCCAGGCCAGACAAAGCCCTGGGTGGGATGATTTAGTTGGGGATTGTTCCTGCCTTGAGCAGGGTGTTGGACCAGATGACCTCCTGAGGTCCCTTCCAATCCTGACATTCTATGATTCTATGATTATCTGTAAAACATACTAATATGTATTGGTAATTCAAATGACTAGTTTGAAATAGTTTGTCTACTTTTTAGGCTTGGACGTAGATATTTGCACAGGTGAGTGCTGAAAAAAATAAGTGATACAATCTTGGGATTGAATTGCCCCAAAGCAGAAGTAGTACATTTGTACAGCTCCGCTGCAGAAAAATACACTTTTTAAATGGTCCTTTAGAATGATAATTCAAACAGAATACAATTTTATATAGAAATACTTCTTGTGATCATAGACCGAAGATCTTCAGCTTTACAACAGAAAGAATAACCAATAAAATTAGTTGACCTGAGGGCCTAGCACAGTCAAAAGTAGAACAAAGATTAAATCAGGAGATACATTTACATCAGAATCTGTTCTTTTACACCTTATTTTAAAAGCTTTGATTTTTATTTTGAGATTGTTTTTTTACTGTTGCTATTTTTTCAATAAATTCTAATTATTTTTAAATGTATGATATACCTGTTTTTACTGTCTAGAACTTGATCTTTCAAAGAATGAATCTCATATTATTTCAAATTACAATATTTTCATATGACAGAATTATTTAATGCATGCACCAACCTCCTCTGAAACACACCTCTGCTCCAACATGTTTGTAACTGAATATTAGTATAACTGGTGATGATACTTACCATAATACTTTAATAGCTTACATTTATGTAGCACCTAGTGGAAAACTGCTCCATCTGATTAGAATTAATATAAAACACTTTTTAGAAGTTGTGTTGTGTTCCAGAATTGTCATACAAATTCACATTAATTTTATTGAGAACATTATTTTTTTGAGACTATGATCTGACAGTACAGCCTTTTGTCACATGTGCGTTTGATGTTTATGTTGTTACTTAATGGAGCAGTATAAAATTTGACCAGGAGTAAATTATGGAGATGTAGCAGTCAGTTCAAAGTCAACAGATAGCTGATCTGAAAACATGGGAAGTAGGGTGTGTAAAAGTGGGTGGCACATAAATAAATCGATTAAAGAATACACAGAGAGAGTCTTTTCCTGGTTTCCCTCCTGAGTGAGCAGAAGAAAGCCTGTGGCGTCCATTACCTCTTATGGAGTCTTGAACTAGATAGAGAAAACAAGCCTAATCAACTATTCCCAGTCCTTCTTTGAGGCTCTTCTGGCTGGTTCAGGAGGATAAGCCTCTGGCTCAGAGCTGGAAGAACAATCCTTCTTCCAAAGGTGTGACTGACAAAGTGGTGGGGGAAAAAGGACTTAAGAGTACCTGACCAAGACAAAGACTTTGGTCCCTGCCATTTTAGATGATCTAGGAAGGGGCAGCAGCAAACAAGTCCCTGGAAACTGAATAGGAAGAACATGAGGAGGTCCCCAGAGAACCATTTAAAGCTTCTTGTGAACCTTATGGGGGTGAGGGAGATACTTCAGAATTCTGCTTTTGGACTGCTCAGGACTGGACAATCCAGTCCAGAACTTCTGGCATTGGGGAAAGAGCTGCATACTGGAAAATTTATTTACCTCCTGGACAAAAAGAGTGTCTTTCTTTCATACATCAAGCTGACTTCTCAGCGAGTCTGTCACAGAAAGCAGTCTGAAAATGTGCACCAATATCAGTTTTAGCCTGCATCAGGCCGTCTGCCTTTCCCAGTGTAGGAACATGAAAGGCTTGCATAGTAACTTATGTGATTCTTAAAGTGGCTGTTAGAGAGCTATTATAAATGGTGTAGGAAACAGAAATCCTTGCCCAAGAAAGTGTTTTCAGGCTCAAAATCCATACAAACAATCCAAGATGGTCCTCTTTCCTGCTTCTGAGGAAGAAGTTAAACTGGGAACTCAGAGGAGATGCTTAGAGGGTGTAAAATTTTTATGAGTTGATCATTCATCAGTCTTGCCTGTTTGACAAAGGAATAGGGAAGATTCTGCGGCCTGCGGTTTAGCACACCCAGTCATGGATTGGTGAAATAAATACCCTCCCTAAAAATTAAAAGATGTCAGCAAAAGGCATTGTTAGTCAAGTTTATTTTCTTGAAAAATAATTCAGAATTTGTATTAGTTTTCTGTAAATTAATTTTTAAAAATTACTATTGATACATTCTTACTATGAATTTTACTATTATAAAAGCAAGTCTGTCATTCTTCATATTTCACATAGGCTTATTCATTCAAGTCATTGTCTGGTTCTGGGAAATGAGAGCAATCACAATCAGTAAGACTACTGGAATCTAATGAATGGGATTTGCAAATATTACCCATGGATCTTTGTGCTGACTCAGAAATGGGTAGATGGGTCATGTCTTCACTTGATTTCACTACAGTCAGTGTTTCATTAAAGGGAGAAGATATGATAGCATTGTTTTCAAGTCTTGACTTTGGAATCCTTGCTTTTCCAAGATGTGGGCATGTTTTAGTAGAATTTTCATTTTCTTGATCATCACAGGATGAGTGGTTTGATTGAAATACAACAGGAATTATAACTCTTTCCTTTGTGTTAATACTTGACAAGTATGAGTTCATGTTTCCTGTAAAAATTTCATTTGAGAGGGAAACATGAGACATGGAATCATCTGATAAACAGTCACAGGGTGTTCCTATACTCCTGGTGGATGAAGATGTTAATGAGGAAGTCCTGGAACTTACAGTCAAACTCCTGCTTGGCATATGAAAGTTGACATCTGAATCTGAGCTGTTACACACGACTGTTTTTGTAACAGAACAAAAGTCATCTGTAGTATTACCTTCAGCAGCTGCAATGACAACATTTTGGTACTGTCCATTAGATGTCATGAATTAAAATATAACCATGACAACAAATTAAATTATAACATTTACGGAGACTATTTTCAGTGCAATAGTTTAAAATAGTAGTAAAGTTAAATGTATAACTATATGCATGTTCTTCTTGCTGTGTTCTAGTAGTACTCATTAAGGAATTGTAATTAAGTGGGAGATTTTCAAAAGCACCAAGAGATCTAAAGCATGACTTCCATTGACTTTCAATGGGACCTGAGCTTCTGAATTCCTTAGATACTTTAGAAAATTTCCCCCTGTAATTCATGAAATTACAGAATGTCTGTATTTTAACTAACACCTTACACTGGCAGGTGGGTGAGGAATGAGGTCTAGTATCTTTTCTGTATAATTCACTTACAGAAATATGGCATATATCAGTTTTTTAAATCCAAAATTAGTTTATATATTTTAGTTAAAATTGGGGGAAATGGTTTTGATGGATTAAAATATATATGCCTACCATGTGCAATAACTTCTTCTTATGAGTTTTTATCAAAATTTTACAGAATGTGATTCATAGATGTCATTAAGAACATAATTTGGGGGTACCAAAAGAAAAAGAGGACAGGAAGTTGAAAGAAGCTTAGAGAGGCACAGGGGAGTTGAGAGGATCAAAGCAGAACTGAGACACTGGGGTTAAAATTAAGAAATATTGCACAAAGTCCCATTGAAAACAAATGCCTGAGACCCTTGTAGTCTGAGTTCTTTATAAGACTTTATAGATTATGACTGCATGATAAACTATACCCAGACTGGTTTCAGAGTAACAGCCGTGTTAGTCTGTATTCACAAAAAGAAAAGGAGTACTTGTGGCACCTTAGAGACTAACCAATTTATTTGAGCATAAGCTTTCGTGAGCTACAGCTCACTTCATCGGATGCATACTGTGGAAAGTGTAGAAGATCTTTTTATACACACAAAGCATGAAAAAATACCTCCCCCCACCCCACTCTCCTGCTGGTAATAGCTTATCTAAAGTGATCACTCTCCTTACAATGTGTATGATAATCAAGTTGGGCCATTTCCAGCACAAATCCAGGTTTTCTCTCCCCTCCCCCATAGAGACTGTCCAGTTATTGCCCCTCTGCCATGTACATTGGTCAAACTGGACAGTCTCTACGTAAAAGAATAAATGGACACAAATCAGATGTCAAGAATTATAACATTCATAAACCAGTAGGAGAACACTTCAATCTCTCTGGTCACGCGATTACAGACATGAAAGTTGCGATATTACAACAAAAAAACTTCAAATCCAGACTCCAGCGAGAGACTGCTGAATTGGAATTCGTTTGCAAATTGGATACAATTAACTTAGGCTTGAATAGAGACTGGGAGTGGCTAAGTCATTATGCAAGGTAACCTATTTCCCCTTGTTTTTTCCTCCCCCTCTCCCCCCCAGATGTTCTTGTTAAACCCTGGATTTGTGCTGGAAATGGCCCACCTTGATTATCATACACATTGTAAGGAGAGTGGTCACTTTAGATAAGCTATTACCAACAGGAGAGTGGGTTTGTGGGGGGAGGGGGGGAGGACAGAAGAGAAAACCTGGATTTGTGCTGGAAATGGCCCAACTTGATTATCATACACATTGTAAGGAGAGTGATCACTTTAGATAAGCTATTACCAGCAGGAGAGTGGGGCGGGGGGAGATATTTTTTCATGCTTTTGTGTGCATAAAAAGATCTTCTACACTTTCCACAGTATGCATCCGATGAAGTGAGCTGTAGCTCACGAAAGCTTATGCTCAAATAAATTGGTTAGTCTCTAAGGTGCCACAAGTACTCCTTTTCTTTATACCCAGACCGGCACTGCATCATGAAGTCTTATATATATAGATAAACTTACATCATGCAGTCTCTCTAAGACTGAAAGCTTTCTTATTTAGTTCCTCCTCAGCAACCAATGACTTCATGCAGTCCTCCTTGGGGATGTTACTTTCTCAACAGAAAGTCAATGGGGCTATCAACTTCTTCAAAGAGTCATACCCATAATATCAATGCAGTCCTCCTTGGGGATGTTACTTTCTCAACAGAAAGTCAATGGGGCTATCAACTTCTTCAAAGAGTCATACCCACAATATCAATGAATTTGGACAGTGGCTATTTATCAGAGTTACTTCAGAAAAGACGGAGAAGTTTCTTACCTGTACAGCAACAAATTCTTCCAGATGTGTTGTCCATACACATATTCCTCTAATAGTGCACATGTACCCCATGTACTCGAGTTCAGAATCTTTTGGCCAGCAGTATCTGTATGGCATGCATGTGCCATATGTCCTTGTGCTCTGTGTAGAAGGGATAAGAGGGCAGTATGCCAATTACCACAGTTTCCTTTCAACTGCAGAATCCTGGAATAAATTACTCAGAGGCAGAGGGGATGGACAGCTGGTTGTGAAAAGAGCATATGGACAACACATCTTGAAGAATTCCTATTATTGTACAGGTAAGTAACTTCTCATTCTCCTTCAAGTGATTGTACTTATGCATATTCCACTAATGGTGACTCCCAAGCAGTGGACCAGCTGCAAGTAGGTGGGAGCTCAGTTTTAAGAGAATAAAGATTCCAGAGCAGCCTTGCCAAATGCAGCATCTGACCTAGAGAATTCAGTAATCACCATGTCTCGTAAGTGTGTGAACAGACTCCCAGGAGGCTACTCTTCATATATCTAAAATAGACACCGTGACAGGGTGTATAAACCCCACATGAGAGCTGCACCTGCTGAGTATGCTCCAGCGGGGGGGGTGGAGCTTAAAAAGGAGTCAGACAGTTCCAAAGGAACCTGATAAGGCAGGAAGAAGGAAACCTTCTTTGGTAGAGGAAGAGGCCTGCCCGCTGAGCCCGGCGGGGCTGAAGGTCCAATTGGTATCTTTTCTCTTACAACTTTGGGACAGACTGCAAGACTCCAACAAGAGAATGGGTGTTAGGAAGTGGCCCAGGGAAGCAGCTTTCAGGCACCCCTGGATGCTGGACATTTGGTAACCCTTACAGGGCCCTGGGCCAGAGCCTGATGGAGTGGGAGGGTACCAATTCCCAATCTCACCAAGAAGGGCATGAAAACCCTTACCTTCTAGACTTCCCCCTGGAGGATTAATACCTTTTGCAACCCCTGGTTGGGATCAGACACTCATAGGGGGTCAATAGCCAAACCCCATATCTCCCTAGAAACCCTGTCATACTTGGGGGAAGATAGGACTAAGTGGTAACCTGACCAGAGTGTTGAGTCAAACCAGACTAACACAAAGTGTGAAGGTGGTCCAGGGGAAGAATAGAGATGTGATGATCAGGAGCCTAACCCTTTAACCCAATGGTCCCCACATTTTTTCAGTTGCACCCCCCTTACCTGATTCGCACCACCCCGGGAGCCAGGGCCAGAGCCGTGGTTAGGAGCTGGGGCCAGAGGAGGGGCTGTGGCTGCAGGGGCGACAGATTCTTCCTAAAAGTGGGGTAGGGCACAAGGCCCCACCCCTTCATGGCTCTGTCCCTGCTCTGCCCCTTCCCCCTGAGGCCTGGCTCCTGCGTAAGCCAGAAGCTGGAGCTGGGCCAGGAAGCCCAGGCCCCTCCACCTGCCTGGCGTGGGGGGGCCCAAGAACAGCTCAAGGCCCATGTCCCCACCCCACCCAGGGCAGGTGGAGGGGCCTGGGCTTCCTGGTATGGTATGTTGCTGTGGTCTGCTGTGCCAGAATAACCTTTGTCAGAGCTGATTTTGAAGAATCAGACGTTGATGGAGCTGAGCTCTTACACAAGGGAGCTTTCAAAGGCACCAGTCTCAACAGCTCATCTGAGAGTTGTCTCAGTGCTGAATCCTCAGCACTACTGTGAGGTTAAGTTTCAAAAGAAAATGCACAGGGCTGTGAAATCTTGGAGGAAAAGTGGTGTGGGGGCGAACTTCTTCTTTTTGTGGTCTCTGTTGGAGATCTACCACTAATACCTTCTTTATCCCTGTACCTTCTCTGACAAAGTCTTGTCAGATTTGATCAACTTTAGAGCCTGTGCTGAAGCTGGAGCCCAGTGAGCCAGCTCGTCAGCAAATGACCTACCATTGGAACTGTTCTGCTCTGAAAGGTCATATGCAGTGGGGTTCTGCACACCTGTGCCCAAAGTAGGACTCAAGGATTTGCCCATCCAGCTTCCCTGTCCTTGGAAGTCCTGTTAGTAAAAAAACTTTCAAATGGCCATCATTGGCAAGTATAGCTGCCTCCCCATTAGGGTTGGTACATGAACCTGAGATACTTGGTGGAAGCCAAGCTGGTTCTAGAGAATTTTTAGTTCTGGTAATTAAATAAACTAATAGCACAATAGGCAACTAGAAAACTATGCTAACTAGACTAAATCACTAACCATGTACAAAATACAGGTTGGAAATCAGCTTGCTTGAAAACACAGACACTGAGCTTCTCCGTAATGAAGACAGGAGGTGGTGAGAGGGACTGAGTGGCAGATGGCACGCTCTGCCCTTTTATGCCCACAACGCGGGGCACAAAGACTCTCTGGGTGCATACATGCCATATGGACACGGCTGGCCAAAAGACTTCACACTCCAGCCGGTGGGGTGTATGTGGACAATTAGCGGCATGTGTATACGGCCAATCACTTGAAGCCAAAGGTGATTTTACACAGCATTTGAACTACAATACATATTGATCGATCTATGTTCTTAGACTCACCCCATCACCTTGATATCTGAATGTCTTTCAAAATAATCAAGTATACACCAGCACCACATATGTGTGAAGGGCAAAGTAAACTCATTTATTATTGTATGGGAAAGACTACTATAATAAAAGAACACTGTTCCTACCTTAGAAACAAGAATTTTGGTTCCTGATGTTATATTTCTGTGATGGGCTTCAGAAATATGGACTAACAGATTGCGCCTGTGAACTATAACATCATCAGATAGCTCTTTAATATAAATGTTTTAATTTGGGTATTAAGATCCCTGTTGCAGAAGCCCCATCTTGTGGACAACTTAGGAAACATTTTAAAACCACTGCAACAAAATATAGTGGAGTCCTTCACAAAAATGCAATTAACAGGTAGAAATCACCATTTCCTTTCTTTAGATGCATTCCCCAATATGAAAGAATGGGCTATGCAGGGGGTGGGAAATAGGACAAGAAACAAGGGTATTATCTCCTATGGCACTCAGAACTTTGTCTGAATGCTTTGTTTGAAGAATCACGAACTGATTGCCATGCAGCCACCTGTAGATTTTTATTAAAGAGGTTGGTTTTCTCTTGCCTGGGAGACTGCTACTACTCAGCCTTGAATCCCAGCGGTATGGGCTTTTTTGTCCTTTCCTGTGACTTTTAGATAGTACAAATTAGGATTTGTTTTACAAATTCCTGGGTGGTGTATATAGTATTAAGGGCCATGTGTACCACTCAGCCCCTGCGATACCTTTTCCTTTGAGGAAACTGTTCAGGCATAAGCAACAGCAAGATATCTGTGGAAAATAAGTTTGGAAAAACTAGGAACAGTCTTAGAGACACTTCTTTTTCTTAGTGTGTAATTACATAAATGAAGTAATGAGAAGGATAGACTACTCCAATACTTGGTGAGTTGAGGTACTAGTTACTAGGAAGAATACCTTTATAGATAAAAAGAACAGCGAAACATATACAGAGCATAAAACCAGTTTTAAGTATCAAGGTGACACTACTGGACAGTGTTTGCTTGGAATTAGTTTTCTGACTGCTTGGAAGTGACTATGAAGTGGCCCCCAATGGATCATTTATTACTCCTATAGTGTTATTCGGGCAGAAAGTGTAGCAATGCCTAGAGACAAGTTTGCACAAATGCCTCCATTCTAAAGGGTCACTTTCAACTCTCTAACTCTTTAAATTCTTTACTCTTTGGGTTGACATTCGGCAGGTTTGTTTGCTGTAATTATTTTTTTAAATGTCTGACCAAAAAAGTTCAGCCATTTTGAGGAATTAAGAGAGTGAATACAACTTACTCAATAAAAACATTTTTGTGACCTTTTCTGGATAGCTGTAGCACTTCCTAAAAACTGAAATTTGTCTAGGAGATAGTTGCAGATATGCCTTTTAGTAGTCTGTGGCTTGTCAAAGTTTTAAAAATGTACTTTGTGCATTTTTTATAATGAAATTTCAATAACCTACCAGTGTTTTATTGGTTCTACACATAAGTACATAGCTTAGGAAAATTCATAGGCAGTGCTGTCTTTTTCTCTACCTGAAAGGAGTACCACCTCCCTTCATGTAAGTGCCGGAGCATAAGGAAGGAGGCAGGATTCCTCTAAAATCCTGCATCCCTTGGTGACTTGCCATGGTCTATAGGCTCTCTTCTTTTAGAGCCCCTGGCTGACAGCCATTCCTGCCCTATAATGGTCTGGTTCTTCTTGCAACTCAGTCTTCTGGCCAGGTCACTTTTAGTCATGCCCCTTCTGGAGAAACGTGAGTCCAACACACCACTGGTCTGGCAGCATCATGCCAGAAGTTCAGCCCAACTTCAGGCTTTTGGGCCTGCCAGCCCTTTGCTTCAGGGTCTTCACAACTCCGCCCTACATAGGCCAGTAAGGGAACCCTGGCCCACCCTTTACTCTGAGTTCCAGCTCAGCAACCCAGTATGAAGCAGATAGGGTCTGTTTGTTCACACCCCCTGCTGAGTGTCTTTGGGCTGCTTCCTACCATGCCCTGGAGATAGGCCTTTCTCGTTTCGCACAGTCTCCTCCCCATGGACTACTGTGCAGGACCTGAAACAAAGGGGTTCCAAACTGGTTAAGGAACAAAAGAAACAAAAAGGCTCTGCACCAGGCTTACCTGCCCCAAGGAGGCCCAATGAGGCCCTAGTTAGGCTCTAGGTCCAGCTGATCCTACCTTCCAGGCAGCTTCTCAGCTGGCTTTGGCCCCAACCAGGCCTTCCTTTACAGGGCCAGCTCAAGAGGTCTATTCCCTCTCCCAATCAACCCCCACTGAGCTGGGCTTTTCCTTTTTTATCTCCTCCCTCCAGGAGTGACACTTACTTCAGTATAGCAGAGTGAGGCTGATTGGACTCACAGGCCCACATTAACCCCTACAGACCCAGTACGCAGTGCAATACACATGCCCCATCACAATGATATAGAAAGGTGTGTATAGAATGAGGAGTCGTTGATGGTACATACTTCACAATACAAAGCATTTTACTGCAGTCTAGCAAAAAGTTAAACATAATGGAATCTTTTTAATTTTTAAAAAATGTAGAAAATTCCATACAAATAAACTAATAAAAGATTTCAAAGTGAAGCTGTCAAAAATCAGGAAATGACAAAGTTAGTCTTTGGGTATTTAGGGTGAATAAGGGATTTAGGGGAGGATCTTTTGAATCCTAAATGCTCTTGTTAAGAGCAGAAGTAAGTCAACTGGAACTTTTGGTAGACAGGCCTGGGGTCTAATGACTCCCCAAACAACTTTTATTTTTTAAAGAGTCAGAATTAAGCATTCCCCTCACTGTCACTTTATTTAGAAGTAAATAGGAGAGGATGACCAACTGTGTAGGTTATTCCAGAACTTCTAGACTATACAAGGTGGTCTTGAGGCATGTTCAAATTCAATATTTGTAACTAGGTTGGCAAGGCACTTGAGTAGAGAGCCGTGGCCTAGCTGAAGAATGTACACCTGTCAAGTACAGCACAATGGTTTCTTCTGAAAATGGCATTCAATTTTGTATTCCAGAGGCTCTCACGGGAAATCCCTTCCAGTGGTAAAGTGGACTTCTTAACTAGGATATCATTTGCTTTTATGCAAGTGGGGAAGGAGAACAGAGAACAAGAAACATGAGTCAGAGAAAAATTTGGATAGCCTATGGTTCTGCATTGTCTTTAGGAAAGAGGGTTTTATCACAGGATTCTGAATCTTGATTTCCAGAATGTCCTCATCAATAGGGAAGCAGGTCTTTGGCTCTACCTGGATTTGAAAGGGCCTCTTCTGGAACCTTTCAACTCTCTAATGTCTTCTTTGGAGAGGTCCAAAGCAGAGAATACTGTTTCAGTCCCCAAAATGGAATTGTCTGGAGATTTCCAGCTGTGTGTGGGCAGGTGCGCATAACTTCCTTCTCAGAGAAAACCCTATTTCATCAGAAGATCTGGAGAGAATCTAGTCATCCCATTCCTGTTGGATGGGAGAAGGACGACAGAGGTTGCCAGTATTGGCACATGCTGACAGACAAAGCTGATTCACCAGAAAAGAGACTGGTTCTCGGCAAGATGGAGCTGCTGCAACAGGACCCCTCAGACTAAAACAATCTGATTGGATCTGTTTGATGAGATGTCACAGAATACAGGAATAACCCAAAAATCCATATTTGGAGGGCTCTGAACAAAAGCTTTAATCTATAGATTTATGTCAAATCCTATATATTTTAATCCTCAAAATTGTATTGATATAAAAATACTTCCTGCCATTTTATAGTTTAGTGTAAAACTTTACTGTCAATTTCATGAGTTCTGAAGTCACATTTTATTTTTTTTCCTAACAGTGGCTGAGTAAGATTTTCACCCCTCCCTGTTCTATTTCAGGATTTCATAAAGACAACCACTTGCTAAAATAAATAGATCTTGTTGAGATAAAGTAATTGTACTCACATATAAAATATACCGTTGCCATAAATTTTGTTGTGAACACAGAATAAAACTGAATTATTTTTAACGTAGTTGGCAAATTATAAAATTAGTCCATGCAAAAGTTAGTTGTTGCTAGAGGTTCTTAACTGATTAATTCCCTTTTCTTCCTGCTTGCAAGCAGTAGTGTACAAATGTTGAGATGTATTTTATATGTTAATATAGCAGACGCAAGAAAGGAGACTGTATTTGGAACTCTAGTTGTTTGCGTATGCTTATCCCAGACCCAGGAGGGAAACTGAGACAGCGGCTCCATCAGAAAATTGGAGAATAAACTGCTTCTACATGGAAGACCACCACACTTACTTACTGCACATTGCCTTCTCACTGTGTGTGCTTAAATAATCAATTATAGTACATCATCTCTTAATCTGGTACATACAGTAAACAGATGGTTAGGTTGTTAATGCTGCAGAGCAACAGGCATCATCAAATTGCACTACACATTTGGTAAAACTAAAGGGCCTGATTATGAGTTCACACCAGTGTAAATCTGAAATAACTCCATTGAAGAAGTAGCATTACATTGTAAAATTGGTGTGAGAAGAGATTCAAAGCCATGATTTATAACCAAACTGATACTTACGGACATGCTGACCTGTTTGTAAAAAATTTAGATAGTCAACATGAAGGTTATGTTGGTTAATGAAGAAAGTAAATATTTGTCCTCATCTCTTTAATTTAGTATGCACTTTTTCAATAAAATAGTTTTCTTTGGCTGCCTCTGTCTTTTCTACGATTTTGAAGCTATTTAATTGCTATCACAGTTTTTAAGGGAACTAATAGTATTGATGTATAAAGATAGTCAGCATAAAAAAGATAAGGGGCCAGATCCTCAGTGAAGTTATGGCAGTTTTCACCAACTGATAGTAAGGCCTGCCATGTTAAGTTATTACAATGTTGAAAATATTTTTTCTTTAACTTTTAGAACCTATGCTATGGGTCTTCTGTTATAATTCCTATGCCTTGGTAATAGTATTTTCCAATCAGGGTTAGTATTTAATTTTGGCATTTTACTTTCCTTTATTTTGTGCTGGCTTTCAACAGTGTAAATAAGATTTTTGTGTGCTGGACTCTGAAAGTTATAGTACCTGTTGCTGCCTCTGTTTGCGTTTTGCTTGATTCCTGTCATACATAAAACAAAATGTTATCCAGTCACTAAAAAGTTACAAATTACAATAGATTTTATTTTGCTAATGATGTAAAATTATCTTATAGGAAAAAGAAGACTAATAGTCACCTTTAATGCTTTCTTAAAAGTAACTTCTCTTAAGATATATTCCAACTCTCAATCAATGCTTCTCAACAGACTTTAGTTTGACAAGATTCCAAATGAAGCATTTGGATGAGATAATGTTTTTGAACAAGGTACAAACTACTGGGGGAGAGGGGAGGAGGATGGAATAAGCTTTCCAAAGCTAAAGTTTGTATTTGGCAAAAATCCACAGGATAAATGTTAACTGTACAGGAGGAGTACAAAATGACAGCATGAAGTGTAATAGTAATTAACAAAATACATTTAAACTAATTAAACGTAGTAAGCATTAAATGCTGAAATTAAAATAATTGCGAACATTTTTACTAAAGCTACAGAATAATTCTTACCAATTCCTCCTCAGATTATGCTGAATTTTGTTAAAGTTGATAAAAAGATCAATGTTCAAATATTACTCTACACATATTCAAGCCCACAATTTCATACACTACTATCTCTTAGATCATGTGAAGAGAAGAGCTTATCTCAACGTGTTACAGAGTAGACAAAGTTAATTTTTAAGTGACAGCTGTTTAAAATAACACTTCAATTTGGAATCTTCAGGGCGGGGTAATGGATTTGTAATGTTACACATATCCTACACTAAGTCAAGCAGGAACTGCATTAATATCCTTCAAAGGGAAACAAGCTAACAGTGTGCCACTTGCAAAGATGATTGCCACCTGGTCCTATCAAGGTAGGTACATAAAGAGAGGAAATATCCTACGGGTATTCAGAAGAAATGGTGTAGTCCTGAAGATCCTGGGAAAACTGACTGCTTAACTGTATCAGGGGACTTTATTTCTCCCTCTCCTTCTAATCAAAATGAGGTAATGAAACCAGGAGATTCCCAAATCAAGATCTGAGCAAGACACATGAAGAACCCAGGAAACTGACAGTTTCATCCGCACCAAAGGGTTGTATGCCATATAAGACTGTTTATTCTTTACCCCTGCCCCCACTTTATTTTAATCCAGAGTCTGCCAGTGGATTCTTCCTTTTGAGCCAAAGTTAGGAAAGCCCTTTTTTTACTTCTCTGTTAGTTGACAAAATCAACAAGGAGTCCGGAGGCCCCTTAAAGACTAACAGATTTATTTGGGCATAAGCTTTCGTGGGTAAAAAAGTTCTTCAAACGCATCTGGTTTTTACCCACGAAAGCTTATGCCCAAATAAATCTGTTAGTCTTTAAGGTGCCACCAGACTCCTTGTTGTTTTTGTGGCTACAGACAAACATGGCTACTTCCTGATACTTGACACTCTTAGTTGACAAGAGCAAATATTCCATACTGAAATGTAGATGTATTAAACAGATCTCTCTCTTTTGCATTTAGCTTCTATTTGCTAGTGCCCAATGTGGGATACAGAACTGATCACTGCTTCAAATCTTGCACAGGCCAGTCATAACCAAAAATTAATATTTGATGGCTGTTTGATATGCATGAAATGAACTGATGGTTTCAGTCCAGTTTCTAGTGGCCATGAATCCACATTGCCTTATTTGGCAATTTGGGCAGAGATGCTGAGGACTAAATGGACAAGCGACATTTTGGAAGGCGATACTTCAAAGATTGAGGCACAGTGGCCTTTATTTTTATTAGACATAAAGACAAATTAAAACTTTTTTCAAGAAGTTACCATTTAGCTATTTAACTAGTAACACCTCCTGTTCTTTAGTGTTAGCAGGTTTTTACATTAAACTTTTACCTCCACACACACTCCCACCAGACGTTCAACTGCTCAGCCCTCCACCAAACCAAGATGGGCTTTGAAGTGTGCATGGAATTCAACAGATTCAGGCTACCATGGACTGGGATGGCAGAAAGGGAGGAAGAATGTTCCAAAGAAAGGGTCCCTCAGAGAGAACAATCTCCCAGGAGCCCCCTCTCTTACAGAGAAGGAAGGGATCCAGTTTGAGTGCCCTCAGTGATCTCAGAAGTAGGGAAAGGGAACAATAAGGGGTGGAAGGAGGGCTCCTTTTCCTTTTATATGCTCATGCCAGTAGCTTTATCTCTGCATACAAAGCTTGGATTTGAGGTTAACAGAGAATTGGGGTTGCTAGGAGGCGTGTGTCTGCTTCCTGTAAAATGTTTGCTTTTCTTCTCTATTTTTCTGCAGCTTTTCCATGACTGGGAAGCCAGTGAAAGAGTATAGGTCCTCTTCTGAGTAGGATCCTGAGGCTGAGTTTCTTGTTCTTCTATAAGCCATTTTCTGCAACTCTGGAACCCTCAACTGACTGGAAAGTCAAAGTGGGGCCCTGGCCCACAAAGGAAAGTTCCACAATGGAACATCTAGGTGAAAGAAGGGATTGAGCAGACAGAATGGAAGGTGAAAGAAGCCTGAGGGAACAGTCTCCAACTTATTAAAATTTGAGGCTGAAAAACAGCACAAACTGCAAATCCAGTGCAAAACAATGGTCCTTGTGGTGGTGGCCCTATTCTCTGGGTAGAAGAAAAGGAAGTCAGTTGAAGGGTAATGCGGGGTGGGGAGAGGAAGAGAATCCTACTTTCTGGTGGGGTGTCTGCAGTGTCTAAGTTCTCATCTGACACAAACTCTTGCATCCGTTAGATCAAGGGGGGCAGACCAATCCCCACGATCCAGTGAGGGAACGATGGAAGCCAAGGAGACCACACGGAACTTCAGGTTCTTGAGATAGTGATTGAGACCACACAGGTCTAAAATGGGTCTAAGACCCCACCTTTGGCTTTTGGGATTAGGAAGTAGTGGGAATAGAACTGGTCAGGGCTGTGAGCCAGGGGCCCAGGCTGGGGCCAGAGCAGAGCTGGGGTCAGAGCGGGGCTGGATGGCACTCCCTCCCTGCCGCTCAGGACCCACTGTGCCCCCCTGAATGTTCCTTTGTCCCCCCCATGGGGCCATGGCCCACAATTTGGGGACCTCAGATCTAAAACTATTTAAACTATCTAAAACTAACAAACTACTAAACTATTTACACTAAAATTTGAGAAAAAACCACTCAGATGAGATTGCCTAAGCAATGAGAGGTTCCAGCAGCCATCATGGGCGGTAAGAAGGAACTGAAGGAGAGCAGGACCGGAAGGGTCTTATATCGGCGCTATGATTGCGCAATGCCAGAGGGCACTAGAGCTGACCCAACGGATACCACTAAGAGAAAAATTGTTGGCAATTGTGCTCGGGATACATGAATACCTATACTGGAATGGACATGTGCAAGCACTCGAAGAAGAACCATCATATCTATGAGTGCATATTAGACCCAAAGTATTATTATTAATGGACCACTTCTTTGAGGTATATATGTGTAAAGACAAACAAAGTACCCATTGACACTAACTCAAAGACTGTATTAGCAGTTTAGTGCAGTCTTTATTTCCTTGACGCATATATACAGCACCAAAAAGATCCCTCAAAGCATTGATGTACCTGGAAATATTTATATTGGAATATTTGAAACAGTTTGCTGGAACTGAGGAAGGATCTCAATCAGCATGTTAACTGGAGCTTGACAATATGGGGGCTCTAAACAAAGAAAAGAGTATAAGAGTTTGTGGCAATGCATACTAGTGGGGTGCGATTTTTGAAGCACTTAGGTTAACATGCACTAGGGAACTTTTAGTGCATGCCAGCAGGGTCTACACAGGCCTGTTAGTGTGCAGCACATCAGTGCACTTTAGAAATCACATCTGTCTGTTACTCCTCTTAGGAAATTGTGATATAGTCAAATATGGACTGTCCTTCTAATGGAAAAGGTTTCACACCAAATACATACATAACAAAAGTGTCAGAGAATAGGTATTTAGACATTTGGTAACCTTTCTACCATACTCAGTGGAGGAGGGCTCTCCAGGCAGCACGCCAGAATCTTTAGGCAGGTTCTTTGAATGTTAACCTGATCCTGAATAAGTAATGTAGTATGTTTTATTATAACTTTGCCTTAATAAGAAGTTAAAAAAAAAAGCGAGAAAGATATCACAGTCCTCTAATGTGAACTGCTGTACTGGGTAGTCAAGCCCTAATTCTACGAATAAGGACAAATGGTGGAGGCACACCAGGGAGGATGGTGTGGGAAAAGGTACGTCTTGTTAAAATTCTCAGTTTCATCATACGAGAGATAACTTTGGTCTAGAAATTAAAGATACAAGTGACTTTGGACTTGATCTTCACATGTGTTGAGCATCCATAAGTTGCTCTGACTTCCCCTGGACTGCCTCTAGACCAATACTACCTATGTAGATCTTTGCACTCTTCCCTCCCCTACTTCCTCATCTATTTAGGGAATGAGAATAATCTTGCTCTAAGATATCTTAAGGTACTTTACTCTTGAAGTAAATATATGCTGCCTTTTCTTAAAGAACTACCTTGGTGGTTTGTTACATATTACTCAGAAAAGAGAAATATTCCTTATAATTAATCACAAAATTGTTTTGTAACAATGCTTTTTTATACTATGTCCCAAGAACTATAAGGTGACTTACAGTCTGGGCAGGATAAAATTAAGACACTTTATTACATAAAGATGTATCTTTGTGGAACTTTAAAGATATAGCTTACAGCTACCCTCATGCTACCAGACTGAGAACAAGACTGGAATTCAAATAATGTTAGAGCTGCATTTTATTTTTAGAATAGAGATGCTAGGTTTTACCTGTGATTGTCCAACATGAAAAGTCTGAGAGAGAGACACATGCTTATAATGTTGAGCATCAATTGGTACAAATTTGTTTGGAAGTTCTTCATCTTTCATAATGGTTCTGAGAAACTGAAAGAGCTGCCTGAAAGGAATATCAAATAGAAGGATAAGATTACACATGAAATTTAAAAGTATGCATGTCTATGGAAAGTTTTGAATTCAGAGCATGCTAATAAATGTAACAATTATAAGCAAATATTTTTCTATTTTATTTTCATACTAATGTACAGAGGTCCTCAGGGTCATTAAAAATATGACATGAATGCATGTAAGTGAGACTAATGCCTATGATAACTTTGTCAGGACACTTTGTATTTTACCACTGGTAAGAAACTCAATAACAAGCAGCAATGCTGAGGTAAGTCCTCAGACTAAAACTATATAGGACTTCAGATACACACATTCTGAAATATCTAACATCATTTGAATTAACTGGGTTTATTTTTGAGTCTACAGGATTGTCTCACAACAGCTAACTACATTAATCCTTTACATGAACTTTTTATTTAGTAAAGACATTTCCATCTCTACTTGCATTCCCAGTAAATTATTAATATAAAAGTTGTGTATTTTATCTTTTTCTGTCTCTTTTTCTCTTTAAGAGGCAACAGAAGTTATGAATGTCATCCCCCTCAACTCTGATGGCCAGTTCCCCCACACACTGTCTTGCACTGCCCTTCTCACTTCTAGCTTCCTTATGGATCCTTAATGCATAATCAAGGACACACGAACTCCTGTTGCCTTTTCTTCCCAAATCCCTATCCTATTTAACTTCACCATATTTTTCCTGCCCTATTACTTCTATAGTGTATCTCCTATTACCATAATCTTGCCCCCGATTACAGTTGCTGCTTTCCCTTTATCAGCCTGTCACAGTTTACTTGTATCTCTTTGCATCTGGCTGCCCTTGTTTAGCCAGTTCTTCAAAAGTACAGAGGGAAATAAATTCAACTCCTAATAACCCTAGGAGTAGGTGGCTCCTTGCACTCTTCCATTCCCCCTCACAAATTCCCTGGGTGCCACCCTCCCATCCTCTTCTATTTCAGGGACTTGTTGCAAGGCACATACCCCCTTCCTTGTGCCAGGGTCCATCCCTCGTGGGACCCCCATTCTCCCATGCCAGGGTCCTCCACTGTCACCCCCCCTTCTCAGGGCTCTGTGTGTACTCCCATTCCCCACTCTGTTCCCTCACCATTATCATTTATTTTGTCTGGAAGAGAAGGCTTTTAAGGTGTCAACATCGTCAGCATTGGATAATGGAGTGGAGAGTATGCTTATAAAATCTGCAGATGACACCAAACTGAGAAGGGTTGCAAGCACTTTGGAGGACAGGATTAGAATTCAAAATGATCTTGACAAATTGGAGAATTGGTTTGAATTCAACAAGATAAAATTCAGTAAAGACAATTGCTAAGTACTTCACTTAGAAAGGAAAAACCAAATGCACAAGTACAAAATGGGAAATAACTGGTTAGGGGGTACTATTGTTGAAAAGAATCTGGGGGTTATACTAGATCACAAATTGAATATGAGTCAAAAATGTGATGCAGCTGCAAAAAAGGCTAATATCATTCTGGGATGTATTAACAGGAGTGTTGCATGTAAGACAAGGGAGGAAATTGTCCCGCTCTGCTTGGCACTGATGAGGCCTCAGCTGGAGGACTGTGTCCAATTTTGAGTGCCACACTTTAGGGAAGATGTGGCGAAACTGGAGAGAGTCCAGAGGAGAGCAACAAAAATGATAAAAAGTTTAGATAACCTAACCCCGTGGTGGGCAACCTGCAGCTCGCAAGCCGCACGCAGCCCGTCACGGTAATCCGCTGGTGGGCCACTAGACTGTTTGTTTACATTTGCACAGCTGCCCGCAGCTCCCAGTGGCCGTGGTTCCCCATTCCCGGCCAATGGAAGCTGTGGGAAGTGGCAGCCAGGCCTGCACCACATTGCCCACCACTGGCCTAACCTATAAGGAAAGCTTAAAAAACCTGGGCATATTTAGTGCTTGAGAAAAGAAGACTGGGGGTGGGAGGCTAATAATAGCCTTCAAATATGCTAAGGGCTGTTACAAAGAGGATGGTGATCAACTGCTCTCCATGCCACTGAAGGTAGGACAAGAAGCAATAGTTTATGGAGGAGATGGTATGATGGGATAACATGGTTTTGGTAATTAAATATTCATGGTAAATAGGCCCAATGGCCTGTGATGGGATATTAGATGGGGTGGGATCTGAGTTACCCAGCAAAGAATTTTCTGTAGTATCTGGCTGATGAATCTTGCCCATATGCTCAGGGTTTAGCTGATCGCCATATTTGGGGTCGGGAAGGAATTTTCCTCCAGGGCAGATTGGAAGAGGCCCTGGAGGTTTTTCGCCTTCTTCTGTAGCATGGGGCACGGGTCACTTGCTGGAGGATTCTCTGCTCCTTGAAGTCTTTAAACCACGATTTGAGGACTTCAATTGCACAGATATAGGTGTGAGGTTTTTTGCAGGAGTGATGGGTGAAATTCTGTGGCCTGCGTTGTGCAGGAGGTCAGACTAGATGATCATAATGGTCCCTTCTGACCTAAATATCTATGAATCAATGAGGTTAATCTGCAGCAAAGGAGATTTAGGTTAGATATTAGGAAAAATTTTCTAACCATATGGTTTCAGAGTAGCAGCCATGTTAGTCTGTATTCGCAAAAAGAAAAGGAGTACTTGTGGCACCTTAGAGACTAAACAATTTATTTGAGCATAAGCTTTCGTGAGCTACAGCATCCGATGAAGTGAGCTGTAGCTCACAAAAGCTTATGCTCAAATAAACTGGTTAGTCTCTAAGGTGCCACAAGTACTCCTTTTCTTTTTGCTAACTATATGGGTAGTTAAGCTCTAGAATAGGCTTCCAAGGGAGGTTTTGGAATCCCCATCATTGGAGGTTTGTAGAACAGGTTGGACAAACACCTGTCAGGGATGGTCTAGGTTTACTTGGTCCTGCCTCAGCAGATGGAACTGGACTTGATGTCTTCTTGAGGTCCCTCTCAGCCCTATGACTTTATGATTTGAAACTGTACTGGGAGGATGGACAGAACTAAGTTGGGGGTATCCTTAAAATGAAATGTGTTAATGGCTGTCAACTGGTTCTTTAATCTATAGACAATTACAGAGGTGACTGAAGCTACTGGCTCTACTAACCAAATGCCAGGGGCTGCCTGTATCCTCCTAGGGTGACCAGATGTCCTGATTTTATAGGGACAGTCCCGATATTTGGGGCTTTTTCTTATATAGGCTCCTATTACCCTCCAACCCCCGTCCCAATTTTTCACACTTGCTGTCTGGTCACCCTATATCCCCCTCTCTGGTTTTTTCCAGTTTTCACTAAAACCAACAGGATTCTGTCCACGGATGCCTAGAAAATTCCCTGAAATTTTGGAATTGATCAGATGCGGCATTGAAAAATTATCACATTACAAACCAGGCAGACAAACAGAGAACAGCCATCAAGTTGAGTGTTAGACCTCAATTCTGTCAGCCAACTAAGCACAACATATGACAAATCTCACACTTGATTGTTAAATCTCACTGCTTTAATGGCTCTGACATAAAAAAAAAGTTTGGTTATGGTCAGCACACTGACTGTGTAAAAACTGCATTTTCTTTCTTAACAGATACTTATGCATTCAGAATCATACCTGCTTACTTTGCTAGCTAAAGGCAATTTATACTTCTGTTACCACTTCAGAGGCAATATAGCAGGGGTGGTCAACCTTAGCTGAGAAGAAGCCAGAATTTACCAATATACATTGCCAAAGAGCCACAGTAATACGTCAGCAACACCCCATCAGCTCCCTGCCCCTGCTCCCAGCACCTCCCACCCGGCAGCCCCGCTGATCCGCACCTCCCAATCATCTGTTTCGTGGCTTGGAGGGGGAGGGGGAAGAGTGAGGACATAGCAGGCTCAGGGGAGGGATCGGGAAGGGGTGGAGTGGGGGCAGGGCCTGTGACAGAATCAGGGGTCAAGCAGTGAGCACCCCCCAGCACATTGGAAAGTTGGCACCTATAGCTCCATAGGAGTCGGTGCCTATACAGGGAGCCACATATTAACTTCTGAAGAGCCACATGTGGCTCCGGAGCCACAGGTTGGCCACTCCTGCAATATAGGAATGGAGGAGTGAGAACAATTATATTTTGACTGATGCAATTATATTTTGACTAATTTTGACTGATTAATATTGCTTGTATTATGGTAGGACAGGGTGGGACCCCGTTGTGCTAGGCACAGTACAAACATATATAACAGATGGTCCCTGACCTGAAAAGCTTACAATTTAATGGAACTGTTAGTTAAATTTCAATTGCGAATTGCAATCCCAAACCCGAGCCATTCTTTTTAGGTGACAACTCTGAGGAACTGTCCCAGATTGAGGAGGTTTTGGAACAAATTGATAATTTTAACAGTAATAAGACATTGGACCAGATGGTATTCACCCAAGAGTTCTGAAGGAACTCAAATGTAAAATTGCAGGACTACTAACTGTGGTATGTAACCTGTCATTTAAATCAGCTTCTATACGAAATGACTAGAGGACAGCTAATCTGACAATTTTTAACAAAGGCTTCAGAGGCAATCCCAGCAATTACAGGCGAGTAAGCCTGACTTCAGTACCAGGCAAACTGACTGAAACTATAGTAAAGAACAGAACTATCAGACACATAGATGAACATGATTTGTTGGAGAAAAGTCAACATTGTTTTTCTAAAGAGAAATCATGCCTCACCAATCTTCTAGAATTCTTTGAGGGGGTCAATAAGCATGTGGACAACGGTGATCCAGTGGATATAGTGTACTTAGATTTTCAGAAATCCTTTGACAAGATCCCTCACGAAAGGCTCTTAAGTAAAGTAAGCAGTCAGAGAAAGTCCCTTGTGGCTTTAAACAGTGAGATGGCAAAATCTTCAGATGATACAAAACTACTCAAGATAGTTAAGTTCGAAGCAGACTGTGAAGAATTACAAAGGGATTTCACAAAACTGGGTGACTGGGCAACAAAATGATAGATAAAAAGAAAAGGAGTACTTGTGGCACCTTAGAGACTAACCAATTTATTTGAGCATAAGCTTTCGTGAGCTACAGCTCACTTCATCGGATGCATACTGTGGAAAGTTTAGAAGATCTTATTATATACACACAAAGCATGAAAAAATACCTCCTCCCACCCCACTCTCCTGCTGGTAATAGCTTATCTAAAGTGATCACTCTCCTTACAATGTGTATGATAATCAAGTTGGGCCATTTCCAGCACAAATCCAGGTTTTCACACACACACCCCCACACACACAAACTCACTCTCCTGCTGGTAATAGCTTATCGAAAGGACCACTCTCCTTACAATATGTATGATAATCAAGGTGGGTCATTTCCAACACATATACATATATACATGCTTTGTGTGTATATAATAATATCTTCTAAACTTTCCACAGTATGCATCCGATGAAGTGAGCTGTAGCTCACGAAAGCTTATGCTCAAATAAATTGGTTAGTCTCTAAGGTGCCACAAGTACTCCTTTTCTTTTTGTGAATACAGACTAACACGGCTGTTACTCTGAAAAATGATAGATGAAATTTAATGTTGATAAATGCACAAAGGAAAACATAATTCCAACTATCCATATCAAATGATGGGGTCTAAATTAGCTGTTACCACTCAAGAAAGAGATCTGGGAGTCATTGTGGATAGTTCTCTGAAAACATCCACTCCATGTACAGCGGCAGTCAAAAAAGCTAACAGAATGTTGGGAATCATTAGGAACGGGATAGATAATAAAACAGAAAATATCATATTGCCTCTATATAAATCCATGGTACACCCCTATCTTGAATACTGCGTACAGATGTGGTCACTCCATCTCAAAAAAGATATACTGGAATTGGAAAAGATTCAAAAAAGGGCCACAAAAATGATCCGGGATATGGAACAGCTTCCATATGAGGAGAGATTAGTAAGATTGGGACTTTTCACCTTAGAAAAGAGACGACTAAGGAGGGATATGATAGAGGTCTATAAAATCATGACTGATGTGGAGAAAGTAAATAAGGAAGTGTTATTTACTCCTTCTCATTTCACAAGAACTAGGAGTCACCAAATGAAATTAATAAGCAGCAGATTTAAAACAAACAAAAGGAAGTATTTCTTCACACAGTGCACAGTCAACCTGTGGAACTCTTTGCCAGAGGATGTTGTGAAGGCCAAGACTATAGAAGGGTTCAAGAAAGAACTAGATAAATTTATGGCTATTAGCCAATATGGGCAGGGATGGTGTCCCTAGCCTCTGTTTGCCAGAAGCTGGGAATGGGCAACAGTGGATGGCTCATTTGATGATTACCTGTTCTGTTCATTCCCTCTGAAGCACCTGGTATTGGCCACTGTCGGAAGACAGGACACTGGGCTAGATGGAGCTTTGATCTGACTCAGTATGGCCGTTCTTATTCACAATATTTAGTATTGACGATGTGTGAAAACCAGAAAGAGCACAGTTGGACAGCTAATTGCGTGCAGTTAGTTCACTATTTCCTATTAATAGTCATTCTGTTAGAGATATTCCTGTTTGTGAGGATATGCCATATAGGTCCAGATTAGCCAAGGTTTTTAGGCACCTTACTCCAATGGGAGTTAGGTGTCTAAATACCTTTGAGGATCTGTGCCATAGTGTTAAAACAGACAGAAAAAACAATTTAAGGAATGGTTTCAGACTAGCAGCCATGTTAGTCTGTATTCGCAAAAAGAAAAGGAGTACTTGTGGCACCTTAGAGACTAACAAATTTATCTGAGCATAAACTACAGCTGTAGCTCACGAAAGCTTATGCTCAAATAAATCTGTTAGTCTCTAAGGTGCCAAAAATACTCCTTTTCAATTTAAGGAATGTGATTTTAAACTCTCACAATTTAGCATCATGATTTTGGCAGCATGTTTAGTACCTGAAATTAGTCTGAAGACATTGTTTGAAATTGAGTATATTTGATGTGTTCCTTTAAAACTAATTTTGGTTTGCTTTTGTGGCATAGAAAACAGCCCAAATTTATTAATGCTATGAAAACTGGTCTTGCACTTTACATGCTAATTCAGAAAGAAATCAGTTGTTGTAGGAACCCTTGGAAAGAAACCTGTTTCACCAAGCTACTGGGCTGATTGTCAGGAGAGTGTGAATTCAAAAATTCAAAAGGTATTCTAAAACTCTGGAGACCAATGCCATTTACATAAGGTTAATTTTCCTCTCCATAGCTAATTATCTTCTTTAAAAAACAAGATATCTAAATGGTTACAAAACTACATTTCCATCCACCCTACAGAGAGAGCAATAAAACATCTTTCTAAATTATGCCTGGCAAAATGTTACCCTTGGTGCAATCTGTTGCACAGATCTTGGCCCAGGTCCACCCACTTGTTATGACTACACCTACATTTTGTCACTTTAAAAGTTTTTGCACCTGCATTTTTCTTTATGAAAAAGAATGGCGGGATATTTCAACTGTCCTTAATGGGACTGCCCTAGTATAACTGACTGAAACATGGTAAAGAATTCTATTGATGATCCATGAGAAGAAATAGAATTCAACTCCTTCTTTCTTAGACCTGAAGAACAACACACTTATCAGAAGTAAAAAGTAGCAAAAATAACCCTCAAAACCCCTTCTTTCTTCCCAGCAGATATTGACCATAAACAAAGAGCAGATCTGTTAAGCATCTTTTAAGTATGCATTTGGATAATCAGTTTTCTAAGTATAACCACTACAAATTTACAACCACTTTAAAATTTTACAAGCAATGAAATTAGAATAAGAAACTGGAATTGGTTAACAGGGAGACTACAGCGGGTCCTACTGAAAGGTGAACTGTCAGGCTGGAGGGAGGTTACCAGTGGAGTTCCTCAGGGATCGGTTTTGGGACCAATCTTATTTAATCTTTTTATTACTGACCTCGGCACAAAAAGTGGGAGTGTGCTAATAAAGTTTGCAGATGATACAAAGCTGGGAGGTATTGCCAATTTAGAGTGAGACCGGGCTATCATACAGGAAGATTTGGATGACCTTGTAAACTGGAGTAATAGTAATAGGATGAAATTTAATAGTGAGAAGTGTAAGATTGTGCATTTAGGGATTAATAACAAGAATTTTAGTTATAAGCTGGGGACGCATCAATTAGAAGTAACGGAGGAGGAGAAGGACCTTGGAGTGTTGGTTGATCATAGGATGACTATGAGCTGCCAATGTGATATGGCGGTGAAAAAAGCTAATGCAGTCTTGGGATGCATCAGGCGAGGTATTTCCAGTAGAGATAAGGAGGTTTTAGTACCATTATACAAGGCACTGGTGAGACCTCACCTGGAATACTGTGTGCAGTTCTGGTCCCCCCTGTTTAAGAAGGATGAATTCAAACTGGAACAGGTACAGAGAAGGGCTACTAGGATGATCCGAGGAATGGAAAACCTGTCTTATGAAAGAAGAAAAGGAGTACTTGTGGCACCTTAGAGACTAACAAATTTATTTGAGCATAAGCATCTGATGAAGATGCTTATCAGATGCTTATGCTCAAATAAATTTGTTAGTCTCTAAGGTGCCACAAGTACTCCTTTTCTTTTTGCGAATACAGACTAACACGGCTGCTACTCTGAAACCTGTCTTATGAAAGGAGACTCAAGGAGCTTGGCTTGTTTAGCCTAAGTAAAAGAAGCTTATGGGGAGATATGATTGCTCTCTATAAATATATCAGAGGGATAAATACTGGAGAGGGAGACGAATTATTTAAGCTCAGTACCAATGTGGACACAAGAACAAATGGATGTAAACTGGTCATTGGGAAGTTTAGACTTGAAATTAGATGAAGGTTTCTAACCATCAGAGGAGTGAAGTTTTGGACTAGCCTTTCAAAGGAAGCAGTGGGGGCAAAAGACATATCTAGCTTTAAGAGTAGACTTGATAAGTTTATGGAGGAGATGGTATGATGGGATAACATGATTTTGGCAATTAATTGATCTTTAAATATTCATGGTAAATAGGCCCAATGGCCTGTGATGGGATGCTAGATGGGATGGGATCTGAGTTACTACAGAAAATTCTTTCCTGGGTATCTGGCTGGTGAATCTTGCCCACATGCTCAGGGTTTAGCTGATCGCCATATTTGGAGTCGGGAAGGAATTTTCTTCCAAGGCAGATTGGAAGAGGCCCTGCAGGTTTTTCGCCTTCCTCTGTAGCATGGGGCACGGGTCACTTGCTGGAGGATTCTCTGCTCCTTGAAGTCTTTAAACCACGAAATGAGGACTTCAACAGCTCAGACATAGGTGAGAAGTTTTTCGCAGGAGTGTGTGGGTGAGATTCTGTGGCCTGCATTGTGCAGCAGGTCAGACTAGATGATCATAATGGTTCCTTCTGACCTTAATATCTATTAATCTATGAAACTGTTGACTAGTAAAAAAGAAAATAAACTGTTAATATGCTGAATGTAAGTCGGTAAAGAAGAACATCTATTTAGCCCCTCACAAGCTGTCTAATCTTATGTGAGCTTTAGAAAGTATTCACTTAGTTGAAGAATAAACAGAAGGGATAAATGAACTCCTAAGAAAGAGAGACTTTTTTATGCAAATATCTTAATTAAAAATGTGAGCAAAGAAATCCTCAGTAAGACATATTGCGAGAACTGTTTGTAGTAGAATATGTTTCAAAATAAATTATTGAGGCATCACTGCTCTTTAAAAGACATTATTACTTTTACCTGCTATTATCTTACCTTACATCAGTCACACTTTTACAAAAAACAAAGTTTAATTTGCTGCAATCCTTTAAAGAAAAAAAGATTAGCGTAATTTTTAACCCTACCTTCTTTTATAAAACAGGTAAAACAGTGCTAATCCCAAAGCAAAGAAGGCAATTCCAACAATAGTAGCACCTGCTACTAGAACGGAGACTAAATGAGTCACAAAATCTATATAAACAAACAAACAAAAATGGTTAATGTCCAAATAACATTTTATGTAATTAACGTCTACTGTTTTGAGACAATATTGTTTTAGGTTACGCTTTATTATATTGATTTACCATAATGGGATTAATAATCTAAAATTTCAGATGGCATAGTAAAGCATCTACTCTTATAGAAACTGTGATATATCATCACTAAGTTTTAGTCATGGGTATTTTTATTAAAAGTCATGTACAGGTCATGGCCAGTAAACAAAAATTCACAGCCTGTGACCTGTCCATGACTTTTACTACATACCCCTAACTAAAACTTGGGCAGGAGGCCATGGGTGCTGCGGGGGGGGGGGGGGTGATCCAGGGGCGCTGCAGGTGCTGGAGGTGGTGGCCTGGGACTCTGTTGTTGCTGGGGGGAGATGGGTGGTGCTGGGGAATGGGGGGCAGGCAGCTTCGCAGAGTCTGGGACCCCTGCTAGTGCTGGGGGGGCCGGCAGTGACACATAGCCCGGGACCCGTGCTAGGGCAGGGGGGGTTGGCAGGCTCCCTACCTAGCTCCGCGTATCCCTGTAGCTCCTAGGGGGAGTGGCAGCCAGGGGCTCTCCACACACTGCTCCAACAAGCACCAGCTCTGCAGCTCCCATTGGCCAGGAACCACAGCCAATGGGAGCTGAGGGGGTGGGGCATGCGGGCACAGGCAACGCGCGGAGCCCCCTCGCCCCTCCACATAGGCGCTGCAGGGACATGCTGATGGGAGCCAAGGAGTCCCCCGCCGGCAAGGTAAGTGCCGCCCCGCACCCCAACCCCCTGCCCCTAGCCCTGAGCCCCCTCCCACACCCAAGCAGCTGCTGCTGCTGCTGGCCCCTGCAGAAGTCACTGGGATCATGGAAAGTCACGGAATCCGTGACTTCTGTGACCTCCACGCAGCCTTAATAATCACATATAACAATGGAAGTATTTCTCTGAAAAAAGTGGTACTAGTATTTTTTACTAAAATTTTCATTGTTTAATTCCCATCACTGCATGGTACAAAAAGTCCCTGTACCATCATATGCTAATTAAAAATGCTTTTCCTATATTCACCACTATAACATATATTTATATATCAAACAATAATCAAGAATTCAACATGAATATATTTTAGTGAGTTAATTTTCTAAAAATTATCCTAAAGGAGATTTTAATCTTACTTGATTAACTGCCTGAGAGGAGTACCACTATGGAATGGACTACTAACTCCTACTCAGTTCTTTAACAATAGGTAGTTCCCTATGGGTTTGGCCCACCTGTGCTCTCTACTTGAAAACTTCCTTTCCATCTCACACTAAAAAGGAATGATTATTTTTTATGTTACAGGAACTGGGGTTCTTTGAGATGTGTTGTCTGTATGGATTCCACTCTTGCCCGATGTGTGTATGATTTTTTTGAGCCAGCGGTATCATGACTGTCCCCGTGATGTTCTTGTGCCCCCCTACATGAGGTCAGAAAGAGCTGAGCTGGCCCAACCATCCTTTAGTTCCTTTGCAAATACAGAATCCCAGTGGAGGAGGGCTCCAGAGTATTGCATAATGCAGGCAGTTGTGGAATCCACATGGACAACACATCTCAAAGAACCGCCGTTACTGTAAGGTAAGTAACTGTTCTTCCTTCAAGTGACTGTCCATGTGGATTCCACTCTTGGTGACTAATAAGCAAGTTTCTTGGAGGTGGGTAATTAGGAGTCCTACTTAAACAATGATTGCAGGACAGCGCTCACAAACAGGCATCCAATCTGGAATCATCTACCAAGGAGTACTGTCTTGGACGACACCAAGCTCCATGTAGCTGCCCTACTGTCATTACCCATGGGTTTTGAACCTAGGCCTACAAGGTTCGTGGGAGCAGCCATGCTCCAGCCCTCCACGTGGCAACTTGCTGACAATAGCTTACTTAGACACATGAATCCCAGCCCCAGTATGAGGCTCTGTCCTTGAGATCTGATTAGCAGAGTCCCAGAGAAGCTGATTGGCCTGCTGGCCCTTCTTAAACCAGCATCAGAAACAGGAAGCAATCTGAACAGCTAGGCTCCACCTGGCTTAGGACTGAGTGTCTTGTGTTTGCTCCTGCTCCCACAGCTTGATTTCCTGGCGTCTGAGTTGTGGTTCCTGACCTCATTTGTTTTCTGCCTCTGACCACCTGCTATCCTGACCTGGCCTGACTTTTGGTTCCCGACTCATGATTCTGATCTCCAGTTTGTCTCCTGCTTCTAACTCCCCAGTATCCTGACCTAGCCACCTCATCTCCGATCTTGTGACTGCAGACTCTGGCTCCAACTATGAGGTCTGGCCAGCCATGACCTGGATGTGACATAAATTGGGGACATTCTTCAAACAGGCAACAAAGGCCTCCTGATCTCCAAAGGAATGTGCTCTAATATGGTTAGGTGGATCTAACCTGGCAAACACCTTTCAAGCCCTTATATACATGAGGACATACTTAATCTCTGAGGGTATGTCTATATTGAGGTCTGGAGCCAGGAAGACCTTCTCATTGCCACCAATGTGGTTACAATATGCAGCAAGGTGACAGATGCACCCAGTGAATCCTATAGGAAAGTGTGGGCTATCAACTGCTCGGTCATGATGACTTTCAATTCCACTCCATGTTCCTGTGGTAGTTTGACCACAAACTGAGATAGCTTAACCCAAGTAATCATACTAAGAGAGGAAGGAGTGATAACTAGCTATGTGCATCTGGAATCTGGCTGATGAGAAAACTCTGCACACAGAAAGGTCAAGTCTCTTCAGATCCCTGGGTGGGGCTTTGGGAAGTCCTTGTTGTTTTGACCTTTCCTGGATAGCAGCCATTACAAGTGAACCCAGTACTGGGTGGGAACATCAGTGTTCAAATACCTTGAAAGGGACCTGCTACCTTCTGTCCACTTGCTTGAATGTGGCCAATGTTGACATTGGTGTATGCCATAGATCCTTTGGAGGCTCCAATAGTCATTTATTTATTGGCATGGCAAGTCTAGCAGGCAAGGAAGAATGCAAGATAACCAGGAGGTTGTGGGGCTTCTCCTGCATCACTTCTAGTGGTATATCCAGTATATTTGGCATGTGCTTGAAAAGGTCCTGGAATGTCTTAAAATCACTCACTGAGGCAGGCCAAGAGAGAGTTTACTGTCTCATCAGGGGAGGCTCAGATCACAGCGGGGACCAGTTGTTCTTCACCTTGTAGTTGTTGTTCCTCAGTATTTACTTTTCTCCTGACTTTCCAGGATCTGAAGCTTCACTTCTTCACCTGATTGCGATGCTCTCTGGGGCAAATGTGAAGATGGCTGCATACCTCAGGGTATCCAACAGGGTCAAGGTTGTGGGAATATGGGTACTGAGAAGAGGGACACATAGGGGGACAACAGGAGAGACGTTACCTATGAGTCATAGGTCTTTTCCATAGAACCTTCCCTAAAGCCCCTTCCTGACTTCTATAGTGCTACCCAAGCATGAGAAGGAGGGTGAGTAGGACATGTCTTCCTGCTGTGTCTAGATGGGGATGAGGAGGAGTACATTTCCTTGAAAGGAGGGGTCATTTTATCGGGAGTGCCTTGTCTCTAAGGGGCTGAAGTCAGTGCCAGAAATAACCTCCTTAACTTGCCAGACCACCAGTTCGTTATTTGGTGGCTGAGACATCATCACCTTCAGTTTCTCTAGCAGAGGTAACTCCAGTACTGGACCCACATTTAAATCACTTGATACCATGTACACTCTTGAGTATCAAGACAGAAGGTATCCAAGTGCTAACTACTGAGGAACACTGTTATGAGATAATTGGTACAGAGGCTGTGGATAGCAAGGCTCTGGATACTGAGACATCCCGTACTGAGGTCAATGATGAAAGTTTGGCACTGTGAGAAACATGGTCTGCAGATTTAGTTGATACTGATGATGTTCTCATAGCAGTCAGTACCAGGACATCCAAGAAGCCCTGTTCAGGTTTTTGACTCTGAGACGATAAGCCTGAAATGCATCAGAAGTCTGGAGACTCTTGTGTCTCGACTTCCCAGGCACCAGAGAAGTTTACATGAGCTATGGCTCATCCCTGGAGCAGTGCTGCATTCTACAACTGTCAGAAAATGTTGAAGCCAGAATGGAGGCAGACGATTGGGCCTCTTAATAAGTGTGGTCTGGGAACTCAAGGTAAAATATCAGCTCACCAGGGCAATAATGCAGAAGGACTTGACTGGAGGACTGTGGCCTAACTGTCCTTTCTTGTGGTGTCCAGGGAGGCTTGCGTTGAGCTCCTGAGGAGAAACAGCTTCAGGTGGGCTTTTCTCGTTCTCTAAATTTGCTTAGAAAAGGAGGAACATATGGCAACTTGGATCCCCTCAAAGGCAAAAAAGACACAAAGAGTGCTCATTGTTAAACTGCATTGAAGCTTAATGTGAGGGGAAGGTTTTGAACCCTGGGGATTTAGTTTCTGCCATGTTACTAGTGCCCCTTTACTGAGGGGTGTGTACAAGTGTCTAGCTTAAAATTGTAACGTAACTAAGAAAATTATCTACATTTTTAGCTAATGTGCAATAACTATCTACCTAATTATATGAACTAACTCACTAACAATTAACGCTATGTCTACACTGTGAAGGTTCCAGCAGCATAGCTGTGCCACTAAAGCCTTGCCGCTGTAAGGCACTCAGTCAGAGCAGCTTTGTCAGCAGGCGAAAGCTCTCCTGCCAATAAAATTATATCATCCCAATGAGGGCTGGTAGCTTTGTCAGGGGACAGCGTCTCCCACTGACAAAGTGCTGTCCACTCCAATGCTTTTTGTCGTTAAAACTTTTGTCAGTCAGGGGTTGTTTTTTTTCACACCCCAACCACCAAAAGTTTTAATGACAAAAGTGCAGTGTATACATAGCCTAAGTAGTAAGATTACACAGTAGCACAGTATTGAAAGAAGGCAGTGAACACTGCAGGTCAGTAAGAAGGAATTGTGGAATGGTTGGGCCCACTCAGATACTTTTGCCCTCGTGGAGTGGGCGGTGAATGAGGATTCAAGTTGACTGAAACATTTCATGTATTCAGGTCAAATTCGCCAAATTGTTTCACTTTTAAAAAACCTTACAAAAAATCTAAACAGTTTGTTTCGATATTTTCAAAATGAAATGTCTTGATTTTTACTCCAATTTTATTTTTAAACAGATACAAAACTTGAAAATCATACATTTTGTGTTAAACTGTTCCCAAGTGAGTTACTGCAAAGGTATTTGCTCATTATTATAGTCCAGTCATACCAAAAGGCACACTGACTCCCCAATATCTTCTATCACCCTGCAGAGATGGGGCTTTCACTAGCAAGTCTTCTAGTTTTGAAGGATATAATGTTTCCTTTAACAAAGAGTAATGGATACTATTATCATGGTCTTTGTGAAGCCCTCAGTGCAAATGCAAAGCCAAAATGAACCACAACACACTAAGAATAGTCTGGACCAAGGGTGAACCACAAAAACCTCTAATGTTGCTGTATGAGGGGGGACACCGATATGTGTTTTTAAGTCTATGGAGGCAAAGTCTCCCAGCTTCATTGTGATTATGACAAACCAACTGTCTCCATCTGAGTAACCTGCATATATTTCCACTCATGGAAAATTAAATAAAATTTACTAAGAGACCAAGGTGTCTACACTATATAAAAATATATAATGGTTAATGCTGAAGCAAAGGGAAATTAAAACCTTTATTCTGGCATCAGCTTTTAAAAATATTTCCTTGCTAAAGAATAGCCTGAACTTCAAGTTCTTGAATTACATATATCCTGAGTAAGAATCTCTCTGCTAGGCATGCTAAATTGCCAAGATTAATAGAACATGTACTCCTGCAGAGAGTAACTGTCTATTTAAATATGAACATGCTATTCACGCCACACAAAATACATCAAAGATCTACCTTTCCCACACAAATAAAAATGTAATTAGCAAAAAACAAGTATAAATATATTCTACAATAAAAAGTAGAGGCTCTTCTTAGATACAGGTTAATCTATAGTTATAAGAATGCCTCTCCCTTTAATGCACACACTGCATGGCTCAGATCTCAGTGGCGACTCCCTTTGCATTACTGTACAAGGATGATCTGCTTCAACACAGACCCTCCAGTCTTCCTTGGGGAGGGGGCAAGTTAGTACTGCCATAGCTATGTAAATGGTTTGAGGTTGGGTAGACACTTTCCTTCCCTTTTGGGCCCCACAGAGCTACTCAGTGCTTAATCCAGACGCTTGAGCTGGATACCAGGTTGAGGATTTGGGCCATAGTGAAGAGAGATATGTTTTGTTCTGAGCAAAGATTGCTTGCAATGCTTGCAAAGTGCATGTTTTAAAACATCTGCTCAAAGACAAAAAGTCACTAGGCTTCCTTCCTTGATTGGTGTTGGCACCCTAGATGTGCACCTAATCCCTATTCACTTGTGTGTAACCAATTTCTAGAATCACTCACAAACCTGCCTCTGATACATATCTGGACAACAAACAAACATGAAACCATCAAGCCACTAATATTTTTTCCTGTTAAAACAGGCATTTAGGCTCCCAGATTCTAATCAGTGAACAAAATGCTTAATTTTTATCCAAACGGTAAATATTAAAGTAGTTCTGACTGTTACCTTTTATTGAAACAGGATGAAAACTGGCTTCCAAGTTTTTTGCACTAGCCTTCTATATTGCTAAAGTCAAAAATGTTGCTGCCAACAGGAGACTCAAAAAGGGAAGATTATTTTTTTCAGCTAAAGCATGTGCTCCAATCCTTACTAAAGGTATGTGTCCTGCTTCGGAACCACTGGGGGCAGTTAAAACAAAGATGTCAGTGTGGAACTCCTCACAAGAACCACCCATCCTTGCTCTCTCTAGAATGATCTATTCCAAAGATTGTCATGACTAATCAGCATAAAATAATGTAACTATAAATTATACTGTCCATTTTAACTATGTCATAATATAAATAACAACCACAGTAATAATTAAACTATCATGTCTTTTGTTTTTCACTCCCTGAGTTTTGGCAAAGTTGAATTGGTGGACATGCTTTATCCAAGAAAATAAACAGGTAAAATAATTTATCCTTTTGATCATCCTGATATTGTATGTCTACTCATAGCTAGTTATGAGATAGAGTAGATTGCAGGGAAAGAAGATTCTGGTAGGTTAGTTAAGAAATAAAGAATCCCCACTCTTTATTTATGTGTTTACTTTCTTTGTCAGCTTTCAGCTATGATTTGCAGAACTGTAACTATCAATGATGCCATTAAGTGTAGTTTACAATATCTTGTGAATGTATAGATAGAGAAAAATGTAAGAATACCTAGTACTTATAATGTTTTATATGTTCAAAAGACTCAAATATTCACTAATCAATTTTCACAACACCCTTGTGAGACAGGTAAGTACTGATACCATTTTATAGATAGGAAGCCCAATGAGGTAAGGACTCAATTTTTCAGCAGTGTACTAATTTTGGCTGCCTTAATTTTGGGGGGAAAGCTTTTCAAATGGCACAGAAAGGAGGTAGGCATCCAATTTCTGCTGAAAGTAACCTTGAAACTACATAAAGCAAAAGCTCCAATCAGGACACAGGTAAAATGGATCCTTCTCTGGCAGCTTAGCAGAAAGAGCACTGTGCTGGGAGCCAGGAGACGGCATTCTAGTCTCTTCCCTTCCCATGATCAGCACTGATAATTCATTTCACAACCCTTTTGGACCAAGACACCTGTTGTTATCAATACATCAGGACTCTTTAGGGAACAAACAAATCTCATGTGTCTTTAAAAATAAATGTAATCTAATCTGGGACTACATGGTTATGAATTAATCATAACTTTATGGTTATTGTATGGTATCACTATAAAGCTAAGTTTAGGCTGATCAGATGCCTTAACTGACCATTTCCATACCTTAACATATTTGGATTTCTTTTAAGTTTGCGTGTGTATTTGGGGACAGTTAAACCATCCCTGTAATGTTTTTTATCCTTAAATTACTGATATATATTTAACCTTAATTCCTGTGTACCATTTTATTATCTTTGAATAAATGCATATGTGGAAACTGAACACAAAAGCAAAGTAATTGCTAACATTAGCTAGTGGAATAACCTGCAAGAAAAAGAAAATATGCTTTCCTATAGTCAAACAGAAGAATTAAGATTCTAGACCCTTTAATAAAATGCAATCTTCTTTTTTAGAAAAGGCTCACTTCAGACATGGCAGAAGAATATGCAGCGCTGGTCTATAGGTACCAGAGGAAGAAAAGTGGGTGGAAATCTGCTCTCTACATCCTCTGCCTGTAGTAGATCTCACCAGTCGCTCCTCTTATTTTAACATCAGACCAATGGATATTGAAGTCACAGAAGTATAGAAGAGCAGTGTATAGGAGCAGCAAACAGAGTTTTGCAGCTCTGGTGCTTGGAGGTAAAGGGATTTGGTGAGTGGTATGTTTGGGATATCTGTCTATTTGTATTGCAATGAAGGCCATGTGGCTGGGGCCTTTGGATCTGTAATCAACCCTAGCATTTGAAGTCTACGAGTGGTTAATCCTAGCTAACCAAAGCTAATTTACAAAGCCTGTGAGGGGGTACTGGTGGGGATCTTTTTTTCTTGCAACACATCCTTTTGTATATGTATACATTTACTATTCTAGGTCATTCATTGCCACTTCACCATTTGTCAACAATATCACAATCACAAGTCTATAGGTTCAGTGGCAACTTTGGGCAATTACATAGAAGATGGTATGTGTGGAACCTCAGGATTATGACACAGCAGATTGTGTCTAGCTGAAACACAATTCCTTCCAGATCTTTCCTGAGGATACAGAGGATGTGTAATCTGCTCCATCCATTAGGATGCAGGTTGGTGCGGGAAAAAGGTGAGCTTCAGACTATGAACCTGCCTCTTCCATGCTTCTTTTTGAGCATCTTGCTCCTGGTGGAATGAAGTGGGAAGCTTCCCCAGAGCCCAGAGATTGGTCCTGTGAGAGGCCCTTGCACTGTTACACAAGAGGATACCCCTTTTGCACATTCCTTCATATCTGTGCAAGGGTTGCTCACCGTTCTCCTGTTATTGTACCATCCTCTGAAGAGGGTAAAGAAAATTCCTTTGTAAACAAAATAGATCTTCTTTGAAAAGTACCATATATTTAAAAGTTAAGGGGTTAATTTATAATTTATGGCTATAGCATGAAAAAACACGTCAACTTACCTACAGATACCTTTACACTTGCACCCTGTGCTGATCGTTTCCTTCTTTCACCATCAGATACACTTTGAGAAGTGTGTTTATAAGGATATATTGAAGGTATTGGTAAATAATCTCTTTTATTAATTTTTTTATATTTACTATTGACAGTTTGTTTGTTTGATACTGCAGCTCTTCTAGCTTTAACATTTAAATCCTTTCGAGCAAAGATTAAATATTTCTGTTTTACCTTCCATGAAGTTGACATGCTATGTGTCACCATTTTTCCCACGTGTCTTGAAGACTTTATTTGTCCTATTTCTTGTGTAAATAACGCCTGTTTAACATTTACAGCATATTTTGTGGTTGGAAAGACAGAATTGAACTTTGTAGGTTCTACGTGGTCATTTCTAGATGAATATTCCAACCCTTCCACTCTAAACACAGTACTTTCTTTTTTAGGTATATGTACTTCAACCGGATTCCCTCTCCATTTCTGTTTTCTAGAAGCTTTAGTTTTAAAAGTATCTTGTTTTCTTTCATGAGTTCTAGAAGAACCAGTTTTATATACTGACCACTTTTCCTGCACATTTTCTTTGCCTCTTTGCAGGATCATTGCTTGAGTAGAAGATCTCTGATTTTCATCTACAGATTTTGGAGTTGTTTTAGTTCTTTGCTCTTTGCCTTGAACCATTACTTTGATTCCTACTTCAGGCAAGCTATTAAACAATACATCTATGCTCCCATTATTTTTGTCTGATTTTCCTGTTGTGTACACTCCACTTACATCTTCCATATTTGGTTGACCCTTCTGTAATCCTACTGATCTTTGTTTCATTGAGTTTAAAATGTTTTGTTTTTTACTGTAAGGCCTTGTAGACATTCTTTCTGATTTTCTTTTCCAACTGCTTATTCCACTTGGTATATTGTTTATGGATCCAGTTATTTCCTGAAACTCTTTAGGTGTATGTCCATATTTCTGAAGTTCAGTATGTTGACTTTTCTTTTCTGCACTTATTAACACTTTTCTTGCATCAGTTAATATTTTATGCTGATTTCTGCTGGTTGCACCTATTCTTGCCCAGTCCCATGTTTTAGAACTCTTTTCAGCTAATTCCTTTTGTTTGACAAATGCTAAAATTCTTTCATTGGTACGCTTATTTTTTTCCTTTTTTGTTATTTTAGTTTGATGTTGATTACTTTCATTGACCATCTGATTTTTTACTAAATTTAATATCAAAATGCTTTGTAAGTCTTTCAGATTTTTTCTGCAACATTTTCCTTTAACAGTTGATAGAAAATTTTCTGTCAAAAATGTATTAAGCAATGATGACTTAGTTCCAAAGCATTTGTTAAATATACCAGAACTGTCAAACAACTTTCTTTGTAGTTGCTTTCTTTTATTATTTGCAGTTTTCTTTTCAACAACTTTAAATTCATTCTGTAGATGTGAATTAATTTTATGTTGACTTATCTTAGTATTTTCAGTTTTCCCAAGCTTTAGGATCTTTCTTGCTTTTTCTATTAGCTCTGCATTTGTTTCAGCTGAAGTTATTTTTCCACTTCCTGTCCACTTTTTGGAAACTTGTGTTTTTATACCTTCATTGGTAATTAGCTGTGGCTTGTTTTGATTCATGAAAACATTTAAAATGTTATTTCTGAGCAGCTTCCATTGGTGCTTGTATTTGTCAGTTTTTCTTCTAGTTGCTTCCGATTTTGTTTTAAAATTTTTGTAATTTCTTCCAACTATGGAAGTGTTCTGCCTAACACCAGAAATTAGATGATTTTTTTTCAATGTTGATTGTTCTGGGTCCACAAGTTGTGATGTTTTATTTGAAGAATTGTTTACTGTTGCCATCGATATTAGCTGACACTCTTTTATATAACCTGCAACACCAGCAATAAAATAATTCTAATTTTTTTACAAAATAGATACTAATATATAATTATAAAAAAGCTTAACTGGTCCAGTAAAAATTTGTTTTGACTTACATTAATTTTGAAGGTTTGAATATCCCATTTCATACAGACAGTGTATAATTTTTTTAGCACTTTATAGCAATATATTAAACGATTAAAGGTTGTGTGCCTCACAGAACTTATGCAAAGCTCACTGAAGTCAATAGGAGTCTTTCCATTGACTTCATGGGTTTGTTTCAGGCCACACATGTACTTATATATCTCTTAAAATGTGCATTGAAGGTCTTTCATTGCACAGTGCTGTGCACGCTGAACAAGATATGGGTCTACAGAAGCCCAGTTGTGTTATAGTGTGCACCTTACTCAAAACTGGACATTCTAGTGGTATCTAGCCTATTATTTCCAGGTTGACTTTACTTTTTTTCTTTAAAAAGAAAACCTAGGAAATTCTATTAAAATATCTAAAGTAAGTAAATATTAAAGTTTTCTGGATAAGCACTCAAATGTCAGGAAACGCCCACGTAAATGTTGCAGAAACAATATTAATTCTAGCGCTTTTTACATATGCAACACCATATGCAGCCAAACTTTTAAAAATGGGCATGAATTTTGAGATGCAATTTGAGACACACTGGGCCTGATCTTTCAAAACTACTAAGCACCCACAACTACAATTGAAGTGAATGAGAGCTGTGGTGCTTCTGAAAATCAGGCCTAAAGCATCTCAGATTGGGCTCCCAAAAGTAGTGGCTGTTTTTTATAAGTTTGGCTTTAGATTCTTTGCAATGCCCTTAATCTAAATTTCTTCCTTAACTTTGCCCAACAGACCCATATTCTTCACAGGCTTCCTGTTTCTAACCTACTTGAAAGCATTTGTATGTGTATTTGGCTATTTGCTCTTCCGATTTTCCCCCAGCCCTCATACTTTACATTTTTCATGAGCATCTAAACTAGGATTCCTGGACCTCCTCCACTACCCTATATCACTGATACCAGGGACTCCTCCCTTGCTTTCACCAAGGGTCTAGAAGTCAGTCACTGTTGAAGTGATTACAGTCTCCACTGGACACTAGTTGCTTGAGAAGGGAATGGTTTCTAGCAAAGATCTGTTCCTGGAGTTGCTAACAGCTATAGGGCTACAGCGGTTCTCAAACTGTGGGTCGGGTCTCCAAAGAGGGTTGCGATCCCATTTTAATGGGGTCACCAGGGCCAGCATTAGACTTCCTGGGGCCCGTGGCTGAAGCCGAAACTTGAGCCTTGCCACCCTGGGTTGAAGTTGAATCCCAAGGACCTCAGCGTGGGACAGCGGGGCTCTGGCTCCACCACCCCCACCCCGGTCATGTAGTAATTTTTGTTGTAAGAAGGAGGTTGCAGTGCAATGAAGTTTGAGAACTGCTGAGCTAGTAGGTTTCCGATCAGTGGAATATCCACCCTGCTGTTACTGATAGAAGGGAGATGTTTTATGTCTCTTCTCCCCCTCCAAAGCCTCCTAGCTGCTGCAAGGGGAAGGGTCTCCCTCCACTCCTCTGGCCTGTTTTTTGGTTCCTATTCCACCATGGTTACTGCTCCTTGTAGCTTTTCCCAAGCATCAGCATGAAAGTAACACAATCCTTGGCACTGATCACAGCCTCCTTAATTTCATTCTGCTTCAGTTTGCAAAGCGGTGAGTTTGGACACTGACAGGGGGGTCCTCCTTGTGAGCACTGCCTCTGCTTGTGAATACTGACAGAAGGCTCCACATCTCCATGGGTACCCATTCATGAAGTATAAAGGGAGGGGCCCATAAACAAGGGACATGGCACCCTCTCTGATCATCACCACAGAGCCCTTGCACTTACAGGGGGCCCCATTCATAGACATGGCCCTGGCTCCTCAGGCCCTCCCTCAGCATGGACAATGGACCTTTATCACTTTTCTAAGGACCCATCTTCCTCCTGACTGCAAGCAGGCCTCGGGTCACACGGGGGCTCCCTGCCCCCTCCTCGATCATCTTCAGGCACTGGGGAGCGTCACAGCCCGGTAGCCGGCCGACCCCCGTGCAGGTGCCCGCCACTTGGAGCCTCCATCCCTGTTCTCACCTGGCCACAGCTCCCACAGGGTGAGGAGTCGGCCCCGCAGCGGCGGCGGCCGCCGGAGCGCGGGGAGCCTCGTCGCTAGCACCAAGGCCAGTACTACAGACAAGAAACCTCCGGCCCTCAGCATGGCGCCCGCCCGCCATGGGCTGCGGGTGGAAGGGGCGGTGTCGAGCCCCTGGGGGAGGGGCAATTCGGGCTCTAACTGCCGCCAAGGAAGGAACGAGAATGAGCGAACGCCATGCAGCTAGCTGCCGGCGCCGACCGCCAGCTCGCTGCACCCGACCTTTGGCGGAGAAAGCGCCTCGGGGTGGGCCTCGAGCTCGCGCACCGGTGGGAGGGGGAAGAGAAAGCAGCTCCTGAGCCACGAGACTGCTGGGGGGGGTAACGTCTCGGTCTCGCGCCTCCGGCGGTGGGGGCAGCGCCTCAGCTTCGTCCCCAGGGGAAGGGGGAAGGTAACGTCTCAGTCTCGCGCCTCCGGAGGTAGGGGTAGCGCCTCAGCCTTGTCCCTCTAAGGGTAAGGTAACGTCTCAGCCTCGCGCCTCTGCAAAAGGCGCGCGCTTGGCGTTGCCTCTCGGGGAGATGCGTGGGGGAAAGTCCAGCAGCGCCACGCGTCTCAGGTGAGGGCACTAGGGTTAAGGGCACTGTATTCCCGCCTTCGCGAACTGACATCCGCCTGACTCTCTTTGCCTGGGAGGGGAAAGCTGCCTGCTTCTCAGGTGTGTGAGGCTTGATGCCCTCGTAACCCATGGCAGGGTGAAGGGTGAGTTTGCACCTCTTCTCCTGTTATCAATAGACACCCTCCCCGGCAACGAAGTAGCCCCATTTAGAGGGTGAATAGGATCCAGCTTGTGATACACCACATAGCTCTGTGGCTGCACAATCCCTCACATTACCCCATCAGTCAGCCAGCACCACATCCCCCTTGTGCCCTTACACATATCCACATCCCAGATTCACATCACCCCACCACCACCCCATAACAGGATCTATATCCCATGCCCTGCCTACTTTACATCCCATAACAGCCTTTTTATGTATTTTTGTAATTCCCACAATAACTCCACCAAAAGGCACTTCTCAGCAAGGCCATTAAAACAACAGGTTTGTAATTTGTACACGCTTTGTAGAGATGAGCTAGAGTTAGGAAGATTTTCAGAAAACATGATAAAATATTTGAGTACACTTTTACTGTAAAATTCTTCCCCAGTCTCCATCCTCTTCCCCCAAACATGTATGAAAATAACATTAAAAAGGTGATGTGGGATCTGAAATTTCAGGGGGATTCCTTTTTGGTCGAGTTAGAGAAGTTATTGAAAAATCTGGTTTGTAATGACAAGCTAGCTTCAACCTTTGTTATGGAGTCTACCACCACTCCATATCAGCAAATATTATTGAGAATTTGAGTAAAGTAGCAACAAAAACACCTTTGGGCTAAATAAGGCTAGTTGCTAATGCTTACAAAGCATTTGTGGTTTAAATTTTTTTTGTTAATGAAGGACACTGTGATTGTTAGCGGACAGCATATGGTATATTTTAATGGTGTTTAATGTCTGTGCACTTAATGCCTTTGCTCCTGAGATTTACCTAGCTGCTTATATGAAAGCTGCCTTGACTCTGTGCTTCTTCCTCTTCCTGCCTTCAGAGTCCCAGTTGTCCTTTTGACAGTTGTTTTTGGCCCAAAGCCATTTTCACTTCACTATAGAAAAACTAAGGTCTGTAATTGGATCTGCACAGGTAGCCTTTTTGTGTCAGCTTGGGTAAATATGTCAGTGTAGAGTGGGAAAAGCAATCCAGATCCCTACTGATCCATTCAGCATTAATTTGCATCAGCATGGATCCTGGGCCCCTCCCTCGCATAAAACGTAATTCCCATGACTTATAGAAAAGCTCAAAAGAAAAAAATGGGAAGCCTGTTCTGAAGCCAGCACTCCTGTCCCTCACCCTTGGGCCAGTTCTACTACTTTCAAAAAGAAAAGGAGTACTTGTGGCACCTTAGAGACTAACAGATTTATTTGTGCATAAGCTTTCTTGAGCTACAGCTCACTTCATCGGATGCATTCAGTGGAAAATACAGTGGGGTTCTCCTCCCCACTGTATTTTTCACTGAGTGCATCCGATGAAGTGAGCTGTAGCTCACAAAAGCTTATGCTCAAATAAATTTGTTAGTCTCTAAGGTGCCACAAGTACTCCTTTTCTTTTTGCGAATACAGACTAACTCGGCTGCTACTCTGAAACCTGTCATTCTACTACTTTGTTCTCCTCTACGCTAGCAAAATAAGAAGGGAGTCTTTTACCCTTAGTTCTTGCATTAGAATTTAGATTAAAAGTAGTTTGAGGTCCACAAACTGTTGCCAAAATAAAGGAGGTAATTAAAAATGTTATTTTTTTTCTTACATTCCCTCCCTGTCTCCTGCCCAAGCTGCTTCTCCATTATAATTTCCTGCAAACTGCCTCTGTTATCTCTTTTCCCTCCTGAACTTCTCCCCGCATTCATTTAACATAATAGGGGTAGTGATTTTTTTTTCACAGGTGAGTTCTCAGCTGTCCATCATTAGGAGCATCCAACCAGAATGTGACTTTTAGACTATTCATGTTCAGTGCTGTACTCTAATATCACAAGAAGAGGTAGCAGATGGAGTCTGCACTCTTTGAGTGTGTCTGAGTGGGTCAGACTTAGAGACAATGTCTGGACACTGTTTAGACCCAACAGGCTAAAAAGCAGATGGGATCCAAAGGTTAGGTCCAATACAGCAGCCTGGTGACAGTCCACCTAGGCTCTGACACCCTCCCTCTTTATTTTACATTTAGTGTAACTGAGAGGTTGCGCAAGGTCACTTCTGGCACAAGTGAAAATAGAATACAGGTTCTACTATAGTAGATTCAAGTCTCATCCACTTAGGCATGCTGCCTTTCTACATGAATGTTGCAGATATGTAATTGGCTGTGCTATGTGTAGCTTAATACCGCCCCCCAAGTCAGGAACAGAACACTGGATTCCTAGTTCTCAGCCTTCCGCTGCTGTCTAGCAAAGGGTTGTGTGGCCACCTGTGACGTGTGTATCATGGCCTCCTCTTCTGGCTTGTTCACATAGAAGATAACAGCCTACTGCTGCTAGACCAGTTACTCCTTTAGCTCAAGTGGTAGGGGTCAGTATGTTTCCACATGATGGAATCTATTCGTTCAGTTTGCTTTTTTAAAAAACTAGGATGTTATATATAAAAAAATACATTAAAAGAACAGTAGGATTTTTAATTCAAACACTCAAAAGTTAGGAAATGCCAGAATTAAGTTTATTTATCCATTATGACAGTTATCAATTATATGATCACATACTGTTTGCTCTATAGGAACTTGGCCCCATTCAGTGCACAGAACAGACAGTGAATGAAATAAAGGGTTGTAAGAAGAGAACGGATCTTCTCTTGTGTGAAGGCACTGATCTCAAACTGGTTGAAAAATTTTCAGCTGAATTATTTCTGTAGAAAAATGTGGTTTTGTTGAAATCGAAACATTTCATGGGAACATGTCAGTCTGAGCAAAATTTTCAATGGGGAAAAATTCACAATGATTGGTCTCAACTTATTTCACTTTGAAAATGTCAAAATGTTTAGATTAGACTTTATTTTTATTTAATGTTTCAACTTTTATATTCTCTTTTTATACTAAAATTAATATATTGTTTTAACATTATAAAAATTAAACATTTAGATGTTTCAGAATCAAAACTTTTCCAAATTTCCTTCCTGTAAGAAATTTCAAAAATTAAACTTTTTGGAACAAAAACAAATTTTAAAATGTCAAAGTTGCCTGTGGAAAGGAAATTCCTTTTTCTGACAAGTTCTGTGTAGGACGTAAGATATCTGGATTCTGTTTCTGGCTGTGCCACAGACTTCCTATGTAATGTTCAGCAGGATTATCCATGCTTATGTGTAAGGTGGCCAAATTGAGGTTGCAAGGACAAATTTAATTCTGGCATTTTCTAACTGTTGAATGCTTGGATTGGTGACCTTTATGTTCTTTTAGTGTAGATTTAGTATGCAATATAATTAACTATTATGGTTCCTAGTGTGTTAAGAATAATATTATTCTGTTCTCATAGTTTTGTGTGGCTCAATCTGGATAGTACCCTTATTGATGAGTTTGTGTCCACAAAGTAGGATTTATCTTTAGTACTATGGGCCTGAGTCTGCAACCCTTGCTCAATGTGAATACTTCCATGAAGGTCTATATGCATAGTGGTTGCAGAATTAGGCCCTAAGCACTGTTAGCTAATCAATCAAGCAGCAGCACAACTAATTTTGGGAGAAACCTGCTGGACCACTCTTCTGTAATGTCTTGGGTCTGGAACCTAGACCTATGAGTTTCCCAACAGCTGCTGCATCCTGGCCTCCACCCAATGTCTGGTGGACGCTGGTGGGCTGAGAAGCTACTAGGACTAAAGCCAGCCAAAGACTCACACACGGCATCCGTGATGGGAGGATTGCTTGGTCCAATTATGCTATTTAAACTAGAAGGTGGTACAGGAAGTTTGTCTGGGCAACAAGGTGGTTTCATGTTGTGGCTGTATTGGGCCCTGCTTGTGCCTGCCTCTTGCACCCAACCCTGTTCCTGATTCCAACTGTGCTCCTGCCTCACCCCTGCCTTCACTTCTGTTCCCACCATGATCGTGCTCTGTTCTTGATCCTTGCCTCTTCTCCGGCTCTTATGCTTTGCCTCCTATCCTCAGCTACCAGTCCCAGCTCCAGTCCCAGTCTCTGACTTCTGACCTTGCCTCTGGCTTGACCCTTGGTTCTGGCATTTGGCATGTGACCTCAGCTCTGACCCTTAGCTTCGATTCCTGCTTATGATTCTGGCTCTGGTAACTGTCAGTTGACTCTGGTGCTGACCTCTGGCTTTGTTCCCCAACCTGGATGCTTGCTTTGCCAACTAGACCTGACTCCTGCTCTGACTATTAGGCCAGACTGCCTACATCCCAATCCATAACAGCTTATTGCTGGTGCTGAAAAGGCACAGTGACAACTTCCGGCAAAAATGAATAGAGTTCAAAAGGAGCAGATTGAATAAGGAGCAGGGGTGGATGTAGCCACCTGATTAAATGATTGCACTATACCAACTGTCAAGGGGGCACTGAGCACCTGCAGCAGTAGCCTCGACACCAGCACTGCAACTCTAATTCCAGCCCAGTGAAGAGGCAGAGCAGGGGGACTGGATAGCAAGCCTGCTGTCATGACAGAGGGGCAGCTGGCTAAACCTGAGTGGTGCTGTGATCCTGTGTGGCAAGTCAAAATGCCTAGAACAGGGAGCTGAGCCCAGCCCTGTGGGACAGGAGCCAGAGCTGTGGGGTGACTTCTGTGAGTGCAGTTAAACCTGTGAACCCATGCTTAAGCTACCCCCTTATAAGGAGAGATTATTACATTTTAAACTTTTATTACTTTTATTTTCATAAATATGTTTTAATTGAATTTGTGTTTTTAAACATTGAATTTAAATTGAACAACGTGTGTCTGAATATTGCAATTTTCTTTCCAAAATTACAGTTGTACAGCTGTGATACCTTTAATGGCACAACTTTTTTATTATTAAGCAAATGACCACAAGGTGGTGCCGATGCTAACCAGTGAACAATCAGAAGAATTTCAGAGTAACAGCCGTGTTAGTCTGTATTCGTAAAAAGAAAAGGAGTACTTGTGGCACCTTAGAGACTAACCAGTTTATTTGAGCATGAGCTTTCGTGAGCTACAGCTCACTTCATCGGATGCATAGCATATCGTGGAAACTGCAGAAGACATTATATACACACAGAGACCATGAAACAAAACTTCCTCCCACCCCACTCTCCTGCTGGTAACAGCTTATCTAAAGTGATCATCAAGTAGGGCCATTTCCAGCACAAATCCAGGTTTTCTCACCCTTCCCCCCCCACACACACACACATACAAACTCACTCTCCTGCTGGTAATAGCCCATCCCTCTTTGAAACCTCTCTTTATAATGCGCATGATAATCAAGGTGGGTCATTTCCAGCACTAATCCAGGTTTTCTCACCCCCCCCCATACCCCCCTCCAAAAACCACACACACAGACTCACTCTCCTGCTGGCAATAGCTCATCTTACAATGTGCACAGCAATCAAGGTGGGCCATTTCCAGCATAAATCCAAGTTTAACCAGAACTTATCATGCGCATTATAAAGAGAGGTTTCAAAGAGGGATGGGCTATTACCAGCAGGAGAGTGAGTTTGTATGTGTGTGGGGGGAGGGGGGGGGAAGGGTGAGAAAACCTGGATTTGTGCTGGAAATGGCCCTACTTGATGATCACTTTAGATAAGCTGTTACCAGCAGGAGAGTGGGGTGGGAGGAAGTTTTGTTTCATGGTCTCTGTGTGTATATAATGTCTTCTGCAGTTTCCACGATATGCTATGCATCCGATGAAGTGAGCTGTAGCTCACGAAAGCTCATGCTCAAATAAACTGGTTAGTCTCTAAGGTGCCACAAGTACTCCTTTTCTTTAATCAGAAGAATACATTTGGTAGATTACATCTCCTTTTTATAACCAACTAAAATATGTATAGGATTTGGAAATTAATAGTTAATCTTGTATTTTATATCTAAACTGCAAATGTCATAGTCTTTACCTCTTTGAAATCATTGCAACTTATCAGTTCATAATGGATATTTTACAGTAATCTAAAATGATATCCATGAATATGAGGAAATACAATGGGCTTGCAATATCTGCTTGTTGGATGATGTATAAAACTATTACATACTAATGCTAATTATTTAATTTCATTTAGTGTTCCTGTTTACTTGTATAATATATTAGGAGCAATATAGCAGTAAGATAAGAGCTTATTGCAACAGGAAGATTGTGTGTGTGTGTGTGTGCACTCCTATGTGGTTAAGATTGTTTCTGCTTATAGATTTCAGAGTAACAGCCATGTTAGTCTGTATCCGCAAAAAGAAAAGGAGTACTTGTGGCACCTTAGAGACTAACAAATTTATTTGAGCATAAATCACGAAAGCTTATGCTCAAATAAATTTGTTCGTCTCTAAGGTGCTACAAGTACTCCTTTTCTTCCTGCTTATAGGCATCTCAGAATAAGTTATTCTTGAGGAGGAATTTGAATGAAAAGAGGCGACTGGCTTGGTGGACTAGAACTGATTGTATTCTATTCATAGGGGAATTGTGGAGAAAGGCAAAGAGGTGGCTGTGGGTGAAGTGAGCAAATGAGACAGTGAGGCTTTGCATTATTGTCAGAGTGGAGGAAGTTGATTTATAGAGTTTAAGGTCAACAGGGACCATCAGGTCACCTAGTCTGACTTACTGTATGTTACAGGCCATTAAATTTCATCCAGTTACCCCTGTATTAAGTGCAATAAATTGTGTTTAATAAAGTATAACTTGTGTTTGGCTAAAGCATATCTTCTTGAAAGGCATCCAGTCTTGATTTGAAGACATCAAGAGATAGATAGTACACCACTTCCCTTAGTAGTTTGTTCCTTCACTTGTTAAAAATTAGTGCTTTATTTCCAATTTGAATTTGTTTGGCTTCATCTTCCAGCCATTAGTTCTCGTTATGAATTTCCCAGCTAGGTGAAAAAGTCCATTAATACCAGATATCTTCTCCGTGTGAAGGTACTTATGCATTGTAATAAAATTGCCTCTCCATCTTTTTGATTAAGTAAACGGCAACTTTAAGCCTGTCATTATAAGGCATTTTCTCCATCCCTTGATTTATTTTTAGGCCCTTTTCTGCGGTCTCTCCAATTTTTTCAACATCCTTTAAAATGTGGGTGCCAGAACTGGAAACAGTATTCCAGTATTGGTCTCACCAATGCTGCATGCAGATGTAAAATCACCTCACTACTCCCCTGTTTATACATCTAAGGATCACATTAGCTGTTTTTGCCACAGCATTTAATTGAGACCTCATGATGAGTTGCTTGTCCACTATGACCACCAAATCCTTTATTAAAATGCATTTTGAATGGGCCCAATTTAGCAAGTGGCTTCCTGCATGCTTCCAACTGTCCCTTACCCAGCTATCAAAATCTCCATCTTCTTTCCTCCATCCCAGCCGTGCTCCCTACATCTGCAGTGCAGTAAGGCATTACAGCTTAGTTACTACCCTCTCGAGCAGCTTTTGCGATGGGCAGGATTTAGGTTTTATGCACTGAGCCCTGAGCCATTGACTCATAGGATTAGTTTTGCTATGAAAGCAGGAAGAGACAAAAGGATTTACGTACGGTAGACCTGGATATTTGAAAGAAGGAAACTTTCAGAGGTTGGCATTATTTGGCCCTACTAGTGGGATTTTATTGCTGTTAAAATTCCTTCATAGCAATGATAGACCTGGATATGACAAAGAAGGATAAATATGTTTTTACCTGATAATTTATTTTCTCTGAGTCATCACGTTGTCATTTTATAGCATGTTTCACTTCAGGAAACATTTTATCTAATGGCTTTCCGAAGTAGGTGGAGCTGAAACCTAGCCATGATTGACAAGTCTGGAGATGTTTCCTAGCTGTAAAGCAGAATGAGATCCAATCAGAGGATTGATGAACCGGGCAATTCACAGAGGAGGTGTTAGGTAATAACAAATGTATCCTTTTTTAATGACTGCGTTCTCCAGTTTTATGTAAAACTACTTTACAATGTCATAGACAATATGTACAGGTATTAACAGTCGTCAGTAATCTAATTGCAATGCTGAATAGCTCGTTGAATGTACATCATATTCAGTGAATAGGTGAACTAGATCTAAAGTCTCATTCAGTTAGACATATGGCAATGATATTCAGTGGAGTGGTTTCTGAGAGAATGTTCTCTGAGTCATCTACAGCAATGTATTTTGCAATTAAAGTGACATTTCTGTTGTAATTGAGATTTTTACTTTTTCTTTGACTTTTAAAAATTATGTGCAAAAATAAGTTATTTTGAAAATGTCCAGTTGTCAAGTGTTTACCAGTGGTTAAAAGTTCTGTCCCATACACATTTAAGGAGGAAACACAATGTCATATTCTAAACAAAGTGATAATGCATCTGATATGGTATGTACAATTTTCCACTGTATGCAAAATCCCAGCATGCATAATATTGATGATTTCACACTGAAATGGGAGCCTGTTTGAACATTTGTGTTTTGTAAAGATTTTATTTTTTTCTTTGAAATCTCACTAGTAAGTTAAAATATATATATTTCTCTTCAATAGAAGTTACAGGAATTTTTTAGATTCCCCATTATGCAACTCTGAATAAAGTTTATTTATTTTACATTTATGTATCTATACATCATTTATGTATCTGTAGAATGGTATCGTTTTTCGGAATTATTAGTTAGTTACACATTGTATGCTGAGCACCATACAAAATTTTATAGTATGTGTGCACAGTGTTAACAGGAAACAATTTAGAACTGTAGTGGTATCCTGTAGGATGTATGTAACTCGTTCAACTACATGTTGATTTACAGAGTACTATAATTTAGATTGTACATTCTGGTAATTGTGGCATTATTATTACTGCATTACATCTAAGCACAGGAAATACGTGTAAGCACATTTGAAGTGATAACATTCTCTAGTTTAGAAAGCTTGTATGCAATATTGAATTTGCAGAACTTAATACACAGTTTTCTACTTAATGCTTAGTAAGATTTTATGAAAACTTGAAATGTTAGTAATATAAAAAATAAGGTTCTGATTCATAACAAATAATTTAATAATAATCTCACATTTACATAGTACCTTTCATCCCAAAAAGCTTTTTTGAAAAAAGAAAGTGAGGGCTTGCTCCGTTGCCCTTCATATCCAAAATCAGAAAGGAAACAGTACAATCTGAAAACACAAGGAAGGCCTACATAAATTCACAGAAAGGCACCAGACATCCATATGCTAATGTTATAGGGAAAGTACATCCTCTCCAGTTTTTCCGCAGTTGATATCACTGAGTTGTTAATGTGGCTGTGAGAGGTGGAGTGAGGGGAGAACTGTGCTTTCTCACCTCACAACAGTCCAGAGTTGGCTGGGCAGCGATCAGAGAGCCTACTGTACCCTCTGCAGATGGCAGAGCTATTTCTCCATTGTGCATTCTGGAGCCCACAGGAGGAATTCTGGCTGTCCATCCAGTTGCTAGTCAGCCTCTTCATATCCCCTTTTCCAGAGCACAGAGCAACCTTACAGCTGTTGGGGAGAAAGAAAGAGAAACAGTCTTGTCACTCTGGAATTCTTTGGAATAGAGGACTGTTTATGCTATCCTATCAAAAGGTCTTCCAGATACACAATCCATTTGTTACTCTTTTATAAGATTCTTTATTAATAAATGAAAAAAAAATTAATGGTAACATTAGGGCTTTGGAATAAATTGACAAAAACAAGGAATGTAAAGGTATGGTTAACTTCTGACCCTTGGCTAAGTCTGCTTTCCCCTAGTTCTCTAATCAGTCTTCTTGTTATCATATTGCAATATTGATGTTGTAGTTACATTTGATCAGGTGTTTTTATTATCCTGGGTATAGTCTAGGGACCTGTGAAATCGTTTCAGGTTCAGTATTATTGTGCCATATATTGCATAATGGGTTTAGAAAGACTGATATTTGTGAATGAGATGCTGAACAACATATGATGGAGGGTTGCCAGAGTATCTCACCTGATGGTGGTATTGCCGGCCTACTTAAGACTGCCATGAAGGCTGATTTATGACTGCAAAATTTTCCGATGAGCTTTTTTATTTTCTATCTGTAATATAAATTACATTAAGAATACATTTATCAGAGGTTATAAATTACAGATTTTTTGAACGTTTTGTACAATCCCAAATGGCCATTTGAATTAACAAAATGAGGAAAAAATAGTTGGTTTTCATGCTTCTAAAATAACAACATTCATATGCTTTGGCTTTTGTTGGTGGTCATACCACAGCACAGGCTTATGGAAGAGACATCCGCTAATTACCGGTAAGTCCTTGATTCGCAAAAGACTTAAGCACATGTTTAACTTTAAGCAGATAATTAAATACTTTGCTGAATTGAGGCCAGTGTGCTTAGCTTTAAGTATATCTGTAGTTCCATTGACTTCAGCTTCCCTTCTTCAGTGGTATAGTGCTTAAAGTTAGCCACATGTTTAAGTGTATTGCTGGATTGGAGCCTTAGTGGCACAGGATACCAGAGATCCCTACTATGACAATACTAGGAAAATTACTTGCTAAGTTTATTTTTTTCTTTGATGGATTTACTTTCTAAGTAGTTAAAAATGACCAATAGTAATGGTAAGGTTTTTTTTTTAAGTTTACTTATACCTAAATATGCCTGTATTTGAGTCATAATAACGAAAGAAATATTAACAGGTATTCTTCAGTTAAACAACAAATTTGACCTGTCTAGACTATACACAAATTATTCTGTATTACATTACATTTGCTTATACATAAAACAATAATGGGTGATATGTGAATAAATATTTCATTCCTGAAGAGGAGATTAGATTTCAAAGTCTATCTCCTTGACTTCCCTTGGGAACAATCTTTCATCACTTTTTTTTTCTTTGCTCCAATATAATTGTGTCCTTTTTCAACTGTGTTTTATTTATGAGTGGGTGGGGGGACTATAATATAAATGAAAGATCTAAACAGTGCATGGCAAATAAATAATTTATAGTGAATTTGTTAAATATATTTTTAGAGGAAGTTCTGATATATGGTGTCAGAACTGGACCAATCTTGCTGTTGTTGCAGTCAATTGCAAAAATGTGATTTACTTCAATGGAGCTGAACACGATCCAATACTAAAATAACCAGTTTTCAAACTGATCCAAAATTATGTTTCTGATATGAGTTTAATGTAATCTTCTTTCCATTTTGCCTTCTTCCCGTACATTTGTCTACTTTTATTTGACTTGTAATTTATAAGAGGAAATCATTATCGAAATTTTAGCAGAAATGTATGAGTGTTAAACAAAGTCCAGTAACAGGATTTCCTGCCATTAAAACCTTGTAAATTATTTAGACCTAATTGTACCAGACTGTACAACATGTTCTAGAGAACGTCTGGTTAAGAATGTCTTTTTTTTTTTTTTTTAAATGAATTTAATAGATGAAAACCTCTCGGTTTGAGTCAAAATGAGTCAAAATAAGCTGCTGTTGTAGTTTTAAAATATATGATGTATTACATTAATTACTGAAAAGTTGACAAGAAGCCAATTTCTGTCTTTTGTAAATTTCAGTTTCCCTTTAAACATTTTCTTTTAAATTTACATGTAGAGGAATGGTACTTACCACATAATGGTAGCATAGTTTAACAGATATCCTAACATACTATGTCTTTAACTTATAAATATTGATCTCAAAATATAGAAGAGGGGTTTTTTTTAGATAGTTTCTAAAGCATTGATGTGGAATTTACAGGCATTTTCTGTTGATTCAAGTGTAAGGCATTCATTGTGCTGCAATAACACATCTGTGCTGAAGACGAAAAACAACTGCACATATGGGCTGATCATGAGTTGTTGCATTTACCACTTTCTTGACTTTTGACTTGACAGTTGTTACATTAATTCTGACATAAGATGTCTATTTTCTTTAATCATTTAAATGTAGCTTGCTTACTTATGCAAATTTTAAAATCAAAGAATAATAAGAAAATGTCCCATCTAATACATTTCTTTCAGCTAATGAACACAGTGCTAATTTTACTTTTCTGCTGTTACTATCTGTGTGTTTTGTGTTATTTTCCTAAGACTGGAGAAAACTTCCAGGGCTAAATACATCATTTTTCTACCTAAAATACCTGGAAAAGAGAGAACCATTAGACAGTAAGATAAAGGTTGGAAATAATGTATTCATATTCATAGGAAAATAGTCCCATGTCATCTAAATCTATTTTGTATTTTCAGGATAGTTACAAGGTATTTATATTAAAACCGAATTTAACTTTTACAATCCCACTATTAATAAAACAGCTAATTCATGTATGATGTTTAGAGTAGAAACCAGGACATGTGAGAATTATAGACATATATAAGATCCTCTGTTTTTTCAGAAAATAATTAGAACGTCAGACGGAAAAGTTTAGAGTTTAAACATGAAATATATCTGAAATATTAAACAGTAGATTCCACAGTTTCAGTATAAAAATAATACTCACTCATAATTTAACCAGAGAGGATTGAAGCCCCTGGGAACAGAATGTAGGTGAGAAACCTGCTTAGGCAAAGATCTTTCACTTAGGAAGACAAGAGAAGCCAGCACCTTGTACTTCTGTGGACGTTTCTTACTGAGGGGAAAGTCAGCCATGGCTGGGAAGAAGAATGTTTGGGAGAGAAACCATTTTGGAGAACACCTATACCTTGCAGGGGCAGATTAGGGTGTTGTGGGGCCCTGGGCCAGAGCAAGTGGGGGCCCTGCCCCACCCCTTCCACCTGAAGTCCTCCCCGCCCCTCCCACTCCTGCCAGGGAGCAAGGTCAGGGCCCACTCCCCCGGCCCACCTAGCTCTCCATCCAGGGAGCAGAGTCGGGGCACCAGGGCTTTCCCCACTCCGCCCACCTGGCGCTGCTGCTGCAGAGTGCCAGGCGGAGCGGGTCGGGGTGCCCATTTTTCCAGGACCACCCAATTGGTTGGAGCCCCTGGGCACAGGCCCCGTTGGCCCAGTGGCTAATCCACCACTGGTACCTTGCTAGATTAAGTTTTAGACTTTTAGATGTGTGTTTTCATTTTTATTTGCTTGTAACCGTCTCTACTTTTATTTCTTTTATTTGGTATCACTTAACCTATATCCTATTCTAAAAATAAAACACATTTATTAACTATCCCAATACACAGCTGTGTTTGAAGGGACGGATGTATTTACCCCAGTTAAGTTAATAAGCTATAATGTGCTTTTGTCTCTTTAAGAAACAAACTTTGTTATTTCTCTGATTAGTCCACAAAAGGACAGAACGCTTCAGGGCATACTGTTTGGGGAAAACGGGAGTGAGTGGGGTTACCCTGCAAGTAGTAACCAAGGCTGGAGCTGTTGTGCTGCAGGCAGGCTGCTAGAATCAGAGTTGCTGATCCAGGGATGTGCAGCCCACAGACGCTCCAGGTATGACCTGCATGCTTGCCTGTGGTTACTGGTATCCAGGTTGTGAATAGCAGCAGAAGGGTGTTTCAAGCACCCAGGGTTACAGGGTAGGCAATGACACAACCTCTCATTGATCTGGATTGCACCCCAGAATGTGATATCACCTTCTGTGATAAATTCTGTTGCCATTTGTCCTGGCTCCAACAGAGAAACAGCTTTTGGCAAGAAAATGTCTTCAAAATTAAGAAAAAGCTACGTTATTGTCTGAAAGGAAAAACTGTTCTGAAGTTTGTACAGCTTGTGTAGAGACAGATTCTGACCCTGAGAATGATTGGGTCAGCCTATCAGATAACTCTAAAGCCTCATCACTGTGTCTGAGGCTTCACAGGTGCACAAATCAAGTAAGTTTATAGGATATTTCTAAACTCTCTGACAATCAGAGGCCAGACACCCCAAAGGGAGAACAGAGGGTTTCATCCCCAAAGAATAAGCAATTGAATCAACTAATTGTATACAACATTATTGTACAATAAAAATATGTTGAGTAAAGTCTTTTATAAAAGTTTGTAACGCTCTAAATGTAATCATTATGAGATATGTATACAAGCTATGGTTATGAATGTATGTATTTGTGTATATAGAGAACTAGGCTTCTAAACTTCCGTTCCACCTCACAGCAGAACAGTGAGCAATCAGACAGGGAGGGGGCACCTCCTAAGCCAGGTGTTTACACAAATCCAGACTCAAGTAACAATTCATTGTACAGCCAAGGAAAAGACAATGATAGACCATTGGAGTTTATGAGAAGACAGTAAGCAGCCCCAGAAGGCACTCAGGAATTGAGTGGCCTCCACTACACCCTGGGTTCTATTCCCAGCTCTGCTACTGGCCTGCTGGGTGACCTTGAGCCAGTCATTTTCTCTTTCTGTGCCTCAGTTTCCTCATCTGTAACATGGGGATAATGATACTGTGACGAGTCGTTTTTCAACTACTATTTGTCTTTTTATCATCTGAGATTTTTGGTGCTACTTATACAAGGCCTGATTCTCAGAGATGCTGAGAACAACAATAGGAGTTTCCTGTTGAAATTCCCAACAAAATTAATAAGAGATGTGGGTGCCCAGTACTTCTCAGGATCATGCAACAATAACTTAATATTGTTAATATGTTTTTAGAATGAAAATTTTACTTTGCAACATTTTAACTAACATATATTTGGGTAAAATTTAGAGCTATTAGTTTGCTTTAAAATATGTCAATTGGGCTTTTATTCTTGTTCGTTTTGAGAGTATTAATTAAAACTGTTGCAAGGAAACTTTTTTAGTTCAATGTTATCTTAATGTCATACATATTGTATTAAGCATTATTTTATACCTACATGCTCTGTGTAAGCCTACTTTCAACACTACTGAAAGCTTTGACATCCAGGGCATAGAAACTGTTGATTCACTGTTTTTACAACATATAACATTAGGGCTTTGTCATAGCCAGGGGAAGACATTATCATCTTGACTGTTAGCAGCAGGTATAAACCCATAGCTTTACTTTTCTACTTTATGTGCTTTCAATAAATGAGTGGATATTTGGTTCCAAGATTTAGGTTAGTTATTCTAATTAAATATTTAGGGCAAGATTGTGTCCAGTCTGTGCAAGGAGCCTTTCCCTAATACCTATGCACTCCATGCAGGGGCTAGGTATGTGGGCAGGCAGCACACAGACTGCAGGGCTAGAGTGGGAGAGAGAAGAGGGTGGGACTGGGGCAGAGGGAAATGGACACTTTATCTTGTTTATCCTCAAGGATTGGTCAGTGTAGGGACTCACAGAAGATTAGAGTTGGAAGAGACCTCAGGAGGTCATCTAGTCCAAACCCCCTGCTCAAAGCAGGACCAACCCCAACTAAATCATCCCAGCCAGGGCTTTGTCAAGCTGGCCTTTAAAAACCTCTAAGGATGGAGATTCCACCACTTCCCTAGGTAACCCATCCCAGTGCTTTACCACCCTCCTAGTGAAATAGTGTTTCCTAATATCCAACCTAGACCTCCCCCACTGCAACTAACACCATTGCTCCTTCTTCTGTCATCTGCCACCACTGAGAACAGCCTAGCTCAATCCTTTTTGCAACCCCCCCCCCACAGGTAGTTGAAGGCTGCTATCAGATTCCCCCTCACTCTTCTCTTCTGCAGACTCCCTGAATCTCTGGGAAACATATTTATCGCAAGCCTAATGCCTACCAGAACTCCTGCTGGGATGGTGCAGTTCTCTACCACCTCCAGTATAGAGTTGTGCCTTAATGGTATAATGTAATCCTTAACATAATTTTGTTAAAATGCTGAGATTCTGACAAATCCAGAAGCAAGGAATGTAACTCTTAACTCTGCTGATCCTAACATTTGCAGAGTATGTGGTCCCTCAGTGGAACATCTCATAGCACACGGTTACTCTGTTATATACCATGTGCCATGCCAGGGTGCAGCAAGATGAGTTAGGAATTGGGATTAAGATTCCCTTAAGCTTGCTTTGACAGGTTTTTAGAAAATACATAATGTTGGTCTAAAATATAAAATTGATACTTCTTCGAGTGCTTGCTCATGTCCATTCAACTTAGGTGTGTGTGCTCACCACATGCACCGGTGCCAGAAGTTTTTCCCTCAGCAGTATAGGTAGGGGACCGGCTCCAGCGCCCCCTGGAGTGGCGCACACATGCTGAGCGTGGTATATAGGGCACCGCCGGTTCCTCCCACCCTCAGTTCCTTCTTGCTGCCAGTGATGGTGCTGGAACTGTTGCTGTTACAGCTAGTGCTGTTGCTGCTTGTTCATACAAAGTAGTTATCTCTTGTGTTATAGTGTACTCCTATCGTGGAAGGTAGCTTTCCTGGTGGTGGTGACGTCAGTGAGGTGAGTCTCCAAGCTGCAAGCCCTGACTTCAGAACCTCCATAGGTGGTCTTCTATAAAGACATGGTTCAGCTCTGAACCCACCCAGCCTTCCTTCCCAAGGTGGTGTCTACTTTCCACATGAGAAAGGACATCTTCCTTCTGGTCTTCTGCCCTAAGTCCCATGAGATTAGTGAAGAGAGGCGCTTTCATGCTTTGGACGTAAGAAGGGCCCTGGCTTTCTACCTAGATCAGACAAAGCCTTTCTGTAAATCAACTCGTCTTTTCATCTCTACAGCTAATAGGATGAAGGGCTTCCCAGTGTCCACGCAGAGGATTTCTAAATGGATCACCTCTTGCTTTCGGACCTGCTATGAGTTGGCAGGAGTCCCTCTGCCGCCGATCGTCAGAGCCCACTCGACCAGAGCACAGCCATCTTCAGTGGCTTCCTGGCTCACTTCCTGATCCAGGACATCTGTCGAGCCACAACGTGGTCCTCCGTACACATGTTCATGGCCTACTACACCACCATTCAGCAGGCCAGCGACGACAATGGGTTCGGCAGAGCAGAGTTGCAATGTATACGTCTGTGAACTCCTACCCACCTGCAACGGGTACTGCTTGGGAGTCACCTAAGTTGAATGGTCGAGAGCAAGCACTCAAAGAAGAAAGGACAGTCACCTTTTCCATAACTGGTGTTCTTCAGGATGTGTGGCTCATGTCCATTCCACAACCCACCCTCCTTCCCCATTGCTGGAGTTTCTGGCAAGAAGGAATTGAGGGTGGGGGAACCAGTGGTGCCCTATATACCGTGGCATGTATGCGCCACTCCAGGGGGCACCGGAGCTGGTCCCCTACAGATACTGCTGAGGGAAAAACTTCCAGCACCTGTGCATATGGCAAGCCACACACACCTAAGTTGAACGGACATGAGCGACACATCTCGGAGAACACCAGTTACGGAAAAGGTAACTGTCTTTTTCTTTGTCAATATATAAATAAAAGTGCCTCATTAATATGTTTACATGTGAACATGTAATAGTGACACTACAATGGTTTAAAATTGAAATGTAAATCCCTGGAAAATAAAATTTCTTTTGGAAATGCTGACAAAATAGCAACTATTTATTTTCAGATGATAAGGGGTTTATTCATGCCAGATTTGAATCCATGACTGTTGGTCTTCTAGACTATACAGCTGCAGAGGTTGTGCCCTATTAGAAGTTTTAGCCTAAATCTGTCATCTTCATCACATATTGCTAAATCTGGTAGTCAGGCTCATAGGAGTATTGTTGTGGGGAGACGGGACACTGACTTCCTAATGCAGGGTGTGATGGGATTGTTTTATGGGAAGGAAGAATTTTAAAGGGTGTGGTTCCTGAACAATAAACCATCCTAGCTAGAAACTCTGAAACAGAGCTTAACCAAGGAGAAGGTCCTGCAGAGAGTGACTTTACACCAAAGGCTAATATTTCTCTTAAATGGGTCCAATATCTTTAAGGCCTTATTCAATCCGGAGGGACTCATTGACATTCATTAGGAAAGGATGCTCTTGTTGTGATTCCTTAAGGACATTACGCCAGTGATTTAAGTTAATACTCTAACAGAGTGGAATATGTCTTCATCAAATTGTGAACTCCATTTTGTATTAGGACTTCCATTATGTATTATGGGCTGAACACATGACTAAACTTGCCCAAGATAGCTTGTGCCCTACCCCAGGAAAGGTGCTTGACTGCGCAGAGCCATGATGCTCTGGACGTGGGTCAGCCCACCCATCAGAGTCTATGGTGTGGATCTCCAGACTCCGGGCAGTGCTCCTTGGGCTCAAGGAGACGATTGTCAGTGGAATGGAGCTGCCCCGGTGCTGGGAATGCCCAAGCCACTCTCCCACTGTTTGGCACCACTCTGGTGGTTCGACCTGCTGGTCCCGGGAACCCCGTTACTGGGTGCCAGAACGCCAGTATGGTTCACCATGGGCGGGCCACCGATCCCTGGTGCGGCGGCCTACTCGCTCCCGCTCAATGGACCACTCACTAAGTGTCAGGTGTAGATCACTGGATTACCGTTGCTGATCCGCCAAACGCCACCACTGGTCAGCAGAATCGTAGCACCAAGGGTCACCGCCCTCGTGCAAATCCTCAGCGGGACTCTGGGGTCAACACCAAAGGGCTGGAATAAACTGGTCTGACAGTGAGGGGGAGTCCCTACCAGCGTGTCAGGGCCACCCATTGGAGGCATTGGCTTTTCCCACAGCACCTCCTGGTGCAACATGGTCTCAGAGCCAGTGGCCTGCCCCCTGGCACCTCTGGAATCCTTGGGGGTTTCCACAGCCCTTTCAGGGGCATAGGTCAGTTTCAGGGGCATCAGACAAGTGGTCAGCAACAGTCTCCCACTCGCTCCCCGACACAGATGTGACCCTAGAGTGGACCCCTCAGGGTCACCCAGCTGAGGCGGAGGTGGCAGAACGACCGGTGCCCGCCTCCTCTTCATCCTCGCCTGACAAGGAGAAAGTTTATTCAACTTCTAGCCTCCAACTATGAGTGGCCAACCACCAGGCCTTACTTGGTCACTATGATTTTAACCTCTGCTAGTCCATGGCCAAGTTCTCAGACCTGCTGCCAGAGGAATTCAGGAAGGAATTCCTGGCTATTCTTGAGGAGGGCAAAGCAGTGGCAATGGCAGCCCTCCAAGCGGCCTCAGATGTGGCAGACTCTGAGGCCCAAACCATGGCCTCAGCCATCTTCATGAGGTGGGCATCCTGGTTACAGTCATTGGGCCTGTCAACGGAGGTTCAGCAGTCCATCCAGGACCTTCCGTTCAATGGCCTGACATTATTCTCTAAGCAAACAGATACAAAACTGCATGGTCTGAAAGACTCCAGGACAACCCTGCGTTCTCTGGGCCTGTACACCCCAGGGCCAGCTAGGAAGTGGTTCAAGCCACAACAGACCCAGAAGTTTGGAAGTCAACCTCGATCGGAGCCCTACAGTAAGAAGGGCAAGGCCACTAGCCAGCATCCTCTGCTCAATCGAGCTCCACCCGTAGCCAACAGGATGATAAGCAGGCGTTCTGAAGGTGAGCTCAAGGGCGACCTTCCAGCCTGTATCCTGCTCCCTTGTTATTTTCCAACCACCTGTCCCCCTTCCTCTCTGCCTGGGCCTTTATAACATCGGACCAGTGGGACCTCAGCACAGTATCAGGGGGATATATCCTACAGCTTATTTCTATCCCCCCTCTCACCCGTCCTCCCTGTCCCTCTTCAGGGATCCTTCTCACGAGCATCTGCTAGCACAGGAGGTGCGGGGCCTTCTGCAGGAGCCGTGGAAGAAGTCCCGTTGCATTTAAGGGGCAAGGGGTTTTATTCCCACCATTTTTTAATCCCAAAGGCCAAAGGGGGTCTGCGGCCCGTCCTAGACCTGCAAGTCCTCAAGAGATATTTCAAGAAGTTAAAGTTTCACATGGTCTCCCTAGCCTCCGTCATCCCTTTCCTGGATCTGGGAGACTGGTACGCTGCCCTCAATTTGAAGGATGCTTACGTTCACATATCAATATTCCTTGAGCACAGATGTTTTCTGCGCTTCATGGTGGGGACCGCTCACTACCAGTTTGCAGTGCTCCCTTTCAGCCTAGCAACAGCCCTGAGGGTATTTACCAAGTGCATGTCGGTAGTGCTGGCTTACCTCAGATGTTGGGGTATCCAGATTTACCTTTACCTCAATGACTGGCTCATCAAGGACCGCTCCAGGACCCAGGTCCAGTGCACTGTCACCGTGCTGCAAGGCATGTGCCAAGCCCTCAGCCTGTTGATAAACGAGCAAAAATCAACGTTCATCCCAGTCCAAAGGGTAGAGTTTATTGGAGCGGTACTCGACTCTACCCGGGCCACGGCATTCCTGCCACAAGAGAGATTCAGGATGATGTCAGATCTCATTGCCAGTGTCTCTGCACATCTGCTCACCACGGCAAGGGTCTGCCCCAGACTATTGGGGCACATGGAAGAGTGCACTTATGTTGTCTGCCATGCGAGGCTCAGAATGCGGCCTCTTCAATTGTGGCTTGCGACAGTCTATTTGCCGTCCAGAGATCACCTGGACAAGGTCATCACAATCCCGCCGAAGGTACTTACCTTTCTGCAGTGGTGGACTGACCCAAGGTTGGTGCTGGAAGGAGTGCCGTTCGAGAGTCCACAGTGCACGGTCTCCCTGATATCAGATGCCTCTGACCTCGGTTGGGGAGCACATCTTGGTGTGCTGTGGACCCAGGGGACATGGTCTCCAGAGGAGCTGGCATTACATATAAATGTCAGGGAGCTCAGAGCCATCTGCCTATCCTGTGATGTCTTCCGGCCACAGTTGTCCAGTGGAGTAGTGTAGGTGTTGACGGACAACACAGCCTCAATGTTCTATGTCAACGGGCACGGGAGAGCACGCTCGTCAGCTCTCTGTCAGGAAGTGCTCCTCCTGTGGGACTTTTATATCCCGCATGTGATCCATCTGGAAGCTTTGCATCTCCCTGGCATCCGGAACATGCTGGCAAATTGCCTCAGCAGGTCCTTTTTCTCTCACCCCGAGTGGTCGCTCCACTTGGAGGTTGTCCATGTGCTCTTCCAGAAGTAGGACCTGTTCGCCATCAGACAGAACAGGAAGTGTCATCAGTTCTGGTCTCTCCAAGGCCTTAGCAGGGTCGCCCTCTCCAATGCCTTTCTCCTGTCATGGGCAGGGGGATCTCATGTATGCATTATCGTTGATTCCGCTGATTGGCAGGGTCCTATCGAAAATCAAAAGTGACAAGGCCTGAGTCATTATGATCGCCCCGGCATGGCCTCACCAGCACTGGTTTGGCATGCTCATGGATCTGGCCATGGCTACCCCATGGCCACTGCCAAGCCACCCAGACCTACTCTCGCAGGACCACGGTCAGCTCCTGCACCTGAACCTTCCTTCTCTTCACCTCACAGCTTGGCTGCTGCGTAGCTAAGCCCAGAGGAACAGGCCTTCTCTAACCAGGTACAGCAGGTTCTCTTGGAAAGCAGGAAACCCTCAACCAGAGCAACTTACCTGGTAAAGTGGAAGTGGTTCTCCTGCTGGGCGTTGGAGCATAGCGTCTCCCTGACCCAGTTGTCTCTGCAGTTCATCCTGGATTACCTGCTCCATCTAAAGCACCAAGGTCTCAAGCTTTCTTCCATCAAGGTGCACTTTGCAGCTATATTGGTCTTCCACCCATATGTCTAGGACAAATCGGTGTTCTCGCCTGAGATGTCTATCCGGTTCCTAAAAGGCCTTGAAAGGCTCTTCCCACTGGTCTGGACCCGGTTCCCCAATGGGACCTCAACCTGGTCCTCTAGGCTCATGGGCCCACCTTTTGAGCCTCTGGCTTCTTGTAGTGGAAAGTTGCTTTCTTTGTAGCCATTACCTTGGCAGGGCGTGTATCCGAGATTAAGGCCGTCACTTTGGAGCCTTCATCTACAGTATTCTACAAGGACAAGATCCAGCTGCGATCTCATCCGGCTTTCCTGTGTAAGGTGGTGTCCCCTTTTCATGTCAAGTAGGATATCTTCCTCCCGGTGTTCTGTCCAGAGCTGCACTTGACCAATGAGGAGAGGTAGCTAAACACTTCAGATGTCTGGTGCCCCTTAGCGTTCTATCTGGAGCACACCAAGCCCTTCCGCAGATCAACCCAGCTCTTTATTGCGACAGTGGACAGGATGAAGGGTCTCCTGGTGTCCTCACAGACGATCTCGAATTGGATCACCACCTGCATCCAGACCTGTAATGAGCTGGTTCAGGGTGAGCCACCACCTAAAATGAAACTTGACGAGGGCTCAAGTGTCCTCGGCAGCCTTCCTGGCATGTATCCCTATCGCACAGCCATGATGTAGTCTTCGGTACACATGTTCATGATGCACTGCACCATCACTCAGCAAGCAAGAGGTGACACTGGATTTGGCAGAGCTGTGTTCCAATCGACACATCCATGAACTCCTACCCACCTCCGGTGGTACTGCTTGGGAGTCACCTACAATGGAATGGACATGAGCAAGCACTTGAAGAAGAAAAGACAGTTACCTTTTTTTTGTAACTGGTGTTCTTCGAGATGTGTTGCTCATGTCCATTCCACAATCCACCCTCCTTCCCCATTGCTGGAGTTTCTGGCAAGAAGGAATTGAGGGTGGGGGAACCAATGGTGCCCTATATACCGTGGCATGTATGCGCCACTCCAGGGGGCACCGGAGCTGGTCCCCTACAGATAGTGCTGAGGGAAAAACTTCCAGCACCGGTGTATATGGCAAGCACACACACCCACAATGGAATGGACATGAACAACACATCTCAAAGAACACCAGTTACAAAGAAAGGTAACTGTCTTTTTTTCTTTCAGCACTGCAAAAACATCCTGGGATCTGGAAGACAGGTAGTATTTTTTCTGCATGTCATCACCCATAATAAACCTTCCATAACATGAACATAGCTGACAATGATGCATAAGACAAAAAAGAACGCAGCTTACTCTTCCACACGTTTATGGACTCTACAGAGCTAACTAGAGTAAAAAATTAATTTCATGATTAAAATAAGAAGATATGACTCAGATCACACATAGGGAGTAGAGATTGATTGTTTAATTCTATTAGCCAAATAAGACTAGACATTTCCAACATGGTTTGGATGCCAGGAAAAAAATGATCTTTAAACTGTATGAAATAATGAGGATTAATATCTGATCCATTTTTAATAACAAATGGAGTCACGTAATGATGTTTTGGCATAGCTTTCTCTGAACTTATTTTTGAAGCAATGATTGATGATGCTATGAGATATAATGTCATAATTTTGTTTTCAACTTAGAAATTTCAGCATCTTTAATGAAGAGTGTGAAGAGTATAAACAAAGAGACAAGTGCAAGCACAATAACTATAAATTGTACTTTCAAGAGAAATATTTCCCCCCTCCAAATATGCAAAGATAGAAAGGCCCTTCGTTTTTCTGAGGGACAAATAAGACCCTAAAATTTTAAATCCAGCTAAAATATAAGAATCCGTTTACAGTCATGTCAGAAATGCTGAGTGTATATGTCCAAGGTGACTGGCTCCTGTAAGGAGAAATAGGGCCAAATCCACCTGTGCCATAAATACTCGCCTCTCAGCCTGAGGAGGCGGGAGTAGTTGGGTCAGGCCTAATGAACACCTGGTCTCATAAAAAGGGCTGAGAGAACTCAGGAGAGAGGAATCACAGAGAGCAGGTTAGGCTCCTGTGAGAGATCCTGAGCTAGTGTCTGTAGGAAGTTTCTGGGAGGGAAGGCAGTGAGAACAAAGGACAAAGGGCTTCCCAGGAGAATCCCTTGGGAGGTGCTGCTTGTCTAAAAGAGGAAAGAGAAGAAACTCTGCAGGGCTGGCAGTAGGGAGCAAGGAACTTCAGTGAGTGGTATACTGTGAGAGACACTGTAAGGAAAGCTGCCTGGGAGTCAGTACTCTATAACAGAGTGGGGAAGGACTTACTTGTAGTCCAGAAGGAGCTAAGAACTGACTCCAGAAGGCAGGTTGAAGAATAGCCCAAGAGGGGTAGAACAAAAATGTTTTTATTTGAACTTTTAGTTGGACTTTAGTTATCCAAGGAGTTAAATTTTTTTACTGAGTGGGATGGTCAAGTGAATTGGATGGAGAAGGGCAACAGGATGGATCTTGGAGGAGGAAATGGATGCCCCATTCTACAAGGGAATGCTCAGAAGGTAGTGACACAGTTATGGTACAATATCAAATTCAGTGACAATATCCTCAGATGCAAAAAATAAATCAGTATGTATACCCAGTAAAAATTAGAATTGTTCAGAAACAATCAGAGTTCAGGGAGTAACTGGCAGGAAAGTTGAAAGAAATAAAACTGTTTTAGTCTGGTTCTGAAACATATTTTGCTCAGGGTGGATGAGATCTGATTTGATGGGTTTTCATTTATATCACACTGAAATAGGCATGAATAAGTGTAGAATGTTTGGGCACTAATCCATGTGAATTGATCAGGCTCAATAGTGAGTCTCCTAATTAACACATTTATTAGGTATTATGCATGAAATAAATACTATATCTCTTCATAAACAATTCACGCTTTAAGCCTGGGTTGGTACACAGAGGTAAATGATGTCTTGTTGTGACAGGTGTATCAACCCCACACCAGCAAGACAAGGGTTAAGGGGCTACTCTGGAGGCAGAAAGCCATGCCTCCTTGCCTCTGCTGGGGATGCTCCCAGGGGTGGAAGCTTTCAAAAGGGAGCAGCTCAGCTCAGTCTGGGTTGACTGAAGAGGAGAGCAGCTGGGTGTGGTAGTCTTCTGCCAGGAAGTTGCCAGGGCTCCATGCCGCCAGGACCAAACATCATAGCTGAGCCACAGGAGGCCCTTTGACTGCAGGAGCTGAGAGTGATGACTCGCTGTTGCCAATGGAAAAGACTCTAGAGACAGACCAGAGAGGAACACAGGAAGGAACCCAGTATAGCCTGTGACGATGCCAGAGGGACCAGAACAAGGGTAGAAAGCAACCCAGGAAATGCACTTAAGGGTACCAGACCCTAAGACTCGCACAGGGGCCATTGTTTTCAAAGGCCTTGAGTCGAAGCCCAGTGGAGAAGTGTGGTCCTGAGTTTCCCTACCCTCCCCCCTGCAAAGATGTCCTGAACTGTAACCACTAGGTAAATCAGCCTTGGGATTCTCGCCGCTGGGTGATGCTCCCTGAACGGTAACTGCTAGGTAAAGTGGCCTTGGGGCTCTCGGCACTGGGCAACACTTCCTGAACTGAAACTCCTAGGTGATGTGGCCCTTGGACTCTTGCTATTAGGTGTTATACCCCGGAGTATTGCCATAGGCAGTACTGACAGCCTGGAGCACACAGTCAACCCCCGACATTTGTTTATCAACTACTTTTTTAGATATTTGATTTCCAACAATAGACTTATCTAGCATTAGCAACATAGGTGCTGGAACTATGGGTGCTGGGGGTGCGGCCATACCCCCTGGCTTGAAGTGGTTTCCATTATTTACAGGGTTTACAGTTTGATTAAATGGCTCTCAGCACTCCCACTATATAAATTGCTCCAGCACCCCTGATTAGCAACGTCTAGAAACAAATACATTTATTTACCCATGAATTCATTTTTTCACTTGCGTGACTTTAGAGATACCTCGATTTCTTTAAAAAATCATCTTGGTCTCTGAAAAATATTTTAGTCATATTAGGCATATCTTTTTTGTTTCAAATCTAATACCCATTTCTTTATTTTTTTCTTCATCACTAGAAATGTTAATATGGATTCAGTAAGCTCTATCAGTTTCTATTTAGAAATGCAAATTAAGAGCTCTTTTCTTAGTCTTTTAGCAAACAAGCAGGCATCTTACCCTTTGATTCTGTCTGGGAGGCTGCCGTCGTCTCCAGTTTTTATTTTTGATTTAACTTTTCAAAAATTCACATTTAGTGCTGGAAAATTGTTCTATGTTCTAATTTATTATATTTGTAATCCTCTCATTCCCCACAATAGTGAGAAGCAAAGCCAATTAGATAATCTTTCTGATTGATTCTGTCTCATCTGTGGAGGTGAGTTTTCTCTTTGCCTCACAGACAGTGCAGCTTCATTCTCCTGCATTTTTATGTTCTAAAATGTTTGAAAGACTTATCAGAAAAGCCAGAAAAGATCAAAAGTGGAATTCTACTTATCCTGTAAGAATTCAGACTGCTCTGTAACAGGATCATTCAGGATCATTCAGAATCTCCTGGAACTTTTCCTTCTTTGCACAAGTTGGAAAGAACCTGTTCTAAGGGTCCAGGAAATGGGCAGAATCATTCCCAGCATACAGCCAATCATTCACAGTGACCTGCATGACAGGGTAGTGTAAGCAGCCCACGCTCCAGACTTCCTCTTATAAGGCAGGGACCTAGGTAAGAGGGAGCTTGAGAAACATGAATACAGTCTATTGTAGGCATATACGTGAGTAACAGCAATGTTTGGGCTCCTTTCCTAGCCCATACATCCCCTGAAATGGAATGCATGGTAGGCCTGAAAGGCCAACAAAGATGTAGTAAGCATGCAACTAATAAGGTAAACTTCAATCAGTGCTACAGTTTTCTTTGCCCCTGCAAGATCTTGATCAAAGGCTTGTGTGTACGTTATACAAGGCCTTTAGAGAAAGCAGAGTCAAATCCCCCCTGTCAGTGGTCCTCAGTTTTTCCCACCATAAAGAGAAATGAGTTTCTTCCTCGTACTCTGTCACAGGGAAACTCTAAGTGCGGCCTAAAAGATCCTATAAAAACCAATCCTCCACCAGATTCAAGGCTGATTATGCTTTTTCTATAAAGGTCAAAGTGGCCAAGTATTTGTTACCTTTATGCTTAATTATATGTTTAACTCATTTCTATGACAGAAACCACACAATTTGAAAAGGCCTCAATTGGTACAAAAGGTACCAGTCTGTCAGTTTAACAACACAGGTTCATGTGAGTACATCACCTGAGAACTATGTGCTTTTCATTGTTTCCCTATTGTATATGGAGTCTAATATAAGATCTCTTCCCTCAGATCCAAAGCTCTCCGTGGAAAATGGTCCAAGCTACCTGAGTGTTCACCACTGTCACCACAGCCAGGAACTACCACAATAGGCATGTTCCATTAGACCCATGAACTAATTGACCTATCTGGGGAGGCTCACAAACATGGGAGACAAAACTTTCACAAAACTGGGCCTAAGAATGACCCATTTATTACATTCAGAATTAAATGCTGCAAAACTCATCTTTTTTTTACTTGCCTTCCCATCACTGAGTGTTTTTTTCCTCTCTATCTCTCTCTCTCTCACCCACACATCAATAACAAAATTGTGAATGAAGAACGTTATTTCTCCTGAAAGCTGGAAGGACAGGAAGGAAGAGAGAGGTTGTTGTTTCCATTTTCAGATAGTTGGAAGACACTCAGATATTGCAGTGAAGGGGATAAGGTAATTTAGATAAGATAGAGGACTCTGCCAGCACCGAAGAATAAATTTCAGTTTGCCCACTAGCTTTGCCCACAAAATATCATGTAGTTTTTATTTTACTACACTCTTCTCTGAGAAGGAGGATAAAGATGTCCCAAATACATTCTAAAACTCATAGAACCCAAGAAGTCAATCACAACATTTAAAATCTAAAAGATAGCCTTTCTTAACCACTTTCTTTGTAAAGCTCTCTAGCAACATTCCAAAGATTCAGAGACAAAATCTCAGTGAAAGTTCCACAGTTTTTGAGGAAGAATCTGAAGAAGATGTTCGTTCAGTCTTTCTGTGTAAATTCTCTGGTCTCCCTTACTGACAACAGGCAGATGTGAATTATGTGGTTCCTAGATAACTAAAGACAAGCAATTTTTTTGAACACTATTTAAAAAGAGATTCTTCAGTTGTACTGTATATGAATAAAAAATAATTATAAAACATCCAGTATTTCCATAAGAAACATTATTTTTTCCTCAAGTGCCTGAGATATTCAACATTACATGATATGTGTCATAAACAGATTCCATGCTTTGGATGCCTGCAGTGTGAAATTATTACACTAGAGTCAAAAATCAACCAAGCCTAAAATCTCAAAATCCTTTTCTTACTTCGTCGTAGGCTTAATATCACAATTTCACCACTAGGTGGTGCCATTATTTGGCCGCCTAATTCATGGGTCTTTGAAGTGACAGTTACAGACCTCTCAGAAATAGGAGTCTGAAGCTCTCTCACACTTTAGAGAGGTAATCTAGATATTAGAGAGAAAATTACTTGTTCAGAAGATAATCTAATGCATTCCCCTGAAAAGTCATTAAATATTAAGATGTTAAGTACACTACACTTTCCAATGCTTTGTCCAGTCTAGTTTTTGGTACTTTGTGCAATGAACTTTCCACCTTTTCCCTTGGGAGACTATTCTGCAATCTAGTAGATCATGCAGTCAGGGATATTTACCTGATAGTCAGCCTAAAACAGATCTTTTCCTAATTTCCAGATAAAAAATATGTAAAATGGGAGTTAAGGTCAGAGTACATATGAGTACTTAAGGGTAAAAAAAAATAAAAATAGATGTTGTAATTATCCCAAAACTAAGCATGGCAAATTAGAAATTCGGAGTTTAAAGTACACTTAAAAGAAATCTAAACATATTAAGGTACAAAATGCACAAAGATACCCAAACAACCTTATCTCTGCCCTGTAATGACATCAATCAATAACCATACGTTTGTGATTGTGTCATTTTAGTGTTTAGAATAAATGAAACAGACTTTTAAGGACATTAAATTGTTGTTTTTTCATATTTTTCCCCTCCTGGTGTCAGTACATGGCACAATTAAAATTGTAGTCTATATAATCATAACAGATACAACAATGGTTAATAGCATTGCTTAATTACAATTTAATTTCTTCAAATATAGTCTATGCATAAGATTTCAAAGAGTTTTAATTATATAGAAAGTTTGAAGAGCCTGTGTTATTCCATTATTAAGGTAATTTAGAACAAAAAAAGCACTGTATAGACACTAAATTTTCTTAAAGGACCAAGTTTTTAATAATTTCAACTCATAAACTAATTGATTAGCTTGCAAATTCTTAGAAAATCCATTCTGTATTCAGAGACTAAGTACTGTGAATCTGGGGAGGATATACTCTGTTTTTCATACTTTGCAAAGATGTAAATCAGCACTAATCTATGAAGTTGTAACTGATGCCTCTATGAGGGTAAACTTTGCCTTGTACTCCTTAGTTTCTAAAGAGACCGCTTCTCATAAAAATGGGAAGCCTGCCTAGATTCCACCCTGTTTCAACAGAAGTTTCTACCAAATAAAAAATTCAGTGCAAATGGCTTAAATTCTTTCACATTATAGGCAGAGTTCATAATGATGCTTATAGTCACTTTCCAACCTTGTTTTCAGTTCTTTATAACTTTCGTAAATTTTAACTCTCTGGTCTGAAATTTTCCAGGCCAGGTGTCTGTCTTGTTTGTTTCTTTGATTACATTTCAACTAGAATAATTTAGCCATTTCCAAGAACAAGATTAGAGGGGGAGGTGAGGGGTGGAGTGAGGAGAGACTTTGTTTTACCATGTTACAAACAAAATCTTCCACTATTTATCTGAGAGTCTTTAGCACCTCCATGCTTTGGAGGAGGAACTTGAAATTTAGTGGGGGATCACCGTGGTGTCAGGGATGTGCCTTTTGCTATTCCTCTGAAAATATGCCCAAATTTGGCAAGGTTATAAGCCTCTGAAAAATCTGTTTGTACATGTTTGGTACAAAGTTATTCCAGTTTGGCAGCTAAATTTTCTAAAGATTCTATCTGTTCTGGCCATGTTCCATCCTCTCACAACTCCTATGTGTTGACTGGACTGTGCGTGCACCTTTCTCACAGACCAACTAAGCATGCTTCAACCTGGGGGCTGTAGGGAATGAGCAGGATTTTCCCTTCAATTGCTCTTCCTGGTTGCCAAGGGTTGCTGGAGTGCTGGACACTAGAACTGAGGTCAGGGAGGCTTTCTCCTGTGCTCTCGGTGTCTTCCCTGTTGGCATCCAAACAGGAAGGAGGAGAAGGAGCTAGAAACGGATCTGAATGCAGAGGATGAGAAAAAGGGAGTGGGGAGGGAATAGGTTTTAGAAGACAGAGGATGGGGAGAAGCAAGGTGACAGGACCAGTGAATGATGGGTGTTGGATAGCAGCGGAGACGGAATGGGACAGGAACTGCAGAGGGTGAATAACCATAAAAGGGGTTAGGGTTCAGGAGCTGAGGGGGTAGTTAGGAGAAGAATGAGAGGGGGCAGAAGCTGGGGAATAGGGGTGGATATGCACAGAGGGGGAGGATAGCAGGACCACATGGATGGAGAGGTGAATAGCTGTAAAGTGAGAGGGGGCAGGAACCAGGGGCTGGGAGAGGGAAAAGGCACAGAGGAAGAGGAGGAGATCAGGAGCTGTTATGAGAGGGAGGTTTAGATAGAAGCAGAGGGGAAGGAGAGCAGGAATCAGGGTGGAGAACATTGGACAAGAACAAAGGGGGTAGAGGAACAAGACCCAGGGGGGATAGGATCAGAGAGAATGGGGTGCAGGAGGAAGGATAGGATGATGGGGCTTATAAAATGAGCAGCTAGCAGCTATTGAATATTTTATTTTATCCTCATTTCCCATATGCCTGATTTACTGCATGCTATTCAATCCCTGCACCAAATACAGGATTATTAATTTATTCATGGACTTCCTGTTCCATATTAAAAGACTATACCCCAAAGTTTTGTTCTTTCTAAATATGGATCAATATTTGATGCGCTATAAATCAGCTCAACGTTGGATCATCTTTAGTGGGACGGGGGTAATGGGTGGGAATTGCTAAATTTTATAGCAACAAATTAGTTCTTGCTTTCTTGTGTCTGGATACAGAGTAACTTTATTTGTCATATATTATGAAACTGCTCAGTAGCAGCTCCATAAATAAGGTAAAAAAATCTATAAATCTAATTTTCAGGCCTCCTATAATTTTGTGGATAAATTTTCAATTTGCTTATAATTTGAAATGCACCCTCTTTAACCAGAAATCTCTCTGCAAAATTTATTTAAAAATATTTAAAGTAATTTTAAAACTATAGATGGGGCTGATAGTGTTGCCTACACTTCGCTGAGTGGAATAAAGCCCTGCACTCAATTTCATGACGTTTCTCTGTCTGCTTCTCTGTAGCGCATATCCAAGAACGTCAACATACTGGCTAGACTGTGAATGCACCATCCCCACAGTAACTGAGCATGCTCCATTTCACAGACGAGCAGGACTGTCCCTGCAATTGCTCCTCCTGCTTGCTGGAGGCCACTGTGGCACCAGAAGTGACAGCAGAAAAACTGTCTCCTGTGCTTTTGATGTTCCCCCACTAGCACCCAGAAAGCCTAGAGTAGAGCTAGCCTGACCGGAATGCAGAGGAATGAAGAACTTGGGGGTAGGGTTGAGTGGGAAATCTTACATAGTAGGTTTACTGCAGCCATTAGAAGTACAGAAATTTCCAGGGGGTTTCACAGTTCCAGCAATGGAGTGGGGAAGGAAAGGGAGGTGTCTGAGTCCAGCATGAGTGCTCAGATTTTGGATTTACATAAACAACTCACCTCTCCCCCCACAAGCAGCAGAGCTAAAGGGATTATTTTCCCTTTCCTCTTAAAGGCCACAGATACTTTTTGCAGGGTTTTGTCCATAGTGCTTCAGTTTCCTTTTGAGTTTCAGTATTCAAAGACTGTCAGAAGTTAGAATTATTGATATGTACTCTAGTTATACAAATAATGGTCCTTGTACTGTAATTGGGAGTTGCATGTGCTGATTTAGGCCTGTATATAGAACTTTTTGTGACTCAAAAGCATAAATTAATGTATTTCAGAATTATGCCCTTACTAAACAATTTATAACTGATTCATAATAGACATTTTTTCATATTTCAAAACCACCACACAATCTGGCATAATTAGCTGTCTCTGCTGATCCCTGAAATTGCAGATAATGTTGCAGTGTACTGGCAGTATTGTGCAAGAAGCTTACACAGAATCTGCCTTGCTATTAATTCTTGAATTTAATGATCATCAAATTCACAAAATTTATAAAAAACAAATTAGTATCACACAGAGTATGGTCATGTTATGCTTTGTGGCTGCAGTGTTTTTTCAAGTAACTTCTGTGAACATACAACAATGAAAAGTCCAGTTTTTTGCCTTAGAGGTCTATAATTAGATTAAATGAATATTGTTAATTATCTACCACCTTCTTTACACAAAGCAATATGCTTCTTTAACTTAGAGTGTTCATACATGAAGGAAATTGCTGTACATTTCAACCCATAGCCATATTGTTGTAAATATTGTTACCATATGACAGTGTAGTTTAGTTCTTCTTCTTTAGTTCACAGCACTTATTTTATAAAACTGAAACAAAAAGAAGCAGAAAAATCGATATGCATCATATTAGCCACTGCTTTTCTTTGTTGATGCCAGGAGACACATAGTTTAAAAAATGACTGACAGATCATAAACTGATAAAAAAGAAAAAAAGTATTAAAAGAAGTTTATACAAAATACATTAATAAAGAAAAGTAAAATAAGCCAGTTCATGTTTAAAAATACACTCTTTGGAGTCATAATCAGATTTAGGCACCATTCAATTTTATTTTTAGTTACTTATATCTATTGTTGCCCAGTGAATTTATTTGTCCTATTCATGGATGTTTTCAAAATCTGGCCTATTTGAAATCTTCATAACATTTGTAACCAGGAGCTCAATTTCTAGGCCTACTTGTGGTCTAATCATCAGTGACTTAAAAAAATCCCAGCTACCTATTCTTCAACATCACTAAATATAAGCAAAAGTTAATGATTTAGAATTCATTACCAACATATTAAGGTCTTTCATCTCTGTTAGAATTGAGGGCATTTGAAATGATGTTACACCACCTTTATATTAGTATGCCTGAGAGAAAATGCTCTTGATTTGATATCAAATGGGCCTAAACTGACTTGTTTACATCACTTACAGTGTGGGAGTGAATGAGAGGTTAGTAATTTAAGACCTGAAACTATAGTCCTTACTCAGACTGGTAAAAGCTTTGAGTCAGGCCTGCCCTGTCTTCTGAATATAAATGTGGTGTGTATTATGTTTTGTCCTGGAGTTTCATAAGGTTTAAACTCTGAAAAGAACTTTTCCACACAGCATTTTATTGTGGTTTGTGTTGTACAAATATGTGTGAAAGCACTTTAGTTATCTGTGTTTTAATTATTTGTGTGGACAAAACTGACTAAAATATCATTTTGCTGATAGTAACATTATTAAGGAATGAACTAAAATTATGTCTGCCTGAATTTCTGCCTTTGAGGATATAGAGGGCAAGGAACAGGACCATCTTGCTAGCCACTATCTACTAAAGAAAAACCTTTTCAAAGGGTGTCATCAATTAATGTGAACCTCTTAGTGACAGTAACACAAAAATATCTAGTCCTTTCTTATGTGAAAATAAGTTTATTAAAACTACTCATTGGCTAAGTGTAGTGAGCTTGCTAATTTTTTTTTTTTTTTGTATAAGTGTGGAAATTAGCTGGTTTCTGACAGGGGAACAAAGAAATGCAATTGGAAATCGGGTTCCGTGCTTTTCTACTTCCACCCGAAAAGCAGATTATACTCTCTAAATATTTTTTTCAGGGAGAAGGTGCCTTTTTGCCGCAGTACTTACTTGGCTAGAGCTGACTAGATGGATTAATAAAGTGGGTTTGGGGCTGAATCAGTTAATTTAATGTCCGATCTGTACTAAAAGAGCTGAGTTAGCATCCCCTTCACACTCCGCCTTTTCCCCATTCATTTTGTGTCTTTGTATGGTTCTGAAGCCATTTTACAACACAGGTGACAAAATAAATACATTTCACTTGTGCTTTTGCAGGTGCCATGATTAGTTTTCTCATAGTATTTCTTCGCTTTTACTGGAAGCAACCCTGAAAAGTCAAGATTATTTAAAAATATCCAAAGTGTTCCTGATTGCTTATTAAGATCAACTTCGCAGAAAATATGAATGATACTGCGCTTAAAGAAGACGATTCAAATAGTCTTAAAAGCGCAGACCGTGGAACCCGCGTTTATCTTTATAATGTATCCATGGGGGGTTGTAGTTATAGTCCTTTTAAATAAAAGAAGCCTTATTATTGTAGCTTTCTTCCACGGTTAAAATCATTCTAAGAAGATCACTTTGGGTGCCACCTCGGAGGTTTATTTTATCTTGCAGCACCAGAGGAAGATTTGGCACGTCTGGTTAGAGTCAAATAAAATAAAGTTAATATTATTTCTAAAGGTCGATTCTTTCACTTTCTGGTCAAGAGACTAAGAAGCATAGGGAATATTTTTCTCATTCGGCTGCAGATGATTTTAGCACATTATGGAAGGTCTTGAAAACCAGGAACAGGAAAACACACGTCAGTCCCCACTTCTATGGAAACCTGAACCCAAACCCATCTCCTTGCTACCTCCCTGTGGCATAAAGGGTACCTTGGATAGAGACGCTTCTGCCGCCTTGAAATCTGGGGGTAGGTGGGTGGGAACCCAGCGTCCAAGAGGAGACAGCGGGAGATGCTCGCAGGCGCCCAGGGCGCTGGACCTTGCAGTCGGAAGGGCAGCCGTCACATCTGCACCCTCCCAGTGTCATCAGCATTCCCGCCGCGTGTCCAGCTTCCCCTGAACATACTCGCCCTGCCAAGTCGCTGCGGAGGCATCGGGGTTGCAAACCCTCGGCGCGGCACCTTCTCTTCGGCGACGGCAGAAAAAAGCAATGAATTGCCGCTCGCAAGAGACAGAAACACGCGCTGTCTGAGAGCCCGGGGGGGCGGGGGCGGGGGTCGCCCCGGCTGCCCCCTCCGGCTGGCGGCGCAGCCGGCCTGGCTGGCGGAGCCCGCTGGGAACGGGGCTCGGCGTGCGGGAGCGGGCTGACCGCGGAGCCCCTCAGGCATGGGGGGGAGGGGGGGCTGAGACCAAGCCGCAGCAAGGCCCGCGGAGGAAACTAACTAAATAAATCAGACTGTTATTTAAGGCGCGGAAATTTAAAATATTTGGACAGGAAGAGAAAGGGAAAAGAAACCGTAGAAGCAAAGCTAACGGTTTTGGAGCCGCGCGTCCCCCCCTCGCCCTCCCCCGCGGCTTTGCTCGCCTGCAGTGGCCCGAGGGGCTGCTCAGACCTGCCCCGGGCAGACCAGGGGGCTGGGTTCAGCCAGGGTGCCCCTCTGAGACCCGGCTTTATCTAACCCTCTCTTTAGAAGGGGTTGTAAGCAAATCCGACATTTTGAACGCATTTGTTGTGGGGCAGATTTTTCAGACTGGCTTCTGGTTCCTTGGTGAGAACTGTCCCTCCCCCCTCCCCGTCCCCAATCATGTAAAATACAACAGTCTCTAACAAGCAAAATACAGAAGCTTTTCCTTTCCTGGCTTTTTGGTGGGAGATTCACCAGTTTAGTAAGTAAATAATAACAAGGTATGTCTGCTTTTAGTTGTTCAGTGATTTTCCCCAAACCTCTTAAAATGAGATAATTTTCTGTGCGTTATATTTTTAAAAGCTTGAAATGATATTTTTCAATGATTTTTTGCGACTTTGCATTAATGAGCCCTGCATTGGCACTTAATAGTAAGTTCATTTATTATCCCACCATAGAATAAAACATTTCTTTCATTCCTCTAGTTGCACAGATTACCATACGAAGAAATTTCATTCATGTAGTTAAATACGCAGTCATTTACTATATTAATAGCGATGCTGAATTCATTTTAATATGCCGAATGCTAAGAATTGATTCTATACCTTTCCAGCATAATGACATAATGGGTTTCTTTATCTGCATTAGTATTGGACAGTTCATTCTCTGTTAATCTCAGGACATAAAGATTATTTCATTCTATTTCAAAGATGCTAAAATAGTTTAAACTATATTGGTTCCATACAGCAATACTTTCAATTTTGTCCTGGCTCAAATGGAATTCAGCAGTCACTGTCATTGTCCTGAAGTCAATTGCAAAACAAAGGCCAAATCCAGCAACCTTGCTAAAAGCAGTGTAATCCCTTTGGATAGGCTCAACTCCCAAATTTGCATTTGTACATTGCCTGTTCTTTGTTTATCCCTGTATAGTTATCTATTTTGTGCTCTTTTCATTATATTTAGTCTGTGCTTGCAGAATCTGTTACTGTTTGTGTGCTCCTCTCAGTGCTACGTTCTTTATTCCCCATTCCTCAAATGCTATATTAATCTCTGCTTCTATCAGCAGGACCCAATAAACTATCTCAATATTACTTCATTCTAATTTATACACGACACTATTTTGGATCTCTTAGTAAATATTAAACTGATACATTCACAAACGTGGGAATTTTTAACACTAGTTTTTGTTGGTAGGCTATTGGTAGGGAAACACAAGTCATTTCTGAAACCACATTAAATTAGCAACGTTTTTTCAATATGGGGATCCTTATTAATGTAGAGCTCTTTTTTGTCTATGCTCAATAAACTTTAGAGTTTTTTTTAGAAAAGATAAACTGACAACTCCCTTCCTCCAAGTCAGAAGCTATCTCCAACTATACTGTACAGGGTGCGCACTACAGTAGCAAAAATGTATCTTTACTTTCCAGTAGTCGTTTTGTACTTATTGTAAACTTCGTGATGTAAAAAAGGAAAATAATAGTATTTTAGCAGTATCAGAATGAGAAGTTTAATTTCCAATCTTGTTTCTGAAAAATAAAGAACTGTTTACAATTGAAATGTCAAAGAGTAAACAAAATGAACTTTAAATCAGGGGAGTGCTTTTCTACATTATTTATACACATTGCTAGCTAGAGCTTGGTCTCATTGGAAAACACCCTCTGTCTAAAAAGGGGTCTGAAGTCCGTTGTAACTCGGCCATATTCCTTGCAATGAATGCCCTTATTTTTGAACCTAGGGGCATTAGTTATGGAGCCCAGGCTGTTCTTAGTAAGGCATTAATTAGACCGGTTCGGTTTAAATTAAAACTGGATGCTTGTAGACCTCAGGAGGGAGATCCAGCTTAGCAGATGGCATAGAAGCAAGACAGCTCCATAGATGAACTTTGCCTTCGGATTTAGGGAACGGTTCCCTGCGGGTGTGGGGGAGAAAGTGAGAAAACGTAGTGGAGACTCAGCCGTATAGCGAAACGATGAAGCATGTGAATGCCTAGTTGTAAAGATGGGGAAAGAATGAGGACATCACGCAATGTTTTAGGCTGAGTGGCAAAGTGACAAGGCCATTCTGTGAGGACCAGCAGGGGTTTGTTTGTGACCATGTAACCCTATCGGATTGTGAATTGCACTCCAAGGTTTTAATAACTCAAAATATGTTTCTTTTGGTAATCTTCGTGTAGATTCTTTCATAAAACGTGCACCACATGCTCCATCCTATTTAGGTGATTGATTTACAGATTATTTATGAACAAAAATTATAACATTGAAAATAAATGCACACAGCTCCATCTGTCAGAGAGGTTTTTAATCAAGAACACAGCAATGTGACAGCGAGTGTATAGTGAACATGTGATAAACAGTTTCTGGAAAAAATATTTTTTATTTTCAAACAATGGTTATTGATTCTGGGGGGTAAAACCTTTGCTGAAAAATTAAAATAATCTTAACTAAAGTATATTCCCCCTTTCAATGCTATTTTGTTGATATTTGTATATGTGTTCATTTTACATTGATTTGATTCCATCTCTTTAATGCAGTTAAAATGTTTAGAATATTAAAAATAAAGCACTTAAACCTGCTGATCTGCCAAACGACTAACACCTATAACATGGTATAAAACGTTGACAATAAACTCAGTCCGACAAGGTGCTGAGCATCGTCAGCGCCCATTGCATTCATGGAGGCAGAAGGCGCTCAGCGCCGCGCAGCATCGGACGGTACGTGACTGTGGGACTCCGAAATGCTACCAACCATATTCAAACATTAAAATATTGTCAATTAAAATATTCAGGGTTGTGTTGTGTTATTTCACGTGCAAGCGATAATATAATGTTATGTTCAAATATCCACGTTTTGTGAGATGCAGCATGAGTAAAATGGTTAATTAAAATAAAAAGTTGGTGGAAAGCAAATATTTCTTAAATAGAGTCTACCTTCTCTTCGATTGTGGAGTGACCAGAAAACTGGGATCTCTCTGTTGGTATCACAGCCTTATTATACTCTTTCCTCTGACAATGGTTGTCTGCTGCTTGTTTTGAAACTAGGAAAGTGTATTGTTCCGTGCACAGAACAACCAAGCTTAGCTGTTTTAACCTCTGGCAAACAAATAAGCCACTTACATCGTTGCTGTTAATCAATTTCAGAAGCAGATTTGTGAAAGATTAAATACAGTGAAAAAGAAAAGTATAATCTTAATCTAGAAAGCAAATTACCTAGTTCTACAAGCTCTTATTAGTGTCCAAATGCAGCTATTTCCTGACACTTGTAGGGCCCCATCCTGCTGTCTTTACAGGCCAAACGTCCTTTAAATTCAAGCCTTGCCTGAACCACAGGCTACACCCTTTAATGTCCTGTTTTGTCAGAGACAGTGCTTAAAATTGTGAAGCATGATCTTGAGAAAAAATATCACAGTAAAACATTTTTTTAAAAGTAAGTGTCAGAAACATAAAGCATTTTAGCATATAGCTTGTTTAGAATTAGTGACCTAAAACAAACGAAGAAAGTGTACAAATATACACTGCAAGAACTAAGCAAAAGCGATCAACATGTGTCCATGTTGTGTCTCTTCTAGCATTGTGCGGATGGCAGGTGCAGTGCAATGCTATTGGTGTGATTTGTAAATATATTCATTTGCTACAAAGTCTACACCTTTTCAGCTTCACCAGACTTGCACTAGTTATTTAAAGAAGAAGAAGAAGAAAATAAGTTGTAATAAATGTTATTAAAAACAAGGGCTATACGCTTTGATGTCCAACTAAGAAGTTGTCCGTGTTTGATTTAATTCATGTCTGCAGCTTCTGCCCTTAAACTGCTGCTTTCCATTAGTTTAACTACATCGTTCCTCTTGTACAGCTTAGCCAAGTCGTAGGCAGTGTCTCCCTTCTTGTTCTGATGTGCCACCTTGCTTGCTGTATGCTTAATAAGGAATTCCACTACTGGGAGGTGGCCTTCTCTAGCTGCCAAGTGCAATGGCAGGTTTCCGTCATTATCCTCAATGTTAACATCAGCGTTAAACTCCAGTAAAGTCTGCAGCGTGTCCAGGAAACCCGCTCTGGCTGCATCATGAATTACAGCGAACCCTGTACTGTCTTTCAGATCAGGATTAGCACCTGTAATTAGCAACCTCCTGGCAATTTCAGGATTCCCAAGTTTCATCACCTAAAGAGGAAAAATAAGAGTTTAATACTCCAAATAATATTAGAACTACTCGTTTCACTCACTTGTTTGAGAATCTTCATTTTTATATTTGAGCTTTGTCACTGTTGGAAACCTATTTTACCTATGCAGAGGAACCCCGGTAGAAAATTGATCTAAGAGTAAACTTAACTTTCCAATTTCTACACTAGCCATAGTAAATTTACGAATAATTTTATTCTTTCAGTGAGAAATATATTTCTATCTCACAGGAGATTAATATCAAAATGAGCTAGTGTGGAATATTGAGGTTATCATGCTTTTTTATAATGTTGCCTTCTATCTCAACTTTTTCGTTGCTAAAATCTCTATATAAATCTGTTTCATTTAAATATTGAGAAACTTTAATTAACTTCTTTAAACTCATTAAGTGTAAGATGGATGACTTTCTGAAGCTCTGATATTTATGCTTTCAGTAACACAAAATGTAGGATAAACTCTCCAGTAAGTGTTTAAATTGTCTCTTTCTTGTCATTAAATGTCAGTATGATCTTATAAATGTGCCGTAGTTCTATATATAAAGAAAATAATCCTTCAACGTTTTCTGCAAGATCTGTGCTTCATTGTGTGCTGCCCAAAATGGAGAACTTAAGAGAGATGACCTAAAGTTCACATAAGTTCTTGTAAAACAAACATTTTTATCTCATAGCTTCAGAATTTCTGTCTAAGCAATCTGTCAGTGTATGTTGTTAAAAATAACACTCCTAAGAAGAGCGATCAGTGTTCCTAATGATTCTTTTTGTTAAGTAAAACTTTATTTCTTTAACCTTGTCTGATCACATCATTAACCTATTATAACTGAGCACACGGACATCTCTGATTAGGGGTTTGAGTGGCTTGGCCTGACCCCAAAGTTCGCCAGAACTTCTGTCCCTTCAGTCTTTAAAAGAATGAAACAACATAGATCGTTTATAATTTTCCCATGTTACAGTCTATGTTTTTTCAAGACCTAGTATTCAACTACTCTAGCAAGGAGACAAATTTATTATCAACATCAGATAAGGGAAAAATACCTTCTTTACTTCTTTAGAAATTTTCAATTGATATCTTGAAAATCTTGCAAAGAAGCTTTCTTTTACTAGCATAAACAAGGATTACAGTTACACTAAAGTCACCACAAATTACAAATTCTACAAGGCAGTTGTTGAAAGTCTGCTGTTATTGAAAAATAAATGTGTATTAGGCTTTGTGAAAACGGCACATATAAAATACATATTATTATAGGATAGGGTAGAGTTGGGATTGGGGAAAGGTTATCTGTGATAAGAGATAACTGAATGTTTCCTTTACATTATCTGCCATCCCTTTCAATTCTGGATAGAGATTATAAGAGGTACGGCTATACCTCTGGAAAATAAGTGAGGGCATCCTCCTCTTTTTTCCCCCTTTTTTCTTATTGTTTGGTAAATCCTAGGCGTATCTGTTATTCTTTCGGGGAGCCCATCCTCGATTCCTTTCGCACCCTAAAACTTCAGTGTGATACAAAAGGTAATGCTCGTCGGATTTAGGATACAATTGTGGCGTCAAATATCAGTGATATTGTAATTTGGGGGCTGGGGTGTTGGGGGGGGGGGTAAGAGAGATCTGTGGAACAAACCTGAAGGAGGTGATACTGGAAACTCAATATCTGAGGCCTGCATGAGTACGCATCGTCAAAAAGAAAAAGTGCGGAGGAAAATATTTATAAGTAGATTAAATTAGCATAACTGCACACGAAAATACAATTTCACTTTCAGCCGGCTCAGTACCGAGTGAACCACATTGGAGACTGTTGATTGAAAATATTCTTGACCTCTGTCACCTACCCAGAGCATGTTTCAGGTTTATGCATACTGAAAATAAGTAGACAGACAACTCTGGTTTGATTGGTGTTATGATTCACTAAATCGGTGATGATTAAGCTGCAATAAAAGTAGATATGATCAGATGGATGCTCATGTTTAAGATAGCTGGGTGCTGTGCCACGGTGTAAAATATTTCCCAGTGTAAGTCTGTTGATTGTTATTTTCGTAAAGCCCTATATTTTACTGCAGCACAACTGATTTTTTCAGCCTCAGTTTAAGGATAAAAAATTTGGCAAAGCGTTTCCTGATTTCCTACAAAAGTTAGTCTGTGTGAGGTTTCGATACAAGGTTTTCATTCTCTTATAAGGTGTCTGCAGTGTCACTCAATCCCCTGCCTATGTGATAATAGTAAAAATAGTGCAAGGATAATCGTATAGTTCTTGCGTTTAACTGAAACAGAAAAATAAGAATGATTATTGTGTTCAGACAAGAATTTCCTCTTTTCCAGATCCTGCATTTTGATTTTAAGCCAAAGACCCAGTAAGTATCTGGATTTCAGTTGCAAACAACACAGTGCCTGAAAAGAACATTTCAGAAGTGAACAGTAGTTCGTATTTGAAAAGAGAAACAAGTTTTTAAAAGTGTGAACTTAAACAAAACAAAACTATGACTCTAGTTTCACATTTCCCTACACAGTGTACATTATAAATAGCCACAGAATTTCACCCTAGTTAAAAATTGCCAGTTTCACGTTTTCATCTGTATTCTAACATTTTCACCATCTTTATGATGATCTTAAGAGAAAAAAACTTTAATCGGTTCCAATATTTAGCGGTTGGATCAGTTCCAACTACTGCCTCTAAATCTAAACACTGAAAATTAGGACATACAATCGTATAGCCTCCGAAGTGAAATCTTTTGAGTTCATCCACTAGTGTCCGGTTTGAAAATACTATTTTTATTCAACCTTAATTATGAATGGATAGGCAAGTGATTCAGACTGAACTCTAACTCCTTCGTCTAACTGTTACTGTACCTCTAAAGGTACTCAGTGCCAGTGCAGCATGTTTCCACATGCAGAAAGGTCATTCGTCACAAACACCGTATAAAGGAAAAGTACCATGCACTCCAGAATAAATACTCGAGAAAATTAATGTATTTTTCTACCGTATGTTTTTTTTAAAAACAACACAAAACCTCAAATAATAATCCGTATGTGTTTACAATTCTTCTATGAAACAGTGCTCAGCTAGGATGGTTTCTTTTCATCTCGCCAACCTTTTCTTTGCCTTCCTTCCCCTTCCCCCAATAATAAAATTGGATGAAACTCGCAATCTATTTGATATTGAGGATGATCCCCGTTTAAAATAATGGTTTTTGGCCAGTTGTATTTCAAGTACGTCATTTTAGGGAGTTAGAGCCACTAAAGTTATAAAATATGGCAACCAACTAGGTTAAAACAAATACAGAAATTTTGTTACACCCGCCTATTTAGAACCTTGTCTTTCTGCAACGCGGGTCACGTAGGTAGCAGTGATGAAATATTTTCTCTCTCTCTGGATACCAACCTGCAGCGCAGTCCTCCCAAATCCATTTTGGGCATTGACGTTTACATTCGTTTGCAACAAATTAGTAAGTTGCACTAGGTCCCCCCTTGCAGCTGCGGACGCCAACTCGTTCCCCAAAGGCTCGGTCATTCTTTAGGGTGACTGACGATCGAAAAAAGGTGAGTTTGGGGTTTTTTTTAACCAGGCATGACATCGGAGACTGACAGAAGGACTGGGATGGTTAATCTTCTGGAGTAGACCTTGTAGTAAATACTCGTAAAAAACTGCTTGCCAAGAGCCCGCCCCTAAATTCACACGTGATTATTCAGCAAAACTGCAGCTCCACTTGAAAGAATATTTCTTTGCTTCTACACGTAGAGTAACTCACATTAAGGACTTGGGCCATTTTAAAGGGGAGCTATATTAATATATAATATCTTATATATGTTACAGATAACATATATACACATACCTAGGAGACTAACTCAGACTGAAGAAGAAAACAACCCACCCTTATTCAAGTCGAGATTTGAGACTCAGCAGGAAGAACTTCGCCGAGAATTCTTCGTAAGCCGCATGCATCCATTACCGGTTGGGGTGCCCCCCTTCATCGCGGGCAGCTGCGTTTATTCCAAGCCAAGTATGCAAAAAAGGAAGAAGAAAAAAAAAAAAAAGCCAGCCAAGGGGAGACAGCAGGAGGCTGATCCGCGGCACAGCTCACACACTTCGCTGCCTTCACCCGGACGGGTCTCGGTGTCAGCGGCAGAGCAAATCTTCCCCGCAGAGCCCCGGCGGAGAAGGCGCCCGGGGTCCCCAGCGGCTGCCGCCCTAGGCGCAGGCTCGGCGGCCCCCAGCAATGGTGGCTCGGCGCATTCAGAAGGGCACCGGGTCCTGCGGCGGTCCGAGGGCGGCTGCATGCCGGTGCCAGCGCCTCCGCCAGGGCTCAGGGGTCGGAGGAGAAGCCCAGCGGCGGCGGCGGCTCCCTCTCGCCGGCCGGGGCGATCTCCGAGGTCCACCGCGGCATCCCGGCTGCAAGCCACGGGGTGAGCCCTTCCCGCCTAGGGCTCGCCGTGCCGCAGCTCGGCCCCTGGGCTCCGCCGGCCCTTCGGATGGCGGTGTCCCTCTTTCGCTGCCCGCAGCGAGCGGGCCGGGAACGGGAGCGGGAGGAGGCAGCGGGTCTCCGGGGCTGCGAGGTGACCCCGACCCCCCCCCCCCCCCAACCCCGGAGCAGGGAAGCGCAGGTCCGGCTCTCCTGCGCCCAGCGGCTGCCGCGGCCGCGAACCGGCGGTGCCACCGTCCCAGCCCTGCCAAGCCGCCGCCGCCGCCGCCGCAGTGACAGCCGCGACTTTCCTCCTGGCCGGGCTCCGCCAGACCCGCCGCCGGCTGCCCGGCCAATCGCGGCTTCTGTCGCCCCCCGGCACCCGGCAGGTTTCTGCCTCTCTCCTTCCCCTTCCCCGGTTTTAACCTCATCAGCTTTTTTTGAAAAGAAAAAAAATTTGAGCGCTTTTTGAGTTGAAATACCCGCCCACCTTGTAACGGCAGAGATTTAAGGAGGCCCGGCGGAGTTGCTTTGCCGCCTCCAGGCGCGCAGGAAGGCCTGCGTCGGCGCACACCCTCCCCTTCGCCTTCACGCACCTCGCAGGCCCCAGCAGCCCCGGGCAGCGCGCTGAGCGGCAGTTTGCACGCTCAGCCTCTCGTTTCTCGTGTGGCATCCAAGGTTAAAATCGTGCCCCAGAAGAACAACCCCTCCCACCCCCCACCCCTCAGATTGCTTTGCAAGAGGGCCGCTGGTGAGGCCTAAAGAGGAGATTCCCCTTGACACTGCTGCAGGGCCAGTCCCTAGGAGCCCAGGGCTGTGGAAATGTGTCTGTGGGCAGGCACCCCACGCTGTAGTCTCTTGCCTTCCGCAGAAGTAGCATCAGGCAACGTTCCTGCCACACTCTCTTGCTGTAATATCAGGACACTAGTTAAGGACAGAGGTGCGTGTCCATAAGCAGCCTTCCAGTGGGCATAGAAGGGTCACCGGGCCCGGTCCTTTTTCTCATTCAAGTAAATGTGGGACGTGCCACTGAAGTCAATGAGAGCAGCATCGGGCCAAGTGAGTGTAGCGAGCATCTCGAAAGGAGGCAGTTTCCAGGTCCCCACACTCAGGCTTGCTCCCTAAAGACAAGGTCATGGCTAAAGGGTCAATGTCAGACGATTCTGACTGTGGACAGCGATAATCCAGGGCGGAAAGCTTTGCTTCTCTTGTCTCTAGCATCCTCGAAAAACTGAAAACTGCCATGTTCAGTGAAAAATACACATGGCTATAATGGAAGAAATGCCGGATCCACTTGTATGTCAAAGGAGAAGGAAGTAGCGATGAGAGGGAGTGAGGATTTTATTGCCAGAGGTGACTAAAATCATTTGAATTGTAAACGGTTTTAAGTACTGAATTGCTCCAAAATCAGTGAGCCTTGGAAGCCTGAATTCCACACAGGTCATCGCTCTGAAAAGTATGCTGTACTTCGCGTCAGATTCAGGACTCCCATATAAGTATACCGAATATGTTCTTTTGATAAATACTCTGTCAATCTATTTTCCATGCGTAAGCAAAACGTTCATTTTAATACACACTCTGGCTAACTCAATGAGATGTTAAATGGAGCTGTTTAGAAACAATACCAGATAATTAAAGGAGCCGATCCTGCACTCACTTCTAGGCAAAACTCCCATTGACAACAATGGAAGTTTTGTATGCGTAGGCAGCGCAAACGCAGGGCCTGATTTAAGATACCTAATGCTAGAAATATAATTTGTTTTTAAAGGGACATGCAATCTGAAATGTAGGCAGTCAAAAAGCAAGTTAAAAGTGGTTAGAAGTACTGCTTAGGCATCTGAGTCTCCTGGCAAAGTTCTGCGGCTTCGCAGCCACATTTTCCTATTTTGAAAATGTTTTTCTTTTCTCTGTTTTGTGAAAAACTGACACAAGCAACAAGGGAAGCTGATGAACGGGGCTGATACAGTGAATAGCACAGGAAATAGTGAAACTGACTATCCTCACATTGTTGTCAAATGCACAAAGCAAACAAGATGAAAAAAGAGCACATACTTTTACAAATTCTGTTATAACAAACCTAGCTGTTATAAGTAACCAAAAGGGAGTAACAATTTTCTAGGCAGAAGTGTGATATTTTAACTACCTTCAAAGTTAATTCCAGAAATGTATGTTTTCAATAACACTGCTTTTCTGAAAACAGGCATTATATTACAATATTATTTAGGAGAGGGTGTTTCATTAGGTAGCTTGCAAATACATTCTGCGCTGACTTACACCTAGTTCAAGTCTATTAACTTTAATTGAATGATATGTAGGTTAAGTCATTGCAGAAATTGACCCATAAATATGATATTGTTTTACTAATCTTTGTATACGACACTTAAGAAGAATCCTTCTTTTGTTAATAATTTCAGCTCACAGAAGTGACTGGTCATCGTCACAAAAATAGTTTACTTTGAGACACTGAAGGCCTCTCTTTTTTTTTCCAGCTTAAATTGACCAGGCAGAAAAGTAGCATCATACCACCTGCTGCCTTTTATGTCCTTTTAAAATGTCTGTAGGAAGGAGCACGTTGTTTTTAATTAATCACTGTTAACAATTACAAAGAGACATATCTTATAAAACAGAAAGAGCTGTATCAGCGTCCAACACAACAGTAAAAACAAAAACAAAAACAACCACCCCAAACCCTCTGCAGACAGATATAATCATCGGACATCACACGGGAGAACTGCAAACATGTACCCACCTGACTTCCCTACCTTCCAAGTACCATTTATAATTTATCCAGTATGTATAGGAAACACCCAGTTTGGGCGTATTTAAGAGTTGTGAGGGGAATAAACGAAGTTATTTATATTATTGTAATCTGGACTGCAACGTAGGTTTAGCATTTTTCATCTTTTTATCATTTTGGTCCCGATCCTGCTCTTTATTTAGCTTAAGATGGATACTTTTCGCTTAAAATATTGCTTTGATAAGCACCAGGTAACTAACCTTTGACTACAGCTGATGGACTGAGTAATATTGCAGCGCTATTTACTAAACTACAGTTTTAAATTACTGACAGAAAATAGTTGGCTTTAATCCAATTTACAAAACTTGCCTTTCAGCCTTTATTATAGTTACTCTGTAGTAATATGTGGGTAGATTGGTTTATAGTTGAGTATATACTGTCTCTGGTATTGAACCACATAGTGTGTATAGTACAGAATTGTCTGTAATGTCAAGCAGTGGAAAAAGGAGATAGTGTGACAGTAATAGCTGTGTCATCTATACATTCTGTAAAGTTAAACTAGAATGATTAAACTAACAAGGTGTAGTAAATCTCTACTGCAAAACCAGCCAACGTGAATTGGAACAGGAGTAGGACAAAGTAGAATATCCAGTTTGAATGACATATTTTGCTTTCCATCCCAAGTAGGGCTTTGATATTGTTATAGTTCACCTTGACATTCTAAAACGATTGTCTAGTCATATGAAACAAACCAAATGCATCATAAAGATCACAGTTCTTATTAGCATCTAGCAATGTGCCTTAATAATTCTATCTCCTGCTATCTTACTGCTTGGTTGTGGGCAAATGGTCTAACCTGCAGACAGATACAATTAAACTTTTCGATGTTCGTCTGCAGCTTGTAACTTGCATGTAATGTTTATTTCCCTAAATCACCCTCCCTTTCTTTAATGGCTTCCATTGTGACTTATTCTTTCTCTGTTTTCCCCTTCCCCCTCCTCCCTTTTAGTATCAATCCTGCCATCTCTGAAATCTGAATCCTGCCATTATTTTTCTGATGATCAGCAGGAAGCCCATATATTCTGAACAGCTTGTATATATCGTCTTACAAACGCGAAAATAAAATCATTCAAGAACTAACTTTATGTATCTTAAAATAAAAAAGAATATCTAGAATCGCAAATATGTTGTAATGTAGATCTTGTCCATCGTGTAATGTTAGGAAGGCTGTGTGACTGATTCTGTGTTTGACCTTAGGTGGCAGCGAAGTAACTAGAAATTATGTAGGGGGTGGAATAAAACAAATTGGATTAATTAGCCAGTTAAAGAGTCAAACTGTGTATATAGCCAGAGGAGAGATGGAAAACATTAGGGGACATATATTTACAAATAACAAAGAACGTTGAAAACTAGGACTTGCATAAATATTATGAAAGAAGTTTAGTGATTATATGTAATGGAGCTGAGACCTAAAGTGCTGTTGTGGGAAACCTAAGAGTAAAGGCGGGCTATTATGCATATTAACATCTGTTGGGTCATAAACCTATGAAACCTATGTCAAATTGGTTGTTTCCCATATGAGAGGAGTTACAAGGACTGAGAAATGATTCTTTTTTTCTCATTAAAAGGAAGTCACTGTTCGCCCAGTGTATAAAAATTCATGTACTGTCAAAGGAAAATGAAATTATGTTTAAGGAACAATTAATCTGGCTTGGAGCTGAATCACTGTATTTATATATGTCACAATGAAAGCACCTGTTTTGTTTATCAGTAACAATCTGTTTATATACAAAGCAACCAGATATTGTGGTACAGAAAGGCAAAACTATCTCAGTGCTGCATTAATCATAACCACAACAGATATAGCTAAAACACTTCTATGGGTGTTCTCATTTCTATATAGGAGTGTATTTGGAGGGAGAAATGGTATCTGACTTAGGCCTCAATGGGACAATAATGATTTGACGTTTCATCCTGTGATTCATAGCTCCACTGAGTTACACCTTAATTCAGGCACACACAGTAGTTTACAACATAAATATACCTAGGTCTTTGTCATGCTAGATGGGAACAGGTAATCCAGGTCAAACTGGTGATTGCCAGAAAATATGTATAAAGAAATACCCTAATCACCCTGCCGATGAACAATTGTTTCAAACGTGAAATAACATTCGTCATTAATATAGAGCTGTGTCAAAATGCCAAGCAGAATTAATGAAGTTAAAATAAATCAAGATATTAATTCTCATTGAAAAATAAAGCAGTCATTCATAACCGGGGGAGCTACTTCAAAGGGGGCTTTTAACCCTCAAATGACACTGAGGCTGAGAGAGAAGATGGTGAGGTAATAGCTTTTATTGGACCAGCTGAGAGAGACAAGCTTCGGAGTCTCCAGGTCTGGGAAAGGTCCTCGGAGCGTCACAGCTCAGGACAAGATTGAACAGACGCTGAACTATCTGTATCATCTTGTATTTAGCGGTCACCCTATCAGTACCTTTCCCAGAGCTGAAGACAAGCTCAGTGTGGCTCCAAAGCTTGTCTCTCTCACCTACAGAAGCGAGTCCAAGGAAAGCTATTACCTCATCCCCCTTCTCTCGCTATAAGCCTGGCACCCACAGGGCTTCCCCAACCCTGCATGCTGAGACTCAGGACTGTAGGGCGACGTTTCCTTGTGCGACGAGGCCGATCGTGACCTCAGGGAAGGCCTAAACGTGAGCCAAGTGCCCCCTAGACCTGCCAGGCTTTATTCCCTGGGTTGCAAGGGGCGACTCCCTCCTTTGTGATCGTGGCTGGTTTTAAGGCCGGTTCTAAACTCCGCGTGGCGCGGCACGATTTTGCGGTGTGTGTTTTGCAACGAGAGCCCCTTGCACTCAACCCCCGCCCAGCAGCGCGGCGCGGAGCCGGGCCACCGTCGCAGCGTCCTCCGCCCTGGGAGCGCCGCAGCCGGCGCCCGGCTCCGCAGCCGGCGCTGCTCCCGCAACGCCCGCGGGCCCCGCTTCCCCCGGCGCCCCCCGGCCCGGCAGCGGCGCCCGGGCTTGGCGCAGCCTCCGCGCGCTGCCGGAAAGACACAACCCCGCTCCCTCCCCCGCCCCCGGCTTTTCTCCTCGCCGGCGCTTGACAGAAGGGTCACGTGGCAGCCGCAAAGCGCCTCTTTGCGACCTCAATGACAGGCAAAATGTGCGACAGACGCTTTGCGAGCCAGGGAGGAAGCAGCGCTGCCTCCTCCTCTCTGTGGCACGGCAGCGGAGGGCGCTGCTCGGAGGGGCCGGCTGCCCCCCTGCCCCTTCCGAGCCGAGCTCCCCCCTTCCCGCAGGCGCACGCCGGGGACCCCTCCCGTTCTCCGACGCCGGAGCGAGCCTGAGGAGCGGCCCCAGGAGCGGGGGAGCAGCAGGGGGATTGTCTCGGCTCGGAGCTCCCATGAGCGCTTAGCCTCCCCGCCCCGGTCCCCAGCAGCAGCAGGCTCCAGGTGCACAGTGCAGACAAGAGCCGGGGACCCGGCCGGCTGCAATGGCCTCCAACATGGACCGAGAAATGATACTGGCAGATTTTCAGGTACATTTCAACCCCCGCCCCTCCCCAGCCTCTCAGTCCCCCTCGCCCCTCTGCTTCTCTTTCTCCTCATTTCTGTGCCGCCCCCTCTTCGTGCCGGGGTTCGGCTCTGCGGGCGCGGAACCCCCCGCCCCCCTCAGCTGTTCGCTCGTTTGTTTTACCCTGGTCAACCTGCCCTGCTCTCCGAACTCGCGGTGTGTGTCTGAGCCGCCTTTGAAACACGCGCAGATCGGTTCTAAAGGCACCTTCATCCCTGCCCCCCTTCCCAAACCTTCAGACAAGCCATAGCCCCGCTCGCCCAGTCCAGGCAAAATCCTGGAAGATACAAAACTCGTTTCTTCTCCCAATGGTCACTGTGTGTAACCTCTTAGCTGTCAATAGGCCACTTGCTGTGCTGGAGATGGGTGCTCATCTCCATCATAAAGTAAACATCAAGCGCACTGGGACCATGGCTGCCTCCACCTGTGATAGCTTGATTGAGTAGGAAGTTTTTTTTTTTTTAATAAGAATGACGAAATATATATATTTGTAAAGAGAGAAACATTCACTGGGAAGTCTTTCACCATGCAAGGAAGTTTTAAAAAAAAAAAAAATCCCCAGAATACCCTAATCTCAATCCCAAAGCCAGTGTTTCCAAATGAAAGTGATATTTAACAGGTTTGTGGGTATTTAGTTAATCAGTTCAGTGTAGTAGCTTGGTAGCTTTATTTTTCTATAATGTTTCCTCATGAACAAGTTAAACAGGCATTTACTTCTCTCCCTTCTCCTTTTAAAGGATACAATAAACTGAAATTAGTTCTGAGGGTGTGTGTATGTGTGAAACAACTGGGAAAAGTGTCTTTCATTGTCTTGCATGTATTTGTTTCATGTATGTGGTTTTTTGTGTGTTTTTTTTTTTAATCTTAAACCATATCTATTGTTTGGTGCATGGGAAGACCTTAAATTAGCTCCCAGGATTGGGGCCTAGGCCTTTACCTCTAAATTTCAAAAGATTGAGCAGTTCACTGGGAACATAGCTTCATTTGGTGATTATATCTATTATTTATTTAAAAAAAAGCTTTTTTTTACCTCTTCTTTTTGAGCGTGTGTATACATGTGTATGTAAACACACATTCATAAAGATATTCCTGAATAAGAATTATTCGATCATAACAAATACAATTTAATGTCTCTTTAAAAAATATTCTCTTCTGCTGAGATGCCTACAAAAAAACTTGATAACGAATAGGCTGCTGGTGTCATACTGACCAATTCTGTCTCACTGTTCCCTTGTACTCCTCTGTCTGTCTCTTATTTTATACTGAGTCTCTGCCCCAAAGAGTTTACAGTCTATCTCTTTGTTCTCTGTTTGTACAGTGCCTAGCACAATGGGACCCTCGTCCTGGGGTAGGACTCCTAGTTGCTATGGTGGTAATAACAATACGAGTAAGCAATCTATTATTGTTTATTGCTGTGGCAGGTTGGGTCATGTTTTTGACAGGAATGATGGGTGGATATTTTCCTTTTGTAGGACTTTGAGTATGTGACATTGATACTTGTTTGTCTACTTTGAAATTTTAATAAACAGCTCTACAGGCAACCTACATTTTTTTGATATTTGGAGTGAATAGTACTGTGTAAGGAATAACATATCCCAATTATATGTCATTAAGCTATAATTCCTTCAAAGGGTTCTGGTAACCCCACATACAACAGAAAATGAGTTTGGGCTCCAGGCCTGCAATCATATTCATGTAGGCAGAAACTTGCAGGACCTAACTGATGTTGCTGGAACTCCATGCTACTGCAAGGATCGTATGTATTAATCCAACTGCAGGACTGGGGCCTTGGTTTGTGCATCTTACCAGAGTCCTGAAACAGAATGCTTAATTCATATACACTTTGCAGATTGATTTTAATAATACTACTTTGCACTTATATAGCACCTCTTTTTTGGAGGATCTTAAAGCTCTTAATAAAGGTGTGCTGAATAACTGCAGTGACGGGTACCCTTAAAATTTGTACAGATAAAGGCAAGAAAGTATTACCTCAGTTTTAGAAATGGGGAAACTGAGGTACTGAGCAATTAAGCGGTGCTTCAAATGAAACCTAATGAATGAATGGTAGAGCTGAGGCCAGAACCCAGATCTCCAGGTAAGACTATATCTCATAATGCCTTTTTTTTTTTTTTTTTAAAATCACCCTTTCTTCGCCAGCCTCTCATTTGTCTTTTGTATTTCAGTAGCCACCTATTGTGTTTCTGGCCCTCTTTTAATTTTTCCTGCTTCCCATGGTATGATACTGTTTACATTAGTTAAAGGGACATTGTCCATAACTTTTATGCCCAGTTTGACCTGTGTCTCTAAAATGCTATGAATTGGTGAGACATCTTTGTTCTAAATATCGAGTGTTGATTTAAATTTGCCAGTCATTCACCAACAACTTAATAAAAAACAAAACAGAAGCCATTTTTGGGGGGGATTCACCAAAATAATCCTTTATGCTGTCTATGCTATATTTTCTGTTTTTTAACTAACACATATTGTTCTCATCCTTGAGAATAGTAGTGCAAGATATTTTGTTATAATACATTATATACACTGGAAACTATTAAACAAAACAATTATTTTCAATTTTGTTCAATTAGCATTTGCTAAATGGGAAAGGATAAAATTGGGAGGGGATTTTTGTTTTTCCAACCTCTTAAAAAAATTACCAAGCAAAGGCCACTATCATAATTATTTTTAACATGGCAAGCGCTCCCATCACCACAAAAATTCTCCATTGGACTCAGAAATTTTTATCATTGGATGTTTTCGTGAGACATTTAGGGCATGATCCTGCTCCACTGAAGTCAATGGGAGTTGTGTTGTTGACTTCAATGGGAAGAGCACCTGATATTTACCATTTAATTTTCCATTTGACTATGGTTGTTCTAACTACTTTTGTGTTCTACAGCACTATAAAGAAAACATCTTGAGTTTTTTGTATTATTTTAGTTACCTGATTGTGAGATTTACATGTGGTTAGATTAAGAGTTGATACCAGTTGCTAAGAATAGGACTACTCAAATAGTTTTAGAAGGCACATGTTATGAAGAGAAAGTATCTGAACTTGTAATTCTCTAAGAAGATATAAATGAGGTTATTTGTACACCACAAGTTGCATTAAGGTATCCTTTTCATTCAAACAGGTTGCATAAGCAACCTGCCTAACCTGTTACTTTTAGGCCGTGTTCCTGCAAAGACTAAGTATATACTTAACTTTATATTCTAGTAGTACCACTGACCTCAGTGGGATTATGTATGGTAGTAAATTTAAGTATGTACCAGCGTTCATTACCGTCATAAATGCAATTCAGACTTTCTTCATTCAGTATGTGACTGGAACATGGGGCAAACGGCAAAAATTTGGCACTTGAAGTAGGTATCATAAATTCATTAAAGAGGGAATTGGATGTGCATTGCTAAAGGAGCTAATACAGGGCATATCTCCAGTTCATGTGGGAAATGGAAAATATTATTTTAAATTGCCTGACACAACAGGACTTTGATCTATGGCTGGGTTACCTAAAGAGCTACAACAACACAAATAATATAACTTAGAGGCTTCAATCAGAATCAGGATGCCCCGTATAAACACAGAATAAAAGCTGGTCCCTCTTCTGAAGAGTTTATAGTTTAATTAAGAACTTACAATCAAATTAAAAAGGAATGTCCTGAATTTAAAAGCACAGGTGCTGGTGGGTAATATGGTTCTCTCGGTATTCAACACAGTAACTCCTCGCTTAACGTTGTAGTTATGTTCCTGAAAAAATGCGATTTTAAGCGAAACGATGTTAAGTGAATCCAGTTTCTCCATAAGAATTAATGTAACTAGGAGGGGTTAGGTTCCAGGGAAAATAAACAATTTAATACTGGTACACAGCGATGATGGTTGTGAAGCTTGGTTGAAGTGGTGAGGTCAGAGGGTGGGATATTTCCCAGGTGATGCCTTACTGCTAAATGATGAACTAGCAATTGGCTGAGCCCTCAAGGGTTAACTCGTTGTTAACGTTACCCCACACTCTACAAGGCAGCAAAAATGGAGGGAGGGGAGACAGCATGGCAGACAGAGACACACACCCTGTGTGTGAGAGAGATGCGCATTTCTCCTTTGAGTACGCTGACCCCACTCTTAAGTACGCTGCCTTTTTAAGTTAATCGGCAAGCTGAGACTGCAGCTGCTGCCAGGAAGCTCCCTCTGTCCTGAGCCCTGTCATGTGTCCCCCCTGCTCTATGGAAGATTGGGTAAGCAGGGTGCAGGAGCAGGGGGGAGGGGGACACCCTGACATTGGTTCCCCCAGGACAGCAAGCAGGAGGATCTGGAGAGCAGCTTCGAGGCAGAGGGTAGGAGCAGCACATGGCAGTCAGGGGAGGGACAGCTGAAGTGCCGGCAATTGGTAGCCTGCTGGGCGGCTGCTGTACGGGGAACGGGGAGCTGATTGGGGGGGGGGGGGCTGCCGGTCCATCCTGGTTCTAAGCCCCTACCAGCTAGCTGCAATGGGCTGCTCTTCCTGCAAGCAGTGGACAAAGCAGGTGGCTGCCAAACGATGTTATAAGGGAGCATTGCACAACTTTAAATGAGCATGTTCCCTAATTGATCAGCAACGTAACAATGAAACAACGTTAACCGGGATGACTTTAAGTGAGGAGTTACTGTATTTCTGTGTAACAGCTTTATTCAGCAAAAAAAAATAGGCCTTTCATTTTGGCCCCAGAGGTCGTTCTTCTAGGTTTCCATGGGTAGGATGTTGCACAGCATTAGTGTGATCTAAGAAGCAAACATTCTGAACCTCTTGTGGAGCTCAGATACTGACTCTGTCTGCAAGTAGGTGAGTGACACAAATGCAAACCTTTTCCTGTTGATGATCTCTGAAATTTGGGGTCTAGAAAGAATTGCTCCAAAGGCTCACTGACCAATTTTAGTTTAATTTAAGTTGCAAAATTCCCACTGACTTCAATGTAACCAAGGCTAGGTCTGCACTACAAACTTTTGGCGGCATGGTTCTGTCCATCAAGGGTGTGAAGAGATGTGATCCTTGACCAACATAGCTGTCCCAGCAAAAGCCCCTGATGTAGACATACTTATACTGGCAAAACTGTGATCTCACTTGTGTAATTTATTTTGCTTGGAGGGAGGTGGGGGTGGCTCTTAGTGTTCTGTTCATATGGTATACTAGTATAGCTACACCAATAAAGCGCTGGTAATGTAGACCTGACCCAGGACTTAGCTGTTGTCTTTTTTTAAATTGTTTTTAAATGTTCCCTGGAGAATTGTTGGACTTGCAAGTTAGTACTAGGTGGTCCTATGCTATGTGATCTACTACCACGTGGTGATGTGGGAGGAGGGCATTAATGGACCTGAGATTTCTTGTTGTCTCTCTTCTTGACTGAAGTAAGATGTTGAGAGAACACTGCTATTTACATATAGCATAGGAGGATTTCAGATTGTGTTTGATTAAACCCCTGAAAACTATTACTTGAAAGTTTTCTACATTTTTTAAAAAATTATTCTGTGTTCACTGTGCAAACTGTCTAGTAGTGACAAATTGATATGGAAGTTTTCTTCCATATGTGGTTTGATTGTAGGGAGCAGCTGGTGTTACCTGTGTTCCACACAGCTTGAGGTTCATATACAGAACCAATATACTTGAAGTCTCTGTGTACTTTTTTGCTCTCTATGAAAAGATGTGGTGTAACAACTGGTAGAACTAGGCCCAGTGTAATTGAGCAAATCTTAAAAGATCCTTTTGCCCATCATGAGTAAGAAATTATTTTGGGAAAGTACTCTCAACTTCTGCAGAATCTAAGCTCTCATCTATTACTAAAAAAAATAAAATACAATTCTAGTCCTTATTTATCTTTGCAACTATATCCAAAGGTGAATCACGTGTAACTGACGCAGTGCTTACATCCAAAATCTACAGACAAGACAAATCTAGTGCTTCTGTTGCTGTTCATAAACTTTTCTCAAGCTTCATAATTTTGTCAGTTTCACTGCAGCTATTCAGAACCCCAGGCATCAGTGAAAGTGTTAGGTAAATTTCACTTTGCTGCTGCTTGAAAAAGCTTAAATAAAGTTGGAATAGCAGAAATACACTCTATCCTATGTCAGCAGATGAAAGGCTCTTGGATGGCGGTAGAGCATCAGAAATCCAAAACCTGTCCTCATAGTACCCAGGACATTGGAGGGCATGAATGGGAAGCATGCAAAGAGAATGCTTCTCCTCCTTACCAGCAGTTGGAAGGGGTGGGTGTCTTCAAATTTGTTGGGTTCCTATTAGCTGGAGGCTGATATGTAAAACAAAAGGTTGAGTGAATCCTGCTGGAATTGGAACCTGCAGTTCCAAGGATGCTAGGTACTTAAAATATCATCTAGATAAACATGATACTTAAATAACTAAACCGTTTCTTTTGGGTCTTGGTATAATTATGTAAGGACAAATAGTATGTTTATGTAATTTAACTAAAACCCACATTATTAGTTTCCTGCTGGGATTATTAAAAATAAAATCAGAGAACCTTTTCTTGTTTTACTAGTAAGTCCACACACACTGTATCACACTGAAAGTTATAACTGAGAAAGTAAATTTGTTTTCAAAACAGTGTTTTCAGTTTAAAAGAAGAATAGATGCTGGCTTTTGAATTTTTTTCCTTTGTTTTTAATTGGTTCTCCATGTATTGACACATTGGGCCAGATTCTGTTACAGTCACGCTATCATCAATGCAGGAATCTGGGGCAGAGGAAAGGTGGGAAGAGATGGCTTTAAGCCATTTTATGCACCTCCTGTATTTTGGCACCAGCCTTTGGTATAAATTTGAGCTACCTCAGGGCTGTTGTAACGTAAATTTAGCTGAAACAGCCTCCTATATCAAAAGTGTATATCTGGAGTGTAGTGTACTCCAGACATATTCCCTCCTACTCCTACCGTGCTGCTTATGTTGGGGCTGGAAAGTACCTATCAGCTACAGCCCTGCAGAAGAAACTTTCCACCAAGGACACCGAAGACCTAGAATTGGCGTCCTTAGCTTTCCTTCCTGAGAGGAAGGATGGTCTTATGTTTAATACATTACAAGGACTAAGGATATCTGGATTCAATTCCTGTCTCTGCTGCAGACTTTCTGTGTAATGTTTGGCAAGTCACCTAATCTTTCTGCACCTCAGTTAAACTGTGAAGTGGGAGTAATGCTTCTTTACTTTCAGGGGATATTGTGAATATAAATTCATTAACATTTGTGACGTGCTCGGGTACTAGGCATTGAGAGCAATAGAAGTACCTAAGTACATTTTCTCCAGTGAGGATATTGAAAAACAGAAAGGTCCCAGGAATTTTCTCTCTACATCTAGCAAAGAGTCAAAAAGCAGCTTGCCATGCATGAAGATGTCTTGGAGATGACAAATCCACGAAGACCTTTTTCTTGTCATTGTGCAGACCTTTCTCTTGTCCAGCTCCCGTTTTTGCCTTCCTTTTCCATGTTTTTGTGTATTCCCACAAGAGGGAGTTCTTTGAATTTCCTGTCACTCTACTCTTGGAAGGGGAGCCAGAGTATGAGAGGAGAGACTTCAAGATGCATGATGAGACCAACCTACCTCAGCAGGACCTATACAATAAAATAAGTGTTCTCTGTAATAGTCATTCCCTGAAATCTCAATCATCTATACACAAGCCAGACTACTCATATTTTTGATTCCTACAGCAACTGTAAGATAGCCCTCCCTAATAATAATAATAATTAATATAGTAATACGCAGAGCTTCTCATCCTTACCTCAAAGGAGGATCATTATTCATTACCTTCATTTTACAATATGTTCTATAGCTATCTGTGGTAACTATGCTGCCTCAGTATATACAGACTCTGCAGTATGGTTGAATTAGTTACTGTAGAATCATAACTGCTGATTCTTTCCTAATTTTTATTTGCATGAAAACTTTCTAGCCACAATAGTGCATGAATGTAGTGTGGTGTGTTTCTCTTGTGGCTTACTATCCATTATTTTTCCAGACAGCTGGGGCAAGAGTTTGCTATCTAAACCTTCGCTCTAGGTGTGTGTGTGTGTGTGTGTGTGTGTGTGTGTGTGTGTGTGTGTATATATATGTGTGTGTGTGTGTGTGTGTGTGTATATACATATACACACAATGTCTCTTCAAATGATTTTTTCCTCCAAAATTTTGCAGTTGTCAGGGTTTAGAGTTTAGCATTCTAACAATTGCCCTCAAAACTCCAGTTTTGGTAAAAGGGACAACTTGTAAGTCATGCTTGTCTGAAAACTTTGAATCTAGTGTTGCTACAAGTGACACCTAATATTACTATAACTGAAAGAAATATAGTAAACTCCCTCCTTCCATTTTTCAGTTTTTATGCATTTGAGAGCACTTCGTGCATAGTTTTACTGTTTGCCCTATAAAATCAGATTCTCCCTTGTTGAAAAGATCATATAAAAATGAATAGCAGAGTTGGAAAAATCCTTATACGTTTTTAAAAAAACACCTGGAGCAAATAAAATGCAGAGCATAGTATTTAAAGGCTGTGCTATCAGAAACCAGACTTTTCCTTTTTTAAAATCAATTTAACCCCACACAGACAAGCTATTTAAAGTGTTTTGTAAGGATTTCAGGGATGATAGTACAGATTACATTTTGTCTATGGATGGAAAAAAAAATTGATCTCTAATTAATTAAATTCTAATTAGTTCCTGTTTTGTATAAAGATTATTTTTAAGGTTAGAAGCTACAACACAAGCTTAGAACTTCTGAAAAGAAAACTGTAGACAACCTTAAAGTACTGAAGTTTATACTTATGAGTCTAATGTATATAATAGCTTTTCTTTCCCTGCTTACTGCTTCAACCCTACATTTTACAGCTCTGGTGCTGCTAGGGAGCAGGAAGAGCATTGGGACTGGTAACTGAACATTTTGGTTTGCAACACATGTTTTTGTTGATATAATTAGCACTAGAAATGAAATATGAAGAGCGACTACAAAAGCATATTGTATGCTTAGTGTTCTTTGGCTTGGTTATTGTGATTGTCACTGTCTGCTCCCAAAACCTTGCTTGTATTATCTTTTTGTTTTTCATGCTTTTCTGAAGAACCGACACTTAATTTGTTTAGATACTTTCGTGTTCAGCTGAAGTCCTAAAGCTCATATACTTCAGAACAAATTTAGTTTGATTTACTTGTAACCTCTCTGGTCTTTAGTCAGGATATGAATTAAAAGACAGAACCAGAAGACTAACAAATTGGAGAAGACTGAGAGTAAGAATGGTGTCCTTCTTAGAAACCTGAACAGTTGGAATGCTAATCTGTTACTCGTGTGTTCAGAGTGGCAGCTGTGTTAGTCTGTATTCGCAAAAAGAAAAGGAGCACTTGTGGCACCTTAGAGACTAACAAATTTATTTGAGCATAAGCTGAATGCATCCGATGAAGTGAGCTGTAGCTCACGAAAGATTATGCTCAAATAAATTTGTTAGTTTCTAAGGTGCCACAAGTACTCCTTTTCTTTTTGTTAATCTGTTACTGTAACAACAACTTTGACTATTCATGGTGAGACTGTTTATTCTTTTCCATGCAATGGTAGATATTTAATTAGAAATACTATCTGACATTTATAGAGATGAATGAGAATACTACATGATTTGTGTGCATTGGCGCCATAGTATGAGAAACCATAGTAATTCACCCTGGGGCACTAATTCAACTTCAGAAAGACGTTTATGGTGGCTTCCTTACTAAACTTGCTTGAAGAGATTCTTCACACCACAGTAATCATGTCATCAGGTCTGCCAGTACACTCATGTAGGTATTTGGGGCAGTAGGTCACTGAAACAGACCTATCATACTGATTTAGGAGTGGTAGCAGTAGGCTTTTTCTCAAATGCCATGTAAATTAACACTTGTTATATTAGTGAAATTAGCTTTGATTCCTTCAACAAAGAAATATCATGATTATATCCATGACTCAGGAGCTAAGTATACATTTTCACTGATCGAAAAAGGGGCGGGGGGGGTTGTTTGGATAATGGAAAATACAACGTAAGTGTTTTTTATTTGTTTGTATGAAAAGTACTTTGGAAACCATCAGTCATGTGAAGAAACTACACTTACCAAATTTGCTTATTTCTTTTTTTGGCTGGGGCAGGGTGGGTAGCCTGCTTCATCGCTGTTGGAGTCCTGAGACTTTCTTGACTTTTAATATCCCTTGTTACTTCTAGGAAGACTGGAAAGGTTATACTCTTAAAAGAGAGAGCTGTCTACAAGTATAAGCACTCCTTTCCCATAGGACTGAGATTAATTTCCAGAGCGTTCAAAGTCCTTGCTGACTGAGGAATAAATTGGGGCATTGCCACTAGGCCACCAGGTTTTATCTTAAAGGAATAGGAAATATGCTTGTGAATATGTAAAATTTACTCATTTGACTTTTTTGTGTTTCTAAAATTCAAATTCCATAATATGTACTAGTCCCTTTTGGGACTGGTCGAGGAGAGACCAATTCTTCCCAGACCAGGTTTCAATTTACATAAGAATGAACTTTAATTTTTCCTCCCACAAGTGTTAAAAGCTTCAACAGCATCTCAATCAAACTCCCTGCAGTGGTGTCTGAAAATGGTTGGTCTCATATTTACTAGCACTTAACCAATATATTGGCACGAATGGAACAGGAAGAGGGGACTTGGTACAGGATTAATTTGCTACAAACAATATTGTTGTCTTAGTGTACAAATAGGTGGTCAATGTCAGTCTTTGCATTCTTAAGCAGTTCATATGCATGCTGGAAAAGTGGTTTGCATGTTCAGTAAACCACCCTTCGAAACAGAAATCTTGTCCCTTTCTTTTTAGGGGAAAATGTACAGGAAAGTAAAGAAAAACACTTGTATAATTGTTCAAACCAAAGTGTTTAATCATAACTAGCTGCAGAATCTCACCAGAATATGCACAGTCAAATACCTCTGGCTCAAAGTGGGCTTAAAAGTATTGAGGAACATGAGACCTGCTACTGAAGTCAATGGGGGATTTTGATACTTACTTCAATGGGACTAGGATCAAGCCCTTAATCAGACAGATTATATTTTAACCTGTGTGCTCACATCAGAGAGTGATGGCTGTTGTCACTTCACATATGTCCTATTTTGCATTAACATTAGATCTGGCACTGACCACTGTAGGAAGACGGTATACTGGGCTAGATGGACCATTGGTCTGATCCAGTATGGCCATTCTTATGCTCTGGTGGAAAAAGTCTAAATCTGAAATACTTTCTCAGAGCCAATGGTGATTACATGTAGGTGTGTTAAATGACCAGTTGCCTGGTTCATCTCTCTCTTTTCCAATATATAATTGTCTAGATGACCTATGTTAACATTTAGATGAGTTGTATTTCTTGTCAGATTAATTACACCGTTGTTCATTCTGTTAAAAAACAAGTTTGGGGCCAGACAAATGTTTTATAAATGTACTTTTGAAACTACAGAATGTTTGGTAAATGGAAGGTTGTATTTCCTTCTCTCTGTATGTATGAAGCTTGAGAGAACTTATTGAAGGGTGAGCAAAATACACCAAGAGTGAATTCCAAGGTAAATGAAGGTTGCAAAGGGTCACATTTGCTTTTATGGAAAAGATTTTTAGCTTTTAGAGAGTCTGCTCTAATAACATATCAGTAAATAACCCAATAAGGTGTATACGTTGTCCACAATATTCGGGGTTTTGATAGGTTCCTCCGAAGTGCTTCTGTCTTCTCTAGTCTCAACTAACCGGAACAGTTTTGTCACCTGCAAATTTTGCCTCCTCACTAATCCCTTTTCTGATGATTAATTAAGAAGATTATACACCAGTCCTAGCACAAACTTGTTTCTTAGCCAGTTTCTGATCCATGACTATACTTTGTTTCTCACATCCTAACTACATAATTTATTTAGACTTTCAAAGGGCCTTTGACAAATTACATCACAGGAGGGACTTTATCGCAGAGATTTGTAAGGATGCTGTACTCATGGGCACTCCCAAGAATATGCGAATAGCAATGTGATCTTAACACCTAGGATAAATATCTCAGGACTGCAGACCACCTGTCAGATGTCTAGTTATCCCTAAAGCTGTGCCATTTAGTGTCCTGTATTCATCTTTCTAGCCATTACTTACATAAAATTTGGTTACTTGATGATGCTAACATAATTCTTGATATCTTCTTTGCCTCTAAAGCTTCTCTAGTGTAAAAGAAGAGCTGGTCAAGGGGCGGGCTGGCTGGAATTTCATAATAAACTCCTGAGAGAGAGAGCCTTGTTTTGTTATCTTCATAACTAGTGATGCTGCATTGGAATGCCACTAAGGTGGTGACAGTATCTCTCAGAGTGCAGGATTTAAGTAGGACTGCACCTGCTTGGAGACCAGGCCAACCATGTAGATAACCCAGGACTCTGTGTTTCAAGTAATTGGTGCCTTACCCTGCATGAATTCCTGCTTAAATAAAGAAAATAACTTGTTACTTTGTTTTGAGCCCTGTTCAACACTCTGAAAGGGCTTAGTACATCTGATTTTATATCTAGTATTGAAAGCTTTCTTGATCCTCTTTGATTCAACCCAAGTTCTGCATCTTGTGAGCCTGGTGTCTTCCTCAATATTTGAGTGGTACTTAAGGTTCAGCTTACATCCCATAGCTCTGTTTCTTACCTTTATTGTATAACAGGAATAAGTTCCTCTAATCCACGAATTCATCTTTCTGTGGAAGCCCCAGCCTCTCTCTGGTGGTGGCAGGACATGAACCCCCCCCCCTTTTTTTTTAATGGGTGGAACCATTATGTGAACTTCAACTTATGACTGCCACAAAGTACCAGCATGAAAAGGCTGCGAAGGCTCCTCAGGTAGTTACTTGTCCCACATAGCCTGTATGAAAGGAAATGGCACATCAGCTGACTGGACTAGAGAGCCATAAGTTATCCTTAACTTCAGAATTAATTGATTTGAATAGACAATGTGCAGTTGAAACCAAACCTGCAGAAATCAAAGGCCTTTTACACTGGTCTCATATCTTCAGTCCATCAGAGTAGACCATCGATGAGTCGTTATTGTGTGCCTGGCTGGTTGAGCAGCTCTTTCTCCTATGGGTGCAAGAACGCCTTCAGAAAATGTTTAGGCAAATCTGAAGTTTGTGGGAGATGTACAGTAAAGCTACAGTCTTGTTTTGAAGTTAACTCCTTGCTTGTCTTTTATTAGTTGGTATCAAACATTACAGTCCACCAAATTAGAATCTGAAGCACAGGGAGAGCAGCAGTTGCTTCTTAAGTCAGGATGTTCTAGTCTATTGCCACCTCAGCAGATCACAACCATGCTTCTGGGAATTTTTTTACCAGTTATAGCCTATTCATGTTTGCGAAACTTTAAAATTGATTGACAGAATTCTCCTTAAAGGGCATTGCTATAACTTTTATTTTTGCAGTACTGTAACTGAATAACTGATACTTTAATTCACAATAATTCTACTTTCTTTAAAAATACTTATTCTCTACTGCAAAGGGTACTTTCATATGGAAAGCATCAATTCAGCTTCAGTTTTTATTTAATCTTCCTCTGTTTCTTATTCTCAACTGGGAATCTTAAGACTGTTAGTGATAACAATTAGTGGTTGTGGGAATTTAATCATATACAGCAGCATAATTTTACAGGGAGAATAAATCGCAAGAATTAGAAGATCTCTTAAAAACATACTCTTTTTATGCAACTGTTAGTAATCATAGAAGATCAGGGTTGGAAGAGACCTCAGGCGGTCTTCTAGTCCAATCCCTTGCTCAAAGCAGGACCAAACCCAAGTAAATCTAATGAAGAATAAGGGAAGAGAAATGTAGAATGTTTGTTTAAGGAGAACCCAAAAGGTTGTTAAATATCTTCTGTAAAGCTCTTACGAAGATAGGTTGGTCTTTAATCCAAAGAGTTTATAATCTAAATAGCCAACACTACAAAAAAAGGGGGCGGATGGAGAGAGAAATGCCAATACAACACTATTCTAGAAGGAAACCCCCCCTGAATAATTTGTTTGGCTATTTTTTCATAGTCTTCTGTGATGTATCAACTGTACTTTAAATCAAGAAACCTTCAAATATTAAGAGAAATAGTTATGAAAGATAACGATGTGAAAAGTGGTTATATCCAGGCATCTCCTACTTTTATGTTCTGTCTGTTGTGTATCTCCTACTTTGGTTCTTCTGTTGTGTAAAGTTAAAATATTTTTTCTTATCTTAATTATTCAAATACTCAGATAATTGAAGGTAGGTAAGAGTACACCTTAAAGACTTTATAATATATCAAGGTGTCCAGTCAAGAATTCTTGAAGCAGGAAAATTATAGCGTGGGCTACAAAGAGAGGATCACAGATCTTCTTTGCTAATGAGATTTTGAAAATTCTTCTTCGTTTGTGTTTTTAATTAACATTCCAAATAAAAGAAGGGAGAAAGATTGAGCCATATATCGTCCATCTCACAAGCACACCTGATCCCGCGGACCTTTTGTACATGTAGCTCCTACTGAAGACTGTGGACGTTTTGTATGTATAGCAGCTGCAGGATTGGACTCATCTTTTAAGAGAGTTTGATGGGCAGAGTGAGATCCAACACACAAAAGGGGAAGGAGAATTGAAGTTTAGTAGCTGGAAGTAATCATTCCTGACATTTTTAAACTTAGGGGTCCAGTGGGGAGAATTTAAGTGGGAGAAATGTGATCAACATCTCTGAATCTTACCACTTGAACTTCTAAATGTAATAAGTACAGGGAAAAATTCAACAGAACTCTAACCAGAATTGTTAGTCTGTGATCACTTATGCTGCCTACAAATCATTCTGGAGAATGAACCGTAAACCTAAAAAGGGGGAATGAGCTGCATGTCACTCTGACCTTGACAAACATGTGCCCCAGTTTTATAGTTTTACTTATGCAAGATGTTCAGGCTTGGCTTAAATATAGCCTCCAGTTTTGGGGCCAGTATTGTTTAAAAGCAATTTTTGGTAAGTAGGATGGAAATAATCTTAAACTCCCCCCCTCCCCCACCCCCTTTTTTTTTTTTTTTTTTTTTTTTTTTTAAAACAAAGCACATTGAAACTGTAAAAATGAGTGTATTTGCACTTCAGACTATTTTTATATGATTTTCAGACTTCAGACCTGCAATAAATGTTTCACAGAGCAGGATCTCAGAAAATAAGTTCTTTATTTATTTAAAAACAATTTTAAAAATGGTCAGATTATTAAAACAATTTTAATAGATTCCAAGTCCAGAATTGACCGTTGTGATCATCTAGTCCAGGGGTGGGCAAACTACGGCTGGGGAGCAGGGTCTGGGGCTTGCCCCGCTCCAGCGCTCTGGCCGGGGTGTAGGGTCGGGGGCTGCACCACGCGGCTTGGCCCTGCTCTGACCAGGACGCAGGGTTGGAGTTGCACCACACTGTTGGGCCCCGCTCCGGCGCTCCAGCCGGGGTGCAGGGTTGGGGGCCACTCCACGCAGCTCCTGGAAGCTGCGGCATGGCCCTGCGGCTCATAAGCACTTCAGTGGGAGCTACGGGGGCAGTGCCTGCCGATGGGGAAGCGTGCAGAGCCACCTGGCTGCGCCTCCAGGTAGGAGCTGGAGAAAGGACATGCCACTGCTTCCAGGAGCCGCTTGAGGTAAGCGCCGCTTGGAGCTTGCACCCCTGAGCCTCTCCCCATGCCCTGCACCCCCTCGGTCCCAGCCCAGAGCACCCTCCTATGCTGCTAACTTCTCATCCCCAGTCCCACCCCAGAGCCTGTACCCCCAACCAGAGGCCTCACCCCTTCCTGCACCCCAACCCCAATTTTGTGATCATCGATGGCCTGCCATACAATTTCTGTTCCCAATGTGGCCCTTTATCAGTGATTTAATATTATATCGTTCTAAGTTTTTAAATCAAAATGTCATGTGGTACCAAGTCAAATGGCTTACAGAAGTGTTAGTATATAACATCAGCATTATTACCTGTATGAATCAAACTTTTAATCTCATTTAAAACATCAAGTTTCTATAAGCCCATGTTGATTGATACTAATTATATTACCTTCCTTTTAATTCTTTATTAATATAATTCTGTGTCAGTCATTCCATTATCTTGCCCAGGATCAGTGTCAGGCTGACAAGTCTATAATTACCCAGATCATCCTGTTTACCCTTTTAAATGTTGGCAAAACATTAGCTTTCTTCCAGTCTTCTGGAACTTCCTCAGAGTTCCAAGACTTATTGAAAAATAACATTAGTGGTCCAGCGAGCTCCTCAGCCAGCTCTTTTAAAAATGCTTGGGTGCAAATTATCTTCACCTGTTGATTTAAAAATGTCTAACTTTAGTAGATGATGTTTAACATCCTCATGAGATACTAGTGGAATGAGATAATTGTTACCTTAAATTATACCGAAAATACCACAGTGGCTGAAATGTAATCTTGGATAAGATATATTTTAAGAGTGGAAAAAGGTATTGGACTTGTCTGGAAAAATTATTTTTATTCCTTTCACGGTATTGTTTGTAGAGTTCTGCTCTTTTGTTTATCATCTTTGCTACTACTGGAACCATCCAATGTGCTTGAGTATCTGATATCAGAACAACTGCAGTTTCTCTACTGTCTTATCCATCTCTTTCTCTTTTCATGATGGACTATGTAGTACACCTGTTAGAGGAAAAGAATATGGGTCAGGAGACCTAGATTGTGTTTCCAGTTCTACCACTGTCACTTCAAGTACATTGGGAAAGACCCTTCACTTTTCTTTGCCTTGGTTTCCTAATCTGTAAATTGAAATAATAATACCTGTCCTCTTCTTGTAAAGCATTTTGCAACCCTTGGATGTAAGGTTTCAAATGTAGAACAGCATTCTAGATTCTGACTTTGATCACTATGTACTGAAGGTCTTAAAAAAAATCCAGATTGAGCAGGCATAGCAGTAATTATACTCAATTGAATGCAGGGGACAGATGGTCTAAAGGATACAGCACTGGACTGGGGCTTGGGAGACGTGGTTTCAATTCATGGCAGAGCCACAAACTTCCTGTGTGACCTTGCGCAAGTACCATAAACTACCTCATGCCTCGGTTTTCCAGCTGTAAAATGGGGCAAATACTGCCCCAATCAGCAGGTTTGTTGTGAGAGTAAAAGTCATTAATAATTGTGAGATGCTCAGATGTTGTGGTGATGAGAGCTTTGTAAGCGGTTGCAGAAGAGCAGCACTAAGCAAAATTTTATCCTGGCATAAATTCCAGGAGTTCTCCCAGTTCTCCTGAATGTTGGTGTTTATGGTACCGGTAAGTATGCTGATATATTTTTATTAAAGAACACTTTGCAAATCTGTGTCTACTTCACCAGATGACTCAGTCTTCACACTGCCTCTTTTGTTGTATTCACAGATACCTTTATTTGGGTGATTCTGATAGATGACTCTTCAATTTGACTTTCAAAGCTGGTGTGTCATGAAGTTTTTTTTTTTAATGTTTACCTTAGACAAGAAAGAAAAAAAACTTCTGTATTAAACACATAATTCATAGCAGTTAAGATCAAGCAATTTCTGTACATGCTGCTGAAATCCACCTGCTAAACATTGGTTAGAAAAAAGTTCGGCAAGCTCTGTAAATCTGATAAAAATAAAATCTTTTTTTTAAAAAAAACAAACCTGAACAAACTCAACCAAACAGACCCTACGTATAATAAAATGTTGGAGTTCAGAGAATGTCTTAAATGGTGAATTCCTCCTTCATTTTTTATACTAATGTGTTGAGCTATCAAAGAAATTCAAGTCTTAAATAATTATTAGGCAATAGGGGTCTTTGAATGTAGTTGGTGACACAAATTAAAAAACAAAATAACCCCCTCCCCTCTTTTTCATGTATGGTTCTTCAAATGGTTAAATTACAAATGGAAATTTGGTATGCTTTGGTATTCTAGTGTTCTGATAAGAGGACAGCCAGCTGGAGTGTGTGTGCTTTTATTTTCTGTATACTCCCATGCCATGACCCTGACTTGAAGAGATGTTTTCTATGGTAAGCTGAACAAAGAGTTCCAGGTAGATCCAGCATACTCTTCACCTGCGGGGTTCGTAAGAAATTGTACCAATCTTACGATGATCCTGTGATTGTTCTTGCTAAACAACTTGTGATTCAGCAATGGCCTGTCATTTATTTGCTTCTCTCATATACAATGTAACTGAGTACCCACTAGAAAATTTTAAATCATACCATCATATTCTTCAGTGGAAACAATGTACAGCCACCTAATACTTTTTTGCTGCACCTACATCTCAAGTCACCTGGATATTGATAAATTAGTGTCTAACTTTTAGTTTGAAAAAATAGCAAAGTATCTTTTTTTTATTTTTTTTTATTTTTTATTTTAAAGTCTCATCTTCTTGTGTGCTAAGACTGTTTCATTTTATTTTCATGGAGTCTATTCCAGGTTTCATCTCTTTCCTTTTTCCTTTTCTGTTTTCTTTAGTGAAGCCTGTATTGTGTGTTTCCTAGACCAGTTGGAGAAGTGGCTACTCTGACACTGCAGAACTTATTACTGAAGAGGACTCAGTGTGCTGTAGGCTTGTTAAAATTCTGCAATACAAGACTTAATTTTAAATCTATGGAATTACATATTAGGTTTTTGGCTTACAACTATAAGAATAACAGTTCCACTCTAAGGTCTTAGTTGGATTTCTATTGAAATTCTGTTTGTGAAGGACAGGATTTCTGTTTAGCTATTCTACTCACTAAACGTTCTTAGACCACAATTTTCAAACTTTATACTTAAAATTGGGCAATTAAATCCATACTTCACTCATTTCCAGTTAGGCCACTTTTATTTATGTGGTTAACTTCTGGCACCTAAGTGCCAGTTTTAGGTGCCACTGTGATCCACAAAACCTCAGCTGCCACTGAACCCTGTAGATGCCAACACTCACTCAGCACCTACATTTCTGCTGTAAAAGTTCCCTAGGCACCTGGGTTTCTGTCCTTGGGCAAGCACACTGCTGCTTCATTGTAGGCTTCTGGACTTGTATCTCCTGCCTAAGCCCCACCATGATCCACAAACTGGGGGAAGATAGGTGGAGGAGTGCCTGTCTTGCCTGCAGGGCTCAATCCAGTAGGTGTGCTCTGTGCTACGGCTCTGAGCATGCCTACCAGATTAGGCCCCATTCAAAATCTGTCTGGATGAGGCAATGGTGGTGCCCACCTTCTACCTTTTAGCCCAGTGGTTAGAGCACTTCCCTGGGATGTGGGAGATCCAGGATTAATTTGTCCTTCTGCCTGCTTGGATGAGAGGATATGAACAGGGGTTTCCCACCTCTTAGGAGAATGTTGTAACCACTGGGCTATAGGATATTCTGATTTGGGGCTCCCTCAATGTCTCCTGTTGAAGCTGTTCCACCGTGGATAAATAATTAAAGAATCATTGGGCTGGAGAGAGAGTGAGAATAACTTCATAGCCTGGTGATTAGAGCTCTGATGGCTGAATCTAATGTCTAAATCCCTTTGTGGATCTGGACCCAAGTTTGAAAATGTTGGCTTAGTGATTAATTTGAAATATGTTTTATTCCAGTACTAGGATTTACAAGTTGTTCATAATAACTTGATTGACTGAGCAAATTACTATAATTCATGATTTTTACTTGCTTTAGTAAAATTTCATTGTGTTTTTATTTTATTTTAGTTGACTTGTTGCAAAGGTAATTGTTTTAATGAGTGCATGGACTCCGAAAGCAGGGATTCTCCCTTATTAGTATGTCTGGCAATTTGGTGCATATGAGTAGGTATTCTCCAGTTTAGGATTTGGAGGTAGTTACATTTGACTTCCAGTAGATGGCATTGGGAATTGCCCATTGACTAACTTCCAGATCTTCCTATTACTGGCCTTGTTACTGACTTACATCTTTGTGAGATATAGGAAAGGAAGTAGCAAGTTGTTTGTTTCTCCAGGTACAGCAAACCATTTAAATCATTTGTAATTTTCTAAAATCTGGTCTCCAGGAAGCTGAGCCTTTCCCCCTCTAACCCTAACACCCCCTCCCCTTTCTGAGCATTTGGAACAGTGAATTCGCATCATAGAATGGGATTTTTCACCAGATTTCACTGTCTCCTTGCTATAAAAGAGTACTTTTTGAACATCTCATAGACCACTTTATTTGGCTGTGATGCCACAGTGCTGAGGTCTTCTTTCCTCTGCTGAGTAGTTTTCCAAAACAGAGTCAGAGACTTCAGGAGACTTGGCCCACCACAAAACAACGCCTCTGCCCTTCAGTATGCTTGGTGTAGCTATCCTGACGCACCCCAGAACCAAGAAGATAGATTAGTAGAGTGGTTAGGTCCTATATCGCTTGTCTAGAAAGATACCTCCAGAGGGGAGATGTGTGTATGGGTTCTCAGTCTGGGGTTTGTGACCACTCTGTTTTTCCCATATTGGGAAGTGGAAGAGTGATTCCAGTTATATCCTCACAAGATGGGAAGGGGTTCCTGGTATGGAAAAAAATTGAGAATTACTGGTCTAGTGAGAAGGGCCCTGGACTGGGAGTTAGAAGTAGGTTGTGCTCCTGACTCTGTCATTGACCTCTCGTGTGACTTGGATTACATATTTCCCTTTTCCATGCCTCTGTTTTCTTCTGACATCCTTTGTCTTGTGTATTTATGTTGTAAGTTCTCTGGGACCAGGGGTGGGATTGTCTCTCGGTATGTGAATGTACAAAGCCGAGCACAGTGGGGCCTTGATCTTGGTTGGGCTCTCTAAGTGCTCCTGCAATACAAATAATAGTGGACGAATGTCATCCACTCATGTAGATGACAGCAGGGGCTCAAGCAGAGTCATGACAGCTACTGAACGTGAATTTCATGAGCATTTAAGGGTAAATGATCCTTTGTCTGGCTATCAAGAATTCCCAGATTTTCAGTGATCTGGTATATCTGGGGAGACAGTTGTTTTTTCTTTTGTTGTCTCCTCTCGCTCCTGGTGACCATGGGTTAGTAACAAGGACAGTAATGCACATGCGTAGCCCTTTTCAATTTGGATTCCTGAATCTGTCTGACTCTGATATTAACATCAGGCCAGGCTGTCTAGAAGACAGTTGATATTACACAACAAGCCCAGGAAAAAGTCCCAGAAAAGAGCCTTATCTCTGCCTCCTGATAAGTTTGAGACCAGGTCACAGAACAGTTGAGGCACTTGGCATTCAGAGTGAGCAGTTTTCTTCCCAGACATTAGAGAGAGAACAGGGAATGCATTGGATGTGTTTGGTAGAAATGGATAAGGGAGGATGGCAATAGGGACAACAAATAAAAGCAAGCCTTTTCTTGCTAAACTACAGTGAATTGACTGAGCTGGCAATCCATAAGTGAAGGTTTATGGAGTGTGAAGAATGTCACCTTTTGCTGGATATCCTCTGTCCTAGAGGAGCCAAAGATAGATGTGTTCCTGTCAGCTCACCTCAGGAAGGTGCAGAAATAATTTTCTGGAATGAGGGACCACAAGTTTCTGGCAGTAGAAGCATTGTACGATACGCAGCCAGCTGACTTACATTTGCCACCGATTCATTGCTCCCAAAGGTCATGTGAAAACGATGTGCTCTTTTTTTTACAACAGGGATCAGTTTGCCATGTGGGCCTGTTCTTCAGGAGGCTAGCCTCCTGGTTGGTCCAAAGGAAATATAGGGAAGTCAGAAATATTACCAGCATCAGGGAGTGTGGGATTGCCATTTACCTAAATACAGTAAATAGAGAATACTTGAAGATATAGCTTGGATTTATCATTGGCATATAGAACCAGATTGAATGATTGGAACCCTCCAGTCTGCTGAATTTTGCAGGGGATTTGTTAGCTTGTGATTAGCATGCGATTGTACATTAGTGGCTCATTAGTACATGGATCCTGTGAACAAGTGCTCATGTTTAGTCATCTGTATAGTGCTAGGATCCTAAAGCAGACCATATTGCTAACCTACTGGAGATGAAAGGTCCGGTGAAGAACCGAAATCTGGTGTTCATGATTCAAACTGATATACTCTGTGCCCCTAGACTCTGTATTTATTAGTTTGCATTTCAGGGAAACCATCTGTGAAATAAAAGTCATGTCCCTCTTGTTTAGTGAGAGCTTGCTGCTTGACCAAGACCAATAATACCACGCTTAGTCAGGGAATTCTATCAGCCTTTATGGCGTACTGGACCGTGATCAAGAAGCCTTTTTGATGTTTTGGTCTCTTTTAACTGCTGCTTGCTTGCTTACTAATCTCTTCTTCAGGGGCAAGCTCATTGAGAAAGCTGGGGTGAGCAGACTTTTGGTTTCTACCACTATTTTTAACCACTTCCACTTCGACCTGATTATAGCAATGAGACAGCTTTGGTTGCATTGATGAATGGTGGCCGTGGCAAGACATCCTCCCTCCGCCCAAGGTTCTGTTCAAATTATCAGCAATTTCTGACACGTGTAACATGAAATGCTGCTGGCTCACCAACAAGATCTTGCATCAGCGGATGGAGCTGTATTAAAGCTGACTTCATTCATTCCCCACTGCTGGATCCCAAAGGGTGGACAGATTCTTCTCTTTCCCAAGCAGTCTCCTCTTTGGAGTCTTGCAGGGCTTAGCCCTGTTGCCTCTTAGTCAACATTTATGTAAGTCTAGAAGTTAGATTGTGAAATGCCACGGTTATACTGCCAAAAACATGCAGAGTGTACACAGCTCTTCTTCCTTGTCTCATCTAGCACAGACAGCACTGGGTTCCAAGTGTCTGAAGGAAATCCGAGTCAGGATGGAAGGAAGTTGGCTTAAGTGTATTCTGGTTAAGATGATTTTGCTAGGGAGAGGAAAATCTGCTGAGCATTTGGCAGGAGTTATGACCACACCCTTAAGGGTGTCTGTTGGATTCATTGCTGCTCTGGATACCTGCTGAGGGAATTCTGTGCCAAAAAATTATGTGCACAATATTTTAAAATTCTTCAAATTTTATTTGTCAATAAATACATGTGGCTCCAGCATGGCAGTGGGGAGTACAGGCAACAGGCTGCATTGAGTGGGAGATCACCCTGAACACCCACCTCAAAGGGACTCGGCAGTGAGGCTGTACCTGACCCTGACACAATGCAAGGGCCGCGCCTGCCCCAGAAACTCCCCGGGGCCCTGCCCCTGTGTGCCAGGTGTGGGTGGGCAGGCTCAGCCCAGCAGGATCCAAGTGTGGAGGGGCTTAGTGTGGGGGGTATCCAGGTGGGTGTGAGATGTTTCTGTGTGGGGCAATCAGGGTGTGGGCGGCTCAGTGGGAGATCTGGATGCACAGAGGCTCATTGGGGGGGTTCCGGGTGCAGGGCCAATGGGACTCTTTAGGGGATCCAGGTGAAGGTGGTTGGGGCTTGGGGGGGAGGTGTATTAGTATGGGGAGATGGGTCTTGGCGGGGGGGATCTGGCTGGGTGTGTGGGGTTCAGTGGGGCTTTATGGGGTACAGATCTAGGTGCAGCTGGTTGGGGATCAGTGGGATGGGGGTGTGTGGGGCTCATCAGAGGGATCCAGGTGGATGTAGGGGGTAGGGCTTGTCAGGGTGAGGGTTCGATGGGCATGCTTATCGGGGGAGCCCCAGCTGCTGCTGAGGGGATGCTGCATGCTGGGCTCCTGCTTCCCCCACACGATTCCCCTATCCCCTCTTCTTCTCCATCCCCCGTCCCCTCACTCCCACATTCTCCTCTCCCCTGCCCTATTCCACCCCAGTTCCTTCCATACCCCTCCTTACTCCCAGCCCCACCACAGGCACTCACTGTTGCACAGAAAAGAAGGCTTCCAGCATGCAGAAGGGGAGCGCGGCTGGCACTAGGACCCAGGAGGCGGAATACAGCTGCAGAATCAGAAGAGCCCAGACAGCCTCCTTCAGTTGGGCAGCTCTGCGCTTCCAGAAATGAGAGGGAGGCAGTGGCACGTAACTCCGTGTGCCCTCCATGCCTCATCTCTGTTTGGAGGGCGTAATCCCCAACCCAAATTGTGCCCATGGTTGTCCCCCAGCTCCCCCCTGCTCCACGCATTTTCCCTTTGCTTCCCTGCCGTTTTCTGCAGGGAAGCACAGGAATTCTGGGGGGGCATTTTCTGTGGGTGCGCAGTCATGCAGAATCCCCTGCGGAGTAGAGATCCTGATAGCAGCTGTGGCCAGAAATGCCTTTCATTTTATTGCTAGTTGAAAACTGCCCTTTCTTTTGAATGCCGTTTTAGTCACATTCATTTGCATTTTTTCCACCTCCAGACTGGTTACCACAACATGCCCTACCTGGGTTTGACAGCAGAGTTCACATAGAAACTGCAATGGCTAATAACAAAGTGAACAACCTTCTAAATAGATCAAACAGGAGAGGGAGAGAGCACACTGTAGTGCTACACGGTGGAGTTCTCTGACTTCTGTTTTATGTCTACAGTGCTTCATTTTCCGTTAAAATTTTTTTTCTGTGAATTTATCAGTGTTTATTACCACAACAACAAAAACGGGTGAAAATCAGTGCAAAAAAACTATTAATTTTTTTTTGGGTTTATTTTGGTCGACAGAAAGACGGGGAGGGGAAGTATTCAGTAGATTAATGCTTTGAATTATGTTAATCAATGTGGTTTTCTGCAGAACTAAAACAGCACTCAAAACACACCACCTCTGAGTTTAAGAAAACAGTATATCTCTAATCCCCAAATAAAACTTTTCATTTGAATAAACAGTTTACTGTTGTAGACTTTGTAAATATTTATAGGCTAATAGTTTTGTTTAATAATTGGCCACACCATTTGCAGTGCATACGCTCAACTTAATCCTTTTCTCCATTTTTTTAAGAACTTTTGAATATTTACTTGTGTTCTGAAATGTATTCTGATACAGAGTTTCATTTTCTTCCCATTTTGGTGTATCAGATCTTTAAACCATTATCTCCTAACAGCTTGAAATACATATGTGGTGTGCGTCAGTTTTATCAGTACATTCAGATGTGCACGCACTTCAAGGTTTGCGTGCGTGCCTGTTTGTTTGTTTGTTTGTTTTTTGTTGTGTGTATCTTCTAGACCTGGGGTGGCCAACCTGAGCCTGAGAAGGAGCCAAAATTTACCAATGTACATTGCCAAAGAGCCACAGTAATATGTCAGCAGCTCCCCAAACCCGCTCCCAGTACCTCCCACCCACCGGCAGCCCCTCTGGTCAGCGCCTCCCCCTCCCTCCCCACACCTCCCAGTCAGCTGTTTCATGGCATGCAGGAGGCTCTGGGGGGAGGTGGGAGGAGTGAGGGCATGGCAGGCTCAGGAGTAGGGGCAAGGCCTGTGGCAGAGCCAGGAGTCGAGCAGTGAGCACCCCCCGGCACATTGGAAAGTTGGTGTCTGTAGCTCCAGCCCCGGAGTCGGTGCCTATACAAGGAGCCACATATTAACTTCTGAAGAGCCACATGTGGCTCCAGAGCTGTGGCTCCACCCCTGGTCTAGCCTTACTTCAACAGGCGGCTTTGCATATACACACAGACTAATGTATTATCATAATACATATATCTCATGCAATGTATTGTATTTACCTAATAAAACAAGTTATTTTTTATATATTTGAATGATACAAAAGTAGGGTGAACATCAGAAAATACTGAATAATAATTTTTGTAAAACCTGGGAATTTTTCAGAAAAAATCAGTTTAAACTGAAAACGAAGGGGCTTACCTATGTCAAATCCTTCATGATCCTGGTCCTGATCTATGAAGAGGCTAGTCCCCAGTTATCTCAGAGATGGTCTTTTTTCCATGCCTCATCTTGACAGTTAGTCAGTGGGAGCATTGTATTTGGTGGTACTCAAGGTCAAAGGAGGTACAGAATGACTTTTTATCTATTTTGGCAGACCAATTTCTAAGTGATTTAACTCAAGACTGCAACCGTACTCTTTTTTTGTATCATCACACAAGCACCCATCAGTTTTCTCCTGCCCTTCTGCTTATTCCTGAATTGTCCTTTCTGATGCTGTATGCTGCGTAACTTCCTCTCCACCCAAGCCTACTTATTTCCACAATCTCTCCAACAATGACCCTGACTACCATCACATTAACCAAATAAAGAAATAGACTCCCAATGTTATGCATCTCTTTATTTAATTATTCTTCCCTATGATATATATTTTCATCTGGCCCTGCATTATCATGTCATATAAAATTTAAGATTGTCTGGTCATGGTTAATGCTTTTGTTTCCTTGTAAAGTGCCACACACACCTACAGTGCTAAATGGAAATTTGGGTAATAGATGAAAGGTGGCAGGTGGAGGAAAAGCTTTCCAGGGGAATCTCTGACAGAACCAAACTGGGTATTAGTAATCTCACAGACTCTGTTCAGCTGGGGAGCGGTTCTGAAGTCTCACTTGGTGTAAGTCTAAATCAGAAGTTAAACAAAACTACCTGTTTCATTGTTACATCAGTATTTAAGTTACGGCCCTTCAAAAATGCTGTATTGCTATTATAGATGGTGAAAACTCAATCTTAAGACTTCCGAAAGTGAGGTTCTACTTTGAAAAGTGACTTTGATCTTGTCTACATGGGGGCTTTAATATGCACTGAACTGTAGTGCGCTTGTCTGCAGTAGATAAACTGCCGTGCATACACACAGACAGCTTTTTCCTGTTTCAATCTGTATAATTGTGTACACGCAAAAGGGACTTTGTGTGAAGTAAGTGTGTGGCATTCTGGGTGGGTATTCCACTGTCCTTTGCTTTGTGGCTGGGCTTGTGCATTCTGAGATTTTTCTCATGACACATTGTGGGATATGCACTGAAAGCCAATGGAATTCTGGGACTTGGGGGGGGGGGGGTCAAATTCCAAAACTCCCATGATTCCACTCCTGCTGTCTAATGTTACTGCCAATTTGAGAGGAAACTGCCATTTTCAAACTGCTGCCAGCCAGTGTGGAGAAAGCAGTGCTTCCCACAGTGATGCTGACGATCGTGAATACGCAGAAACCGTTGGTGGGGAGGTGTTGTTTGAGTTCTTTACAGTGAGTGGCTTTGGTTTTGGATTTCAGCCACTGTGCAACCAAGCACTTCCTGCAACCGTGGCTGTGCCAGCAGGAGCAGGGAGAGGAGGAGGATATTGAGCAAGTGCTCCTGCACAAACTTTCCTTGGAGCAGCTTCACACAGTGCAGTGCCATTTCTGGGCTTGAGAAAGAAGCAATGGCTGGGAAAAGATTGTTCTGTAGACCTGGGGTGGTGACCAGTAGTGACACCAGCATTTTAGGCTGACAAAGGCAACTTTCCCACAGATCAGTGCAGAGCCCACCCCGAAGCTGTAGAGGCAGCATAGCAACATATGAGTTCCTAAAACTGTTCAGAAACAGGTTACCATCACCATCCGGAGGCCACTTCCGACTCATTGGTCAGTAGCTATTTAATTTGGCATGGGTGGATTGACTGACCAGGGCCATTTGTGATACAGGTGTATACTGTTATGAAAAAGGTACTGATGCACCATGTCATAAAGCCTGGAAGGAGGTTATTGATTGTGTTGCACAAATGGGGTTCCCAAACTGTTTTGGGGCAGTTGATGGGATGCATGTGCCCCCTGCACTCAAGGCCTCAGAGTTTATAAACAGAACAGGATTTTTCTCCATGGTGCATCATGGCCTGATTGGCAGGGTAACATACATAAATATAGAGGGGTCTGGAAACGTCCACAATGTTAGGACTTTTGATATTCATAGCTGCTTGCCTTAATGAATTCTGAAAGATTTGCTCCAGGATCACTATGGACATTAATGGTGTTAAGTATCAGAGGGGTAGCTGTGTTAGTCTGGATCTGTAAAAGTGGCAGACTCCTGTGGCACCTTATATACTCCGATACGTCTGTTAGTCTAAGCTTTCGTGGGTGAATACCCTCTTCCTCGGATGCATGTCACGCCTGTCAGTCTGGGAGACCCATCCTATCCTCTGCTTCCCTGGCTGTTGAAGCCATCTACAGGGCACTTGGATAGAAGAAAGGAGCTGTTTATTGCCTGAGCAGTTGTAGGATGACAGTGAAGTGTGCATTTGGCAGGTTGAAGTGTAGATGGTGCTGTCTCATGAGAAGGTTATAGGCTGCAAAGCACTACCTGCCTCAAATTATAGCTGCATGCTGCTGGAGGCTTGGTTTTCATCCCTGACCTTCCTATGAAGGTTTCTGAGCTCTTGATGCGGCACTGCATAGCATTCCAGCTGTGATCCTCATGGCCACCTACTTAGCGATGGATGTGAATGCATCTTTCAGTGCTTGCTGGTAAGCACTACCTGCACCGTTGCATCTCCTGAGATGATGAGATCAAGGATCTCTACTTGGCTCCAAGCAGATGCATGCGGTATGGTGTAACACTGCTATATTAATACCACTATAATGCCAAAGTATTCAAATTCAGGAGCAAATTGACCAGTCCTGGCTGCATGCCAGCAGTTAAATGGGGTGCTACATCCAGTCAACTTGGCCTTGGTACAGTGGAGAACACACAGGTAAACAGACGGATTGGTCATGATGGGACGTAAAGCAGTGTGGAATAGAAGTTGGAGGACTGTCAAAATAGTGTGAAAGAGCATTGTGTGCATGAGTGCTAGTCAGCACTAACTCAGTACATAGTGAACTTACTACACCTTGAAACTCTGTACAGTTACTGTGCTTTAAGGATTTGCATCATGCAAGCAGGGCATTTCAATGTGCACGACTGCCCTATGTAAAGATGCCCCTATGTTGTTTGACAGATTTTACTTCCTTTGTGTATTCAGAGTTACATTTGTTCATTTTAGTGATTGTTTATTACTTCCTGGTGTACTCCTGTTACCAGTATTGGCTAAACATCACTATGAGAAAATGAGTAGGATTCTATTCTGAATGGTATATCAACAGAACTGTTAAGAAATTAAGTTTCAACTGCATGATAAACTCTGACTTCAGTTACTCGTGTGACAACTGTATCCTAAATCAAAGAGCAACATTGGACTTGAAGAATCTGTAGTGCTGGTGGAGACGTGAGTCAGAACACAACTTGACTTTCAGATGTCACCTGGAGATTGCAGGGTTGACATTTTAAAAAAAAAAAATCACCTTTTTACTTGTAAGCTGACCAAATTTGATATTGTAGTTAAATGACTCAAAGGCAGAATCCCAGAATGGAAAGAGACTTCAAAAGTGATAGAATAGAACTGAACTTCAATGGAATTTAGCAACATGTGATTTATAAGGTGCTGAGAAAACAGAAGTTAGTCACTTTTTAATGTAAATAATTATCATTAGCACTTGATTCTTCCCTGGGCTACTATAAAGTATCTTGATGATTTTAGGTTGTATTTGACTGGGCAGGTTTTACACCTAACTCTGAGTATCTGAACAGTGACTAGTTTGATTTTTAAATAGTCTTAAGTGGTGTGATTTCAGTATAGAAGCATGAATGTCTTAAAAAAATCACACACTTTTTTTTTTTATTGAGGTATTTGTCTTAATTACTGTAATTTCAACTGGAAAAGGCAAGTAAACAAATTTTGTGCTCTCTTGTGATAGAACTACCAAGGATGACTTCTTTCTTGGGATTTAGACCATTTTTCAAAGTGATTGAGATTTACAGTAGAATTTCAGAGTTATAAACACCAGAGTTACGAATTGACCGGTCAATCACATAATTCATTTTGAACCAGATAAGGCGGCAGCAGCAGAGACAAACAAACAAAAAAGCAAATACAGTACAGTACTATGTTAAACATAAACTACTAAAAAAAATAAAAGGAAAGCAGCATTTTTTTCTTCATAGTAAAGTTTCAAAGCTGTATTAAGTCAATGTTCAGTAAACTTTTGAAAGAACAACCATAACATTTTGTGCAGAGTTATGAACATTTCAGAGTTACGAACAACCTCCATTTCCAAGGTGTTTGTAACTCTGAGGTTCTACTGTAGTATTTTAGAAGTGATAATATTGGGCCTGACTTTGACTAGTGGGAGTTGTGAGTGCTTAACATCTCAGAAAAATCAGGTCCCTTTATTTTAAGGTGTTTGTCTAACCTGCTCTTAAAAGTCTCCAACGATGGAGATTCCACAACCTCCCTAGGCAGTTTATTCCAGTGCTTAACTCTCAGGGTGGTTAGGAAGTTTTTCCTAATGTCCAGCCTAAACCTCCCTTGCTGCAATTTTAAGCCCGTTGCTTCTTGTCCTATCTTCAGAGGTTAAGGACAACAATTTTTCTCCCTCCTCCTTGTAACAACCTTTTGTGTACTTGAAAACTGTTATGTCCCCTCTCAGTCTTCTCTTTTCCAGACTAAACAAACCCAATTTTTTCAGTCTTCCCTCATAGGTCATGTTTTCTAGACGTTTAATAATTTTTGTTGCTCTTCTCTGGACTTTCTCCAATTTGTCCTCATCCTTCTTGAAATGTGGCACCCAGAACTGGACACACATATTCCAGCTGAGGCCTAATCAGCACAGAGTAGAGTGGAAGAATTACTTCTCATGTCTTGCTCACAACACTCCTGCTAATACATGTATGTAGAAAGAGAGGCAAAACTGACTTGTGCTGGATTGTGGTAAAGAGATTCATTCCAGAAAGAAATAATTGGGTACCAAATCTTTCACACTTCTCCCCATGGAACACTTGTATGATAGACTGCATTAAATAATGAATTAATCAGTTATTTGGCAGTCTCTGAGAAGTGATTTCTCAGTGGCAAAGCTGAGAGTGATGCCCTACCTGTTGGAAGTTGAACAGTTGAGGAAAACGTAGGTACTGTATCTAAAAGCAAGTGGCATGCTGCATGTGGATTATAAATAGAACAGAGCTCCTGCTTTGAATTGGGAGTTTGAGCTAAAATCTACAGTACCATTTCACTGTGAATTTATTACCATCAATTAAAAAATATTTACTCTTAACTGTCAAGTTTATACGAATGGAGATATTTGTAAAGCTATGTTTTTCTTTCTCCTCCCCTCCCACCTCCAACTCCCAACCACAAGTAAAAGAATTCTCTCTAGCCTCACTGGCAAATCTATAATCTTCTCCAAGTGAAGGCTTCACTGTAATGACAACCCCAAAGATTCTGCTATAATAAGAAATCCCAGCACTGTAGGTTCATTAGACAAATTGTGTGGTTCTAGAAAGGTATGGTGTAGGGACAGAGCAACATGGATATATATTATCTATAATGAAGTACTTAAACCTTATACATTCAATTAGACATATTTTTGAATACGCTAAAGGAGTGTCAGTCAGTTTTTGTGATCAGAGATTAGGAAGGAATTATTATTGTTTTATTTTTGCTCTTGTTTTTACTAAAAATTTAAAAAATGTTTAGACTTGATATGGCAGAACTCTCCATCTTAGGTTCTTGTATAGTACTTGAATTATGGTAGTATCTGAGTATCTCACAGTCCTTAAAGTATGTCTCCCCAGAACAGTCCTGTGCCATAAGGAAGTACTATTATCCCCATCTTTAACATGGGTGACTGAAGCACAGACAGGCTAAGTGATTTGTGCTGGGTCACAGAGGAAGGCTGTAGTTGAGCATGGGCTTGAACCCAGGTTTCCCAAATTCTACACTAGCATGCTAGCCTCTGACATAAACTGTCCTTTTTTCTCCTATCATCACATGGTTCTAGGCTTCAAAGACCCATGCTTTGGCTTTGGCTGTGCTACTTAACTTTTAAATAATTAATATTGATCTGAATTCTGATTAAATCAACATTTTTCCCCCCTCCATTTAATGCTTTTTTTTTTTCTTTTAGGCATGTACCGGCATTGAAAATATTGATGAAGCTATTACGTTACTTGAACAAAATAACTGGGATTTAGTGGTAAGTATGTCTAAGAAAATGATTTTGTAGCACAAGTTCATATACTTGTTGGTACTGTCTAAGCAAAACTTGAATTGAATGTGTGACTTTTTTCCCCCTGTTAAATACATAATTCATAGGAGAATTAAGTACTTGTTGATTAGATCCAAGTGTAACTTTGTATGTATACAATAATTAAAGGTAACCTTTTTAAAAAAAGATAACTTGTAGATATAAGAATTTTCAAGGATTTAGTTAGTACCTGTGAAAGAAATGGGAGGTAAACCACTTTCTTCAAATAAGCTATTTTTTGAATGGCTTAATTTTGCCACTGCAATTTTTTTTGCTGCTGCCATTTATTTGTATTACAGTAGTGCCTACTGGATCAAGAATCAGCTCGCCCTACTCTCCCTCTCCACTCCTCTTCCCCCCCACCTTTCCCTCCAGTCTTGGTGTTGTCCAGACACTAGTAAAAAGACAGTCTCTGTCCCAGGTGTCACAATCTATGTTGTAGCAAGACTCAGTGTGTGGATGAGACAAACATGGCAGTGGGCAGGCAGGCAAGGTACCAGAAAAGTAAGCAAATCAATGTGTATTAAGCAGAGATGTTAGATCACAACCCCTACGCAGGCAGTGAGCCGGTAGTACTCTATAAATATTGTAGGAGAGGTTAGTCATAAGGAGGAATTTGAAGGATGCTAAGGTAGTGGCTCAGTGATGTTGTCAGGGAGGTTTTCCCATTCATGAGGCATGGTCTTTCTTTTTTTTTTTTTTTTTTCCCCTTAACTTTTCGCTGTTGCTGGTTATATTGATACCTTCCTCTTATAGATGCCACAGAATTGGAATAATATTGTGGTTTTTCTTAGTAAAGCCAGGTAGGTCATTATGAAAATAAGATTTTGGGAAGATTTTAAAGAAGTTAATTAAAAAAATTAAGTACTTAACAATTTTCCTTCTATAGAATAATTGCACATTTGTAGTGAGTCTGTGAGGCAGCTACTGATCTGGATTCTCCATGTCCAGAAAAGCAGGAAAAAAATGCAAAATGGAGCTATTACAATACAGGGCTGTTGGTGGTGGTTGGGGTTTTTAAGAGACTGAGGATAGGATAGCACATTTTGAAAACGAAATAGAGTAAAATAGTCAAACATTGACGTGCAAATAAAACAAAGTGACCTTTCTTAATTAAACTTTACATAAAGCATTTTAAGGTTTTTGCCAAATGATCACTCCCCCTCTTCCCCCAAACCAATAGACAGCTGTTTCATGTATCCAACCAAGGTAATCAGAAACCTTTACATTGATTATTTCGTGCAATTAAAAATAGATACTGTGATAGGATGTTGTCATGACATCATGTCTCCTGTCTTGAAAGTAAATGTCTGTTTGCCTCACCACTTATGCAGCAGGAGGAAACTCCTATGCATTTTATAGAGGTAAAAAATACTCAGTTTGATGCATTAACCATGTATTTTAAAGTCTGGATGTGGGAAAGGGGGACTGTAGTGTATTACAAGTGCTTGTGAGTCTGGCTGACAGAACTGTGATGAAGAATTATGAGAACAGCTAAGGAGCTCAGTCTTATTACTGATCTTAACTTGATGGCAGGACATCCCAGGATGCAATGTCAGAGATGCAAGACTGAACAGAAAGGGGGAAGTGAATAGTTGAAGCTGTGAGAGCTGCTAAAGTTACCTAGAAATAAAATTTATGGGGCAAAGAACTGATTCAAGAGACAGCCTTGAAGGAGACAGATGGAAAGTTAGAGAGGGAGGAAGATGAGCTAATAAAGGAGATGCTGAAGGAAAAATTGGAGTGGTAGGGGGAGAACAGGGGGAAAAAGAGAGGTGGGCAGTGTCCTGTGAAGGAGGAGTGATAAGCTGTTTCTGAGCGAGTGCATAAATTAAGAAGTGTGAGAATGGAGAAGAGGCCCATGGACTTCAATGGCAGTAGGGTTACCTTTTGATGAGAGCAGTGTGGTGGAGGGAAAGGAGTGAAAGCCAAATTGCAGTGTGCTAATAGGGAATTGGAGGAGAGGAAATCAAGGTGGTGAGTGAGAGAGCATGTTTAAGAAACTTGAAAGGAGAATGGAAATGGGATGGTAGTTAGAGGCAGGGTCAAATGTCAGGTTGTCTAGGGCAGGGCTACTAGAGCATGTAAAAAGTGGAGGTGAGATAAGGGGCGGGGTAGACTTATGAGTTAAGGCAGCAGTTCAGTTGTAATTTGTGGTGTAGGAAGTCTGCCTGGTCCCTGAACTTACCTCCAGAGTTGCTCAGTGGCACAGGCGCAAGGTTAAGCTAGGTTTGGGGAACAATGGGATGAACAGGAGTGGCAAAGGAAAGGGGTGAGGGAGGAATTTAGAGAGTGGCCATTTTCAGAAAAGTGATGAAGTAAAATATAGCACCTTGTCACATGAGAGGGTTTTCCATTAGTTTTCATGAAAGGATTCTCTTGCCAGTTAGTGACTCTAGAAATAGAATCAGAGTTGTTACATAGGTCATGTCATGAGCTAAGGCAACTCTGAGGCAGGTCTCCAAAATGTTCAGAGTTTCTTCCTGAACTATATAGCGCAAATGGGCAGCATTTAGAACTTCAGGAGCAGCCTTCTGTCCACAGTCTTGTGCTCAGAACTTATCACCTGGTGTGTTGTCAGGTGAACTTCAATAGAGTATCCAGAAAAATTCAAGTGTTTAAATAGGAAGCCAAGTGAGTCATGCAAGAATGTGGACAATCTCTGCTCCAGGACACTCTTGCAACACTAAGAAATGCAAGTCAAGCAAATATAAGCCAAAGAAGTTCTAGTCTAATGGCAGGGAGCGCATTTGGACTTCATTCAGGCTACCCGTGTCATCTTCGCTCATTTCACCCTAAAGGTGTTATGTAGAGAGGAAACTAGGTGGATGACTCATGGCCACCTATTTCCTCCTGAATTCTGTGAGGCTGTGACCACGAGTGTCCTGTACTCTGGGACACCAGCCGACGCAAGAAGAAAGCAAGGACTGAGAGTGAGACTGAATGCAAAACAGATCCGAAGATGGGAGTAGTCAGGTACTTCCTGGTAGAGGCCGAGAGAGAATTTAAATTTGAGTGGGTGGAACTAGCAAAACGCAGATGCTTCAGAAAAATGTGAAGGTATTTTTACAGCTTTTCTAAAGATAAACAGGGTGACATCAGTACTTTGTCTTCTGCATTGGTTAAATGGCTACCTTGTGGTGTCCAGATGGAGTTTAATATGTTGGTTTTGACCTGTGAAGCCATAAATAGACAGTGCCCCCATCTCTGTGCCATTCAGCTGCAATTGCTAGTAGCAGAGGTGCTTGGACTGGAGTCTTTTTTTGTATAAAGGAGAAGCTGGTGGCAAGGGTGGCCTCAGAGAGGCTCTCAACCTTTGAATTAGCCCTTAGTCCAAAACTGCCCATGCATACATGTGTGTGTGTGGGGGGGTGAGGTTTGTTTTTTGCTTTGTTTGCTTTTTAATGGGCATACTTCAAGGGTTATCTCTTGGCACAAGCTTTTACAAGGGTCTTTGTGTGGTGAAGGATGGTATTTGTTTGTAAAATGGGCTACCATATGATTATGATTATTGCTGTTTGATTTTTAAGGGTGTGGGGAGAAGCTTCTGATTTTGTTAAGGCCTTTGATTTAAAATCCATTAAAATGCCACTGAGTGATTCTCGCAGTGGAGGGAATTATTCTTCTGTACTACGTAAGTGAACACTATTGAGTCCTGTATCTTTTAGACTTTCAATCTTGATTTTAAAAGTAAGTGATGATGAATTTACTACTACTTCTTCGGGTGCTTGTACATGTCCATTCCATTGTAGGTGCATGTGCTTGCCACATGTACTGGTGCTGGAAGTTTTTCCTCCATGGTATCCGTAGGGGACTAGCTCTAGCACCCTCTGGAGTGGCGCTTGTATGTGCCGGTATAAGGGGCGCTACCGGCCCCCTCCGTCCCTCAGTTCCTTCTTACCGCCACTGTTGGTGCTGGAATGCTCCCCTTGCTCTAGCAAGTGGTTCTCTTTCAGTGGTTCTTCAAACTTTTCTTATGTAAATAGTTGCAGTTAGAGATAGTTAACAGTTCCTAATAGTGTTAGTATACTTTAGTTTGTAGTTCCCCGAGGGACTTAGCCCAGGGACAGGGCATGCCCTCCTCCCCGTGCTTCAAGCCATGCGATTGCTGTAAGAAGCCCATGCCAATCAGCGATCCATATCTTAGTTGTTTGAAGTGTCAGGGTGAGTCTCACATTCACAAAAAATGCCATATTTGCAAGGGATTCAAGCCCCAGACCAAAAAGGAGAGAGACATTAGGCTCTGCACGCTCCTCATGGAGTCAGCTCTTGCACTGGCCCTGGAGCTGGCACATTTGGACTCTGTGCCAAGTACTTCGGCATCGACTTCCTCCTGATGTCAGTCCTTGTCACTGCGACCAGCCAAAAGACACAAGAAGCACACCAGGAGAGGGTGCTCCCTGGGGTGCTGTAAGGATAAGGGAGAAGATGAGCCTCAATCAAATCAGACCATCTCTCTGTCACCGGAGCGCAGCCACACGACAACCTTGCCTATTGCGCCTAGTCCATCCGGCGACCTGCCTCCTACGCCAGGGAGTGGTAGAGGTACGCGGTACCTCACAGTGCCGTCCACCTCAGAAGCCTTTAAAGCGGCAAAAGACATCTTCTCCCTCCTGGTGCCGCCTGCTCTTTGGAAAGAGAGGCCTAAGGATCCGTTTTTAGGGGAAAGTCCTTTATGGCACCCCTGCAGAAGTAACCCCGTGGCACTGTACTCCGGCCTTCTCACCAGAACCTTGCCAACGATCTCCAGAACTGTGTCTTGAATCACAGACCCGTGGCCACTTGGCAGGTTCCCGACACTGATCGCTGAATTCTATGCAACCATCTCTGGGATCCAGATATCAGCCACCAGATCTGCGGTACCGGGCCACAGAGGCATGCCGCCGGTCCCTGGAATTCTGGCAGCAGTCACCTGAAAGGTGCCGCTCCCTGGTTCTCAGGCGCCGCTCACCAGAGCATCCTCAGCACTCTCGGGAGTCCTGGCGCCGCTCTTCGGAGCAATGCTGGTTGCTGGAGCCGAGACGCCGGTTGCCAGAGTCCCGATGCCAGTCGCCGAAGCGTCATAGATGATCCCTGCGCACACGGTTCCTGAAGCGTGTGGCATCATTCTCTGAATTATTACCAGGCCTATGAGCAGCGCTGTCAGTCGCTGGATAGGCAGTGTGGCTCATTGGGGTCCCAATACCATTCCCAATTGGCAGGCATGAGACCGGCAGACATAGGGTAGGCTTCCCCACTATGTTGGCCCCACCGTAGTCACCAGAGGAAGACCATTCCTCCTCGGGCTCTGAAAGCGAGGAGTTGATGGCCACCAGAGATCAACCACCACCTGCATAGCCATCAGGTTTTTCCCAGAGCCAACCTGCAAGCATGGGGCCACAGGGTCAGTGGCCTGGGCCCTGGTAAATCTATAATCCATGGGTAAGGTTACAATTTTGTCATGGATATTTTTAGTAAAAGTCACGGACAGGTCATGGGCAATATATAACCATATAAGGCAGTGGTTTTCAACCTGCAGCTCAACGCGGGCTGCTTGCGGCCTAATCAGCACAGAGCTGCGGCTCATACAGGTAGTATTGGATTCGGCCCACATAACACATTGTGGGCTACATATGTGAACATTTCCGAAGGGTCCCTCATCTCCAGGATGGCCCTACAGGCGTCCCTTGACTCTGCAGACACGGCAGCATGATCCATCGTGACCTCCATGGTCATGTGCCATGCATCCAGGCTCCATCTCTCTGGGTTTCCAAGGAGGGTCCAAGCAATGGTTGAGGACTTATCCTTCAAGGGTCAAAAACTATTTGCAGACAAAACCGATGTGTCTTTACACACCCTGAAGGATTCAAGGGTGACCTTAAAAACCCTGGGCATCTAAGTACCTGCAACCAAAAAGAAACAAGGCAAGTTTTATAACCAGAGATTCTGGTCTACGCCATCCTCTCAGCCCCAAAGACAGTTCGACCAACGGCATAAACAGAGACGGAACAGATGTCGGCAGAACCAAGATCAGCCTTCGATGTCTCAACAATCCACCTCTACACAATCATTTTCAAGGTGTGGTCAAAGGCATGAGACCTTTACGCTCTCTGACTCCGGAACCAGAAATGGTCCCTCGCCCATTCGGAGACAGTCTGCCACCATGCTACCCAGTCTGGAACACCATCACGACAGACAAATGGGTTTTAGAGATTATCCAGAAGGGCTACGCCATCCCCTTTATTTCTATCCCACCTACTCACTCCCCTTCCCCATCCCTCTTCAGGGACCCCTCTCAGGAGCACCCTTTTACAACGGGAAATAAACCACCTTGTACAATTAGGTGCCATGGAACCCGTACCATCTCAACACAGGGGGAGAGGTTTTTATTCATGATACTTTCTAACTCAGAAAAAGATCGGTGGGTGGAGACCCATTCTGGATTTATGAAAACTCAACAAAGTTGTGAGAACACACCGTTTCAAAATGGTGACTCTAACTACAATAATTCTGGCATTAGAGAAGGGAGATTGGCTCTTGGCCCTCAAGCTTACAGGACTCTTATTTTCATATTACTATCCACCCGTCACACAGAAGATTCCTGAGAGTTATCCTAGGCAAACAGCATTTCCAATACAGAGTACTACCCTTCGGCCTATCCACTGCCCCAAGGGGTTTTTCCAGGGTTCTCACTGTTGTTTCAGTTCACCACCTCAAGGCCTGGTTACTCCATGGCTGACTGGGGTTGAGAAGTCATGTTCTGAGGGAGTAAAGGATATATTACTGAGCAGTCGGAGACTAAGTACTAGAAAGAAATATATCCATAAGTGGAAATAATTCTGCCCCTGGGGCCAAGATAAACAGATTTTACCACAATTGTTCCCCCTACAGAGTATCCTGGACTATATCAGAGTACATTTGACTGCTATTACCACCTTACACGACAAGGTGAATGGGTTCACTGTATTTGCTCACTCGATGATTACATTCTTCCTTAAAGGTATTGAAAACACTTATCTCAAAATAAGAAACCCTATACTCATGTGGGACCTCAACCTTGTTCTGTGTGGATTCATGGGAAAGCTGTTTGAACCCCTTGCACCCTGCTCTTTGTTGCACTTATCCATGAAGGTGGCTTTCCTCGTTGCCATCATGTCTGCCAGATGGGTGGGAAAATTAGGTGCCCTAATGGCACATCCACCTTATACAACATTCTTTAAAGATAAAGTAACCCTACAACTGCAACCTAAGTTCATACCCAAAGTTGCCTCCCCATTTCATTTAAACCAACCCATTTACTTACCTGTATTTTTTCCTAAGCCACATGCTGACAGGAGGGAGGCCGCACTCCACACATTGGATGTTCATAGAGCATTAACTTTCTACATAGAAAGAACAAAAACATTTAGAAAATTAGCTAGACTATTTGTTTCCATAACAAATGCTCAATGGGTCAAACCATCTCAAAACGGAGACTATCCAAATGGATATCAGGATGTATCCGTTTGTGCTACCAAAACAACAATCCACTGGGAGTTCACACATGCTCCATCTGAGCACTGGAGAGAGAATCTGAGGGCAGGTCTACACTACTGCTTATGTCGCTATAACTTACATCACTCAGGGGTGTGAAAAAGCCACCTCCACTGAGCGACACAAGTAACACCAACCTAAGCGGAAGATGCTCTCCTGCAAACATAGCTACCACCTCTCCTGGAGATGGAGTTATTATGCTGATGGGAGAGCTCTCTCATCAGCATAGAGCATCTTCACCAGATGCACTGCAGCAGGACAGCTGCATCGGTGCAGCTGCCCTAGTGTAACCCTTCTAGTGTAGGCAAGCCCTTATTGGTAAATAGAACAGGAAGCAGGGTTTGTTGTGTTCAGTTTCCTACCTTCTGCAATATGATGGGTGCAAAACTGGTTGGAAAACCGTTTCCAGAGAGGTTTCAGAATAGCAGCCGTGTTCGTCTGTATTCGGCACCTTAGAGGTGCCACAAGTGCTCCTTTTCTTTTTACGTTCCCAGAGAGTAGTTATCAGTGGTTCACAGTCAGGCTGGAAGGGCATAACAAGTGGGGTCCCGTAGGGATCAGTTCTGGGTCCAGTTCTGTTCAATACCTTCATCAGTGATTTAGATAATGGCATAGAGAGTACACTTATAAAGTTTGCGGACGATACCAAGCTGGGACAGGTTGCAAGTGCTTTGGAGGATAGCATTAAAATTCAAAATGATCTGGACAAACTGGAGAAGTGGTATGAAGGAAATAGGATGAAATTCAATAAGGATAAATGCAAAGTACTCCACTTAGGAAGGAACAATCAGTTGCACACATACAAAATGGGAAGTGACTGCCTAGGAAGAGTACTGCAGAAAGGGATCTGGGGGTCATAGTGGACCACAAGCTAAATATGTAATGCTGTTGCAAAAAAAGTGAACATCCTTCTGAGATGTATTAGCAGGAGTGTTGTGAGCAAGACATGAGAAGTAATTCTTCCTCTCTACTCTGCTCTGATTAGGCCTCAGCTGGAGTATTGTGTCCAGTTCTGGGTACCACATTTCAGGAAGGATGTGAACAAATTGGAGAGAGTCCAGAGAAGAGCAACAAAAATTATTAAAGGTCTAGAAAACATGACCTATGAGGAAAGACTGAAAAAAATGGGTTTGTTTAGTCTGGAAAAGAGAAGAGTGAGAGGGGACATAACAGTTTTCAAGTACATAAAAGGTTGTTACAAGGAGGAGGAAGAAAAATTGTTTTTCTTAACCTCTGAGGCTAGGACAAGAAGCAACGGGCTTAAATTGCAGCAAGGGAGGTTTCGGTTGGACATTAGGAAAAACTTCCTAATTGTCAGGATGGTTAAGCACTGGAATAAATTGCCTAGGGAGGTTGTGGAATCTCCATCATTGGAGATTTTTTTAAGAGCAGGTTGGACAAACACCTGTTGGGAATGGTCTAGATAATTAGTCCCGCCATGAGTGGACTAGACGACCTCTCAAGGTCTCTTCCAGTTCTGATTCTATGATCCTGTCTGCAGAATAATTGATAAACAATTTACATACGATTCTAAAATAGAGCTCACTAATTTTGAAAAAAAAATTTTTTTTGTTTTTTTTCCTCCACTGGTAATGATAGAAATTGTAATGTATGTGCCACTTAACATAATAGTATCTAGCTCTAAAAAAGACTACAGTTTTATCAATATATAGTGGGTTCATTTTTCGAAGTTCACATAGCCATTTCAGAATAAATGTAATGTTCATAAATTTCAAAACCTCACAAAATGGCAATGATCATCTTTATTTTAAAAATACATTTTTAAAGTGGGCTTTTCTATATGCAGAAATATGTGCCTCGCAGCTGTATTTAACTTCTTTTATTCCTTCTGCTGGCAGTGGTTCAAAGCACAGTGTAATTGCAGTAAAACCAGTGGTTTAGTGCACCTGTAAATGTGATGACTTGCAGTTTCTCTCTTACAAGACTTCCAAGAATCAGCTGACAAAACCTGTTCTGTGCTCTGGAAAAGAAAAAATATGTGGTTTTTAACACCTGTTTTTATAATGCTTCAGTTCCACACCTGTACGATATTTATGGCTAACTTAATAGTATTTCTCTTTGCAGTTTTTCTTTTAAACAGTATTCCTTTTTAAAACCTGACTTTGTAGGAGGGTCAGATAAATACTGTATATAATATATAAAACAAAACAACTTTATATATATAAGAATGCACCCTTAAGCTTATTTTTACTGTTTTAAAGAGAGAGACCGTGACTTTCTACAGGGAATGAGTTAAAAGATCTGAATTGGAAAAGAAGAACTTTGATTTTGCAACTTCTTTTTCTGTTGGAGTTCCAGTTATGGATGGGATTCCTGAATGGAAGATTGGTGTTTTCCTTGTTGCTGGTTATCAGCAATCTTTATTTGTAAGTTTTATTGCTCTCTCTGTTGGCCTTTGTTTAGCCTTTTTATTAAGGGCATAAATAACCCTTTAAATGGATTATAGACAGATAGCTGGAGCTATGTCTGATGAGCATTGGAGGAGCTGTATCCTGTTGGAGTGTATGATTTATTTATTTTTAAATTTGAGGGTGTATATAGTTTCAAATCATTTTAATTCTGTGAAATGGAAGATGATGGCTGGATGCTCCCTAATAGATCTATTTATTAGAATAATAATGCCTAACTCTTGTGTAGTGCTTTTCATTAGTAGACAATTTAAAAAGAAAGAGCTTGAATTAAGATGCTCAATAAAAGATCAATCTACTATTTTGAGGGAGGTCTAGTTAAATAAAAAATGAACCATTCTGAAATAAGTGTCTAACTTTTAAACTGTGAATTTTTTTCCTATGTTTGAGACTTAAAAAATAATTACATTTAGAAACCATAAAATCTCTAAAGATGCGACTTGTAACAGATCCTTGCATAACTTGGTGGGAACTGATGGACTTGTGAGGACTGCTGTCTTCTCCCACCAATCGCAGCGATAGCAGGTGGTATATAACATGCGCTTGAGTGGCCTTTCTGTTTCACTGTTGGTTGCCAGCGGAGATTTCCACTGACTGTCGCAGCTTTCAGATGTCATTTTAATCATCTTACCTTTCTATGTTTCTCTTCAGAAATATATTAATCTGCCTCAAATTCTGTCACTTAAACATTTAAATAAATAAAAGCAATAGTGCCTTTGATCTGTGTGTGACAGTTGTTACCTCCATGTAGCTTTAGGTCACGTTAAAACTTATAACAACTTGTGGCATTAAAGATCCCATTGAGCGTTCGTTCCCCAGATTACTAGGGCTTGACACTTGCAAATATTAGTTTGGTTAGGTACATTCTGCCTTCCCAACTTACCTGTGCAGTTTAAAATTGACACAGGATTTTTCTTAAGTGTGGGACAGTGTAGCTGTGTGGTATTAAGCAGCTGCTACATTCCATGCCAAAGCGGGCTGCATTTCTGTGGTTGGGGCAGTGGTGTGTGAGTCTATATATTGAGGTGGCAAGATCCATACGATTTAACTTACATCGTTGACACCCTCCCCTGAACTAATGCTGTTCTTCAGAGACTCCAAACCTCTGAGCAGTTTTCTTGAATTTTAAATACCCAAACAGAAACTCTGCATCAAAAATTTGTTTGTTTACTTCAGAATTGCATTGGTCTATGATATGGGTGTGACAATACTCAGTCTTGGACTATGCTAGGCATGAAGGCTTTATTCTATTTAAAATCTGGGATTTCGCCTTTCCAGTTGGATTCAGCTCTTGTTTCTAGTTGTGGCAGGTTGTTTAACAGTAGGTGTTTAAATCATGGTGTTATGACTTAGGAAAAAGTTTCTTTACATTCATTTAAGAAACTTCTAAAAAATTTTTTTTCCTGTATCCCTACCATGATGTGTAGCAGCTGTCTTGCCTACTTTGGACAGGTACCTCCCTAAGCAGCAGCTGACCAATTAGAAACTTGAAGATTTTTGTCAACTGTTGATAGATCCTTTCTTATGCTGCAGCTCCAGTTTGTTCTCTGCCTCATCTGAAGGCAGTTGCAGCAGCTTTTACTTCCCTACTCTTCTGTGAAACAGGGTGGATAAAACCCATGATTTAAAAATTGTAAATTTTAGATGTTTATTTGCTAGTTCTTTTCTTTGTTCCCTCTTTATAATCTTAAGCAAAAGAAATCCACTTTAGCAATTTGTTTCTTTAGGTTCCTAGTTGTCAGAAGAATTTTAGATATTTATATAGAAGTTTTTTGGTTTTTTTTTTTTTTTTTTAACCAAGAAGTTTCACACCAAAATCCTCCATATATATTGTAAAAGACAAGTTCCAGGGGCTCATTAACATCTGTATTATGAGAACAACACAAAGACCCAGTGCTGTATTTACAGCCAGCACCACCTTCTGATATAAATATTGAATTTCCCCAAGTCAAGAAAGCGGAAATGTTTGGACCAGTTTATGCTTCAGCCAGGCTATACTTTTTCATCACGGTTTGAAGTCAGTGGGACTTGTGCTTCTAAATTGCTTCTGAAAATACCACCTACAGGTGCCTAAATGTGGGTTTAGCACAGTGCTTCAGTCCTAAAAAAGAAGTGCCAAAACATACTCATAAGTGAGAGTATTGGAAATATCGGAACATTATTCCAGACACTCCTTCCCCCTCACCCCCCCCCCCCAAAAAAAAAAAAAAAAAAAAAAAAAAAGTTCCAGAATGGTATTTCAGAGAGTTCCAGCATAACTCGGTCATGGTTGAGCAGCCTAAGTTTAGGCTCTGATATTGGAAAATTTTGGCCTCTAAGTATAAAACAAACACAAAACCCCCTAAAACAGCTTGCTATGACAGTCTCCTAAGACCACCAGTTTCCAGCTGTTCATTGACATAGCTGTTCTCTTGCCACGGCTGTAGCAACCAAATCTCTACACTTTGCTTGTCCATTTGAATGACGAATAAAGAAAAGTGCATCTTCCAACTGTCCACTCTCCTTTACCCAGCCAACATATCTCTGTATGGCAGCAAGAGAAGCTTGTAACTTCCTTAACTCTCTGATACTAGCTCAGTCTGGCCTGGCATGAATAATTAACATTCCAGCTTGCAATGTGTATATTGTGTTTAGCTGTTATCCAAAATCTATGACCCTTTCCATTTGTTAGGCTGAGATTGAAATCTATATAAATCAGTTTGGCTTGCTATACTGTATGTATAGCAAGTGAGTTTTGGATATAATGGTTTGTTAGGCCAATCCATCCTATTTAGGTCATGGGAATACCATGTCATATCCTGAGGGCCTGCTAGGAATAAGTATCAGTGGTTCTACCTTAGTGCACTTGGTTTGTAAGAGTTCTTCTCTTGACAGTCTTGTCTGAAAAGGCTAAGTGGGTTCTGTCTGTCCTGGTTTGAAATCAGTTTTCCTTCTTCTAGGTATTGTTGGTTCATGGCACCTTATTCCCTAATATTCGGTGCAACCTGTCTAATAATGATACTGTTGATTACACCAGTTTTCCAAGGTAGCAGACTTGGACTTACAGTAAATTTCAAGATGACCAACCTAGTTGCATCTTGGAAAAGGGGCAATAGAAAAAGTGCTGAAATGTAGTAGCGGTGAAGCAATAGAACAAGTGGACTCTTATGTGTACCTATGAAGCTTGATTGGTGCCGACGAGTATCAAGTATGAGGTTAAAAGGAGATGTGCCTTAGCGGCACGTGTTGCACAGAAATTGACAAAATTATGGTCTGATGTAAACATTACGTTTGGTACCACAGTGAAAACTTTTATCAAACCACTGTACTACCAGTATTATTCTGTGTCATGATCAGAAAGCAGCTGCATTAAGTTAAACAGTCATCAAAAGGCTGGGTGCAGTAGAGATAAGAGTTCTTCAAACAATGAGTAGAGAGGAATGATTTATAGTTGAAAGGAGAGTAGGAACTGAAATCAGGGTATGGGATTGGCTGCAGTTGAAAAGATTACAATAATGGGGACACTGCAGAAGACAGATGATGGGATATTAAAGAAAATAATGCAAACACACCTGAGGTCAGTCTGACCTAGAGGCTGACCACTGACTAGTTAGTAGGACTATGTGTGCAGGGACATGACCAGGCTAAGCTTAACAGAGAAACGAGCCACAGGTCATGAATGAATAGCGATGCTGTACTGCTCGTGTCTATGAAGATGCTCTGCCATGAAAGAGTATTTTTTAAAGAAAGTTTACAGTAACTTAGTTAATGGATAGAAAGTCTAAACTACTTTCATGGTTAGTACTGAAGCTATTGTGTTTTGACATGACAGATTTTATACCACTGAGAAATTTTTAAAGTAAAAATACAGTTTTAGCCTCTTATGCAAGCTCTTCTGCACATGCTTAACTTTAAGCACAGATGTAGTCAAAATGGGACTATTTATGGGAGTAAAATTACATATCTGCTTGGGTGTTTGCAGGATGAGGGCCTTAATTTTCAATTTTTGTTGTTGCCTAGAACAGTTTTTTGTAAATTTTTAAATGATACTGTACCAGTAGTGGCATTGGGGGGAAAAAAAAATCATTTATAAATTAGTTTCATTATAAATTTTAATCTGAAGTTGTAATAGCAGAATGCTTTCAAATGTAGTTTTACAAATCCTCCATGTGATTGAGATTATTTTTAAAAGAGTGACGTAAGTCATGATTGCCATGATTTTAAATGGTTCCACTCTGCTGTGAAATGCTTGAAATCTTTATGGAGGGCTCAGTGTGCCTTAGGTATTGTGGGCTCCCCATAGTTTTTTATTGTGGGAAGGGCTGATCCACTTGCCTCTCCTCAACCACTAAGAAGATGAGCTATCTGATCTTCCCTCTCCAGCTTCGAACGCCATGACAGCTGCTTCATTTTGTATTGTTGCAATAATGACTCGTTGCTCTCTCTCCATGAAATACATGAGTTGTTGCATGAGTACTATTTTTGAAGACTTGGTCTTTCTGTCACCTGCTGACCTGGAGGGTTTAGTAATGACAGATATATAATAATTGGTCACATTAGCTGCTTGTGCTATTTTGACCTTTTTTTGTGTCTGACAAGCACTTTTCTTTCCAAGGACTCAGTACGTAAGCACTGGCCATCACTGCCTCACAGGGAGCGCTAGCAGAAATTCCGTCTTAGAGGCAGAACTCTTCTCTGAGTTCCCCAGCCCACAAGGGGAGAACATCAACTGTTACACCTCTTGGGGTCGGGGGCAGCAGCATACGCCCTCTGTGTGCCCAGCTAACTTGGTGGGCTGGTGTGGGAGGAAGAAGTAATTTTGTCCCTGCTTGCTTTCCACTCTTTAAAGTGCCATACACTTTAGGACTACTGAAGAAGCTGTGCCTGTTCTTCAGGGAGTGCAGGTGCTGTAATTTAAGATTAGCTGCTGAATGGCGGATGGAGGCTTGTTGTCTTCCCCCACTAACCATTTGCAGCAACGCACAGTATGCTATCTTTTGTTTTGCTCATCTCTATAGCACCTTCTGTATTATTTTACTACTGAATGCTTCCATTACAAGTAGAGAAGTATGCTATGTGTGTATAATTTTATATTTTTGAAGATATGGCAAAACTAGTGTATAAACAATAATTGTAGATATCAATCTCATAGCTCTGTCTGTGTGTGTGCGCGCACATGCGTGCACACAAATATGTGAAACTAAAGCAAGTGAGAAGGCCATGTTGGCAGCTCCGGACTGAAGTCCTCTATCGACAGCACCAGGTACTGAGCAATCAACAGCTTCCTTTATCTCAGTGGCTCTCAACATTTCCAGACTATTGTATCCCTTTCAGGAGTCTTGCATACCCCCAGGTTTCATCTCACTTAAAAACTACTTGCTTACAAAATCAGACCTAAAAATACAAAAGTGTCACAGCATCCTATTGCTGAAAAATTGCTTACTTTCTCATTTTTAGCAAATAATTATAAACTAAATCAACTGGAATATAAATCTTGTACTTACATTTCAGCGTATAGTATATAGAGCAGTATAAACAAGTCATTGTCTGTCTGTATGAAATTTTAGTTTGTACTAACTTCACTAGTGCTTTTTATGTAGCCTGTTGTAAAACTAGGCAAATATTTAGATGAGTTGATGTACCCCCTGGAAGACCTTTGCGTACCCCTGCTCTGTCACCTAAACAGCGTGCATCAAAATTGCTGTGGGAGGACCACCTTTAATAGTGAGAGGCTGGCTTGATCTTTGTCTATACTGCAGTGTAAACCCAGGCTTAGTGGGACTCAAGTCAGTTGATCTGTGTTAGAGAGCCCTGGGCTTGAGTTTCTATGCTGATTCTTAACTCTACATTAAGAATTTTCCAACCTGGGCTCACATCTGGGGCTCTGGTGTTGGTAAGTCTGAGGTTCTACTGTTCTGCATTATCAATCCCTTGAGCCATCTGACTTTCATAAACTGAAGGTTTTATTGTAAAATTTACTTTGTAATGTGAAAAATGTTTGTGCAGTGATGAGTAAAAAAAAATAAAATCAGTAAGAATATTCTCAATGTATGGTTTTATAGGTTGTTGAAAAGGTATTGTGATATCTTTTGCAAGTGGAATACATGCACATACCTTTTGGAAGTAAAAGAAAACAAACAACAAACCCAATCCTTTACTTATATTTGTAGTCCATAACAAAGTTTTCATTGTGGCAAACCTATCTGGTATGCTTGTATGGGTCTTGATATTTACACTGACTTGTGTAGCAATATACTTAGAATTAGTGAGCGGATTGGAGAGAAGCATACTGTAATGGCTTCAGTCCTGGACTCTGAATCAGAGTTTCTGGGTTGTAGACCTAGTTCTTATAGTAACAATCCTTTCGGCTTCAATCAAATGAGTTTTACCTCACTGGCCCAGTTTTCCCATATGTAATCTGCTTTCCAAACATCTTCGCTGTTAGACTCCCATAGATCCTATTTAGGACCTCTAGATGCAAACACAGAATAAATAACTAGACCATATACTAGGCACAGAGAGGCATTTTGTTTCTGCACTTTGATCACCTACTTTTTTTCCCAAGTTCTTTGTTTTCGTTGTAAAAGAGAGGATATATGCTACCTTTTTTATAAAGATAAAGACCTTGTTATCTATCGGATGCAGTGTACAGGTTTGCATTCTTGGTCAATTTTACATTGCAGTTTTTTTTCTTAACTACCACCTCTTCCAACCAGAGCAAGGCAGAATCCCTAAGAGGTTATTTTTATAGGTTGTTTGGGAGTTTATTGAAACCAGGTTTGATTTCTAAAAATATTCCTCTAGTGCAACATTTTTCTGTTTCCCTGGAAAGGGTCTTAAGAAACACCTCGGCAAGGTGGTTTGCAGGACTACTAACTGTAGTCTGTAGCCTATCATTTAAATCAGCTTCTGTACCAAATGACTGAAGGATAGCTAATGTGATGCCAATTTTTAAAAAGGGCTCCAGAGGTGACCCCAGCAGTTACAGGCCAGTAAGCCTGACTTCAGTACTGGGCAAACTGACTGAAACTATAGTAAAGAACAAAATTGTCAGACACATAGATGAACATAATTTGTTGGAATAGTCCACATTTTTTAAAAAGGGAAATCATGCTTCACCAATCTTCTAGAATTCTTTGAGGGGATCAACAAGCATGTGGACAAGGGGGATTCAGTGGATATACTGTACTTAGATTTTCAGAAAGCCTTTGACAAGGTCCCTCACCAAAGGCTCTTAAGCAAAGTAAGCAGTCATGGGATAAGAGGGAAGGTTCTCTCATGGACTGGTAACTGGTTAAAAGATAGGAAACAAAGGGTAGAAATAAATGGTCAGTTTTCAGAATGGAGAGAGGTAAATAGTGGTGTCCCCCAGGGGTCTGTACTGGGTTCAGTCCTATTCAACATATTCATAAATGATCTGGAAAAAGGGGTAAACAGTAAGGTGGCAAAATTTGCAGATGATACAAAACTACTCAAGATAGTTAAGTCCCAGGCAGACTATGAAGAGCTACAAAAGTATCTCTTAGACCTGGGTGACTGGGCAACAAAATGGCAGATTAAATTCAGTGTTGATAAATGCAAAGTAACGCACATTGGAAAACATAATCTCAACTATACATATAAAATGATGGGGTCTAAATTAGCTGTTACCACTCAAGAAAGAGATCTTGGAGTCACTGTGGATAGTTCTCTGAAAACATCCACTCAATGTGCAGCGGCAGTCAAAAAAGCGAACAGAATCTTGGGAATCATTAAGAAAGGGATAGATGATAAAACAGAAAATATATAAATCCATGGTATGCCCACATCTTGAATACTGTGTGCAGATGTGGTCACCCCATCTTAACAAAGATATATTGGACTTGGAAAAGTTTCAGAAAAGGGCAACGAAAATTATTAGGGGTATGGAATGGCTGCCGTATAGGGAAAAATTAATAAGACTGGGACTTTTCAACTTGGAAAAGAGATGACTAAGGGGGGATATGATAGAGGTCTATAAAATCATGACTGGTGTGGTGAAAGTTATGAACAACCTCCATTCCAGAGGCAAACTCATAACTCTGAGGTTCTACTGTACAAACTTTTTGATTTAAATGTAACCCTGAGATTCTGGAAGAAGCTTGCCTTTGACACCATGGAATAACAAATTAGTTCTGGATTATCAATGCATAAGAAATGTGAACAGGTAAATCAGGTAGTGTAAGACAGTGTTTTGCATACTCACATATTGCCCGTTTTGGCTGCTAAGTAGCATGTCGAGTTTAATGTGTGGCCTGAAAGACAGATGGATTGATCAGCCTTCCTTAGGTAGAACTCTGGGATCAACATTATGAAGTAACGTATGTAACATATAATGTAAGCAGCATGTGTCTCCTGTCTAAATAATGGATGTAATTTAGTGACTACTGAAATGAACTCCTTTACTTCTGTTTTCCTTGTACGTCTGCCAACAAGAAATGCATAGTCATCAAACAAGCAGCGGGACTAATAAATGTAGATTTCTTTTGATGGAGAAACTAATCTGTTTCTTGTAATAGAGAGTTCTTTGTGCTCTGAGCATACCCCAAAAGCAGCACCTGAGATTATAGCAGTACTTGGAGGCATAACTATAGCTAAGTATGTCTCTCCCCATCTTACCCTCTCCCCACAAAACCCCCAAAACATTTCCATCGCCAGTACATAGTTTCAGTGGTTCATATGTGTGCTATGAAGATTTCCACTTAGCATTACTTTGCCCTGCAACATTCAAGTCTGGACCAAATGTCTTAAAACTCTTGTTAAAACTTTAATTTGTTTGTAATTAGTGTTTTTAAATATAGTTAACTAATAGTTTTTTGTAACTCTATTTGAACTTAAAATGACGCTGATTTTATGAATGTATATTTGACTAGTGATGAATCACTTGCTTAATCATGCTGGATATATGTGGGTGGGGGATGGGATGAATTCAATTGACGTTATTAAACTTGGAAAGTAGCATCTTTGGAGATACTGTGCTACATCACAAATAACTTACTGTTTTGTAAGATTGCTGCCCCATGACTGGCAACCACAGAGCCCAGAGATCATAGGTCAGTCAGGTCAAAACTCCACATAAATCCATATCTAAAGACTTTTGTGTGTGTACTACCATACCATATTTTGAACACTTCTATTTGTAGATTTATTTTTTAAACACTAACATCCATCCTTAATCTGCCCTTGAATGCCTCTGGGTTGGGGTTTACCTCAGGCGCTTACCCTGCAACCCCTAGGCGGAGGGGAGGCCAGGGAGTCTCCACAGGCGCCACCTCCGCAGATCCCATTGACCACGGTTTCCAGACAATGGGAGCTGAGGAGCTGGTACTCAGGAGTGCACGGAGCCTCCCTGGCCCTCACCCCTGCGTAGGGGTCGCAGGGACATACCGGCTGCTTACGGGAGCCGTGCGGAGCCAGGGCAGGCAGGGAGCCTGTCTTAGCCCCTCTGCGCCACCAATCTGAGTTTTAATGGCCTGGTCAGCCGTGCTAACCGGAGCTGCCCGGGTCCATTTTCGACTGGGCATTGTGGTCGAAAACCGGATGCCTGGCAACCCTACTTTGGATTACAGCCCCATCCCATGTAGTACAGTATGTATAATCGCCCACTGTTTGGGGAGACTGGAACAGGTTGAGGATTGGATTTCAGCATTCAACTCTGAATTTCCTTGCTTTTATGATTTGAAGCCAGACTCTTAGCGTAATTTTAATGGTTTTGAGTGTGTGTTTGTTTGACAGGAAACTGTATTGACCCAAGTTAAGGTAATTTAGAAGTTATTGTCATAGATTGTGTCACGTTGTCACCTCATTTAATAAAAGGGGAATTATTATGCAATACTTTTTAATACCCTATGTACTTTTCTGAGTCCTCATGCCATAACTTGTCAGCACTACTGTACCTTTGATCTTTATTTAGAACTGGCATACTATACAGTGAAGTGATTGTAAGCTAAAAGTAAAGTATCTTGTCACAGGATAGCCCTCCCCTTCCTATGTTTCTTGGCTTTAATGTTAAATTTTATGTGAAGTAATTCAGGAGAGGAAAAATAAAAATGCGTGGGGAAATGTGGTGGTTGCAGATATATTTTTCAGGCACCACTTTTGCACCATGTAGCTCTCAGTTTGTTGTTTTTTTTTTTCCTTACTGCAGCCTGGTTTAATTTTTTTTAGGATTCCAGAAAGTGGGTCACTGTATGGTGGCATAAGAGCACCTTTTTTCCCCCCTTACCCAGGAAGTGAGGAGGTATTAGCTTAAAAAGCTGTGGTACCCCTCTTCAGGGGTTCATTCCACATGGTACATAAAAACAGGCTTCTATTCACCTCTCCTTCTGTAAGAATGGGTTGTGAATAGGTTTTTCTGTTTTTTCTCCTGCCCTTCCCCACTCCTATGTATAAAAGGGCCATGGTTGCTGGGCTGATAAAAGGCCTGGTACTGGCCTTAAAGGGAGTACCTGCAGGTGGAGTTCAGTCTTGGGTGAAGATGGGTCAACTGCTTCCCCTGTGTGTTCAGACAAGTATGTTCAAATACTTCCTTTTGATACAGAACTATAAAAATGCATTCCACTCAATTAGTGGATTGCCGGGGGTGGACTTTAACTGGATATTGCATGTTTTACTTCCAAATAGTGACATGTATCAACCAATTGTAGAATTTGGTACAGGATTAATCGCTATCTTCTAATAATTCTACCACTTACTTATGGCTCTCAGTAAGTGTGCTCACAGGAAAAAGTGGGGAAAAGTTAGTTATTTTCCTGTCTTCTGAAGAGTGTTGCAGTGTATGGATAATTCCACTGCCAATGGTAATATAAAATACACAATGGGTATTTAAGAACCATGTGTTTTGGTTTTAGGTGTATAAAGGTAGCTCTAATTGGCCGGAGGTCTTAAATGCATTGCTTATGTCATAGAGACTACCAAAGAATCTGGCTAAAGTTTGTGTTTGAAACCCACAATGTAGTTGGGGAAAAACAGAAAACTATACCTAGAGTGCTATTTGTAAGTTACTTCAGTGTGCTTTCCTATTGGTGAGGATGAAGGAGGGAATCTGTATGAAAATATTTGTGTGGGGTGGGTTTTTTTTTTTTTAAATGTTAATTTTGCTTTGTTAGTCATTCTGTTCACCTTACAGCTTTTCATGAAGTTCATTGTGAAGAAACAACAAATTGAAATACAGCAGATGGCATGGAAGGCATTTCAGAGTCGCTCAGTTACAGTCTTTGGTTGAATTTTAAAAAGAAGATGGGGACAAATGTTGGCTTTCTATTAAAAACTGTGGGTGTGACTTCACGCCTAGTACTTGGAAATACTTTGTGTTGAGACTTGAGAAGTAAGGGGAATGCCAACGCAGTATAATGCAAGCTACAGGAATAAGCTGACTTAATTCTTTGCCTTGCATAACCTGCCAAAGATAATGGAGATGGAATTTGCTTTTGTTGGTGTGCTTGTAGAGGACAACTGGTCCTTTTTTGCTTCCAGGGTTATTACATTTATTTAAATGCATTGAATGGACAATAACATTGTACCCCAGGAAAAAGTCGGGCTGGTACCAAAATATCAGTTTGTGGGTTTGGTGTTTTTTAAGGTATTCTTATGTGTACATCTAAATCAAAGAGCCTCTGATGTAAAAGAACTGGCCTTTTTAATAGGCATCCTCTGGAATTGTGCCAGTGGGGTCTTCCTAGATCTGCCTGTTTACAGACATTTGATTGCCTCATGGAGCCTTTTTAAAAGATTTCACATTGTTCTAGGGAATCTAATAATACAGCCTCAATGACTAGGAAATAATTGTATTATTACAGGTGAACTAACTAAATCCTAATATTATTAATCTGGTCTGCTTGTGCTGTTTGCCTTCTCTTTGCAGTAATTATGTTTCTTTCAATGCTGCTTAGTTAAGCATCTTCTACCATGCTTGTTTTATACCTTTGTTAAGGTTTTAGCCCCAAGATTTTACCCTGCTTCAGTTATAAACTGGTGGGAGAAAATGCATACCTCCTTTTTGGATAGTAATATCAGCTGGTCAGAACAAATGTTTTGTCATGGCAAAGACCCAGCAATAGTTGTTAAACCATAGCCATGTTAGTCTCAGTTCCACTTAAAACACAGGCCAAAACCAATATTTGACAGAAAATGAGAATATTGAGGGAACGTTATTTTAAAATAGTTTTGTAGCATATCTAAAAATATTAAAACAAATATAATGAAACATTACTTGGTAGTGTCCTCTTAATGAGCGTAGCGTCATCCTCCCTGCCACTCAAGTTCATAACCTGGGAATCCTCTTCAGTTCCTCCCTTTCCCTTGGCCCTCTCATCCATGCTGTTTCCTAATCCTGCTTCTTTTTCATTCCCATCTCCAAGATCTGACCAGACAGGAATTGTACAGATTTGTAGTAAAGCTTTACTTTATTCATTTGTATTTTTATCACCCATTTATTTTGTTGGAATAGGAAATGTGCGAACAAAATTAGGTTTTTAAGTATAGTATAATTTATCACATGAAAGCAACAAAATCAACTTAAAATAATACTGATCTGTATGCAATATTCTTAAATACTTTACACAGGGTTCCACATTAATCCGTACTAGTGATGGGGTGGGGGGGTTGCCTGTCGTGAAAATAGTAATGTAAATAGGGTACTAGAAATGCTCCCTCCAAATCTATAGATATATGTTCCTACTTGTCTCTTTCACTGTATGTTTGTTCTGACTGTATAATCAGAGCCATCTAATCTGCCTGTATTTCCAGTGTAGCAGTTAGACATATATGTCATATCTGTGGACCTGCCCGTATATCAAATATAGACCTGTTCATATCAGTGCTTAGCAAATAAGGTAGAGAAAAATACATTCCAGAACAAAAACTACAGCTCTGTAGTAATGGAAGTATTGTACCAGATCTGGCTATGTAACTAATAGTTTGCATTCCCAACTCCATTGCCAGCAAAAATCTTATAAGTGAGATCAGAAGAGATGCTCATCTTACCCTCTCAGCCTTTCCATACTGGCCAAGAAGGCGATTGTTCTCCAAAATGGTCTTGGTGCCAATTTTAGGCCTGGTAATTTGCCAACCAGACCAAACCTGCTGCAACAGGGAATGAATCACATTGTGGAACTATTCTGCAGAAAGTTAGCAGTGTTGATGCTTCAAAGGAAATATTGGAAAGTCTGGAATATTCCAGACAAGAAATTAATCTATTAACAGCATTGAAGAAAAATAAAATAGATAGAATGCTCAGGAACATGCCCAGATTTTTATTTGCATACAGAATGCTGTTTGAGACACTGGAACCCTCCAGTCTGCTGTGTGTTACAACTCCTTCAAGAGCCTGTCAGCAGACCTGAGGCCAACCTATTGCAAGATAGAATTAACAATAGCTTTGAATTCCAGTACGTGGATGTTGCCAGAGCCTCTCTCCTGTCCTCTTTTTTATATTGCTAGCTCCTTTAAACAAACTACAGTGTGACATCTATTGGAGGTGAAAGGTCCACAATATATATTTTGTTACATGATTTAATGAAGCCAGTACACTACATGTCCCTAGACTTTTTATCTATCAAAATAGCATGGTTGGTCCCCCATAACTTTGGCCAGGAGTGTCTGAAGGGGGCACAGTCAACAGTGGATGGATAATGTGCAGTTCACAAGAACAACGTGCCAAAATACATTTCTGAATTCTTCATTTTACAAGGGTCAGAGAGTAATATGTCGTCCTGTACAATTCAATCACGTAGCTCCCCTGTGGAGGGAACTTAATATGTATGATTGGTATACAATTACTTGGTGAAGCAGGCAGAGAAATTTGTTACAATTTACTGTGACAATAAATTTATGAAAGAGTGCACAGAGGATGGGATAGGCATTTATTATGTTTCATGAATCCTAGTAGAACCACCAGCAAAAGAAGAATCCTTTGCCAGACCTCAAAGCACAATCTAGAATATCAGTGGGAACTCCTGCAAGGTGAGCATGGGAATCAAAGAAATATGGAAATCAATTATATGGAGTTGATCCATCTGCTTACCAAACATTATAACTGAAAATATTAGGTTTGCTGGTTGTAGCATTTGTTAAGCAGAGTCATGGGGAAGGGGGGGGAGGAGAAGAGAGGCAGCGTAAGAGGTGTGTGTGCAAGAGAGTGAGTTTTAAGGGTGGGGAGGAAGAAACACAAGGATATATTCCTTCTCTCAATCTTCCTGAATTCACTGCTAGTTACATCCCAAATTAATGCAACTGCAGACATTCTTTTGAGAGAGAGAGAGAAATTTTGCTTCTTACCCATTCATTTCTTTTCTCAGTAAATTTGGCAGTTCCATGGATTTTGAATAATCATTTAGAGTAGGAAGTTCATATAGTTCAGTGGAAAGCATTTTGGGCCTATATTACCCAATTATTAGTATTCAGAGTATTAATCTGTTCTTGTAGTCTTTTTAGAAATATTTGATTGTCCATGCTAAGTAGTTGTTGGCAGGTAGATCCTAGTGCCATCTGCTGGAAACAAGCTGTAATTGCTGCAAAATCTCCGAGCCCCATATGGTAATTCAGAAGAAGTAAATGTACAGGTAAATCTCAGGTTTCAGAGTAGCAGCTGTGTTAGTCTGTATCCGCAGAAAGAAAAGGAGTACTTGTGGCACCTTAGAGACTAACAAATTTATTTGGGCCGGTTTTGTTCAATATCTTCATAAATGATCTGGAGGATGGTGTGGATTGCACCCTCAGCAAGTTTGCAGATGGCACTAAACTGGGAGGAGAGGTAGTTACGCTGGAGGGTAGGGATCGGATACAGAGGGACCTAGACAAATTAGAGGATTGGGCCAAAAGAAATCTGATGAGGTTCAACAAGGACAAGTGCAGAGTCCCGCACTTAAGACGGAAGAATCCAATGCACCGCTACAGACTAGGGACCGAATGGCTCGGCAGCAGTTCTGCAGAAAAGGACCTAGGAGTTACAGTGGACGAGAAGCTGGATATGAGTCAACAATGTGCCCTTGTTGCCAAGAAGGCCAATGGCATTTTGGGATGTATATGTAGGGGCATTGCCAGCAGATCGAGGGACGTGATCGTTCCCCTGTATTCGACATTGGTGAGGCCTCATCTGGAGTACTGTGTCCAGTTTTGGGCCCCGCACTACAAGGATGTGGAAAAATTGGAGAGAGTCCAGCAGAGGGCAACCAAAATGATTAGGGGACTGGAACACATGAGTTATGAGGAGAGGCTGAGGGAACTGGGATTGTTTTGTCTGTGGAAGAGAAGAATGAGGGGAGATTTGATAGCTGCTTTCAACACCTGAAAGGTGGTTCCAAAGAGGATGGATCTAGACTGTTCTCAGTGGTAGCTGGTGACAGAACAAGGAGTAATGTTCTCAAGTTGCAGTGGGGGAGGTTTAGGTTGGATATTAGGAAAAACTTTTTCACTAGGAGGGTGGTGAAACACTGGAATGCATTACCTAGGGAGGTGGTGGAATCTCCTTCCTTAGAAGTTTTTAAGGTCAGGCTTGAGAAAGCCCTGGCTGGGATGATTTAGTTGGGGATTGGTCCTGCTTTGAGCAGGGGGTTGGACTAGATGCTCTCCTGAGGTCCCTTCCAACCCTGATATTCTATGATTCTAAGCTTTCGTGAGCTACAGCTCATTTTATCGGATGCATTCAGTGGAAAATACAGTGGGAGATTTATATACACAGAGAACATGAAACAATGGGTGTTACCATACACACTGTAATGAGAGTGATCAGGTAAGATGAGCTATTACCAGCAGGAGAGCGAAAGGACTGTAGATAAAAAATCCATTACAATCTACATACCACACAGACTATGCTGACGGCTTGTGCCACACGCTCTCAAAGAAACTGCGGAACCACCTGATCAATATCCTCTACAGCAAACAGGGAAAGATTAAGAATGAGCTCTCAAAACTGGATACTCTCATAAAAAACCAACCTTCCACACAAACTTCCTCGTGGCTGGACTTTACAAAAACTAGACAAGCCATTTATAGCACACACTTTGCTTCTCTACAAAAGAAAAAGGACACTAAACTATCTAAACTACTACATGCCACAAGGGGCCACAACAGTGGTTCCCTTAACCCACCCAGCAATATTGTTAATCTATCCAACTATACTCTTAGGACAGATTCTTCTGCTGTCCTATCTCGGGGCCTCTCCTTCTGCCCCTCCACCCCCACGAACATGATACAGTTCTGTGGTGACCTAGAATCCTATTTTCGACGTCTCTGACTCAAGGAATATTTCCAACAGACTTCTGAACAACATACTAACCCACAGACGCCTTTCTACCAAGACTACAAAAAGAAGGATTCTGGGTGGACTCTTCCTGAAGGTCGAAAAAACAGACTGGACTTCTACATAGAGTGCTTCCGCCGACGTGCACGGGCTGAAATTGTGGAAAAGCAGCATCACTTGCCCCATAACCTCAGCCGGGCAGAACACAATGCCGTCCACAGCCTCAGAAACAACTCTGACATCATAATCAAAAAGGCTGACAAAGGAGGTGCTGTTGTCCTCATGAATGGTTGAAATATGAACAAGAGGCTGCTAGGCAGCTCTCCAACACCACTTTCTACAAGCCATTACCCTCTGATCCCACTGAGGGCTACCAAAAGAAACTACACCATTTGCTGAAGAAACGCCCTGAAAAAGCACAAGAACAAATCCCCACAGACACACCCCTAGAACCCCTACCAGGGGTATTCTATCTGCTATCCAAGATCCATAAACTGGAAATCCTGGACTCCCCATCATCTCAGGCATTCGCACCCTGACAGCAGGATTGTCTGGCTATGTAGACTCCCTCCTCAGGCCCTGCGTTACCAGCACTCCCAGCTATCTTCGAGACACCACTGACTTCCTGAGGAAACTACAATCCATCTGTGATCTTCCTGAAAACACCATCCTAGCCACAATGGATGTAGATGCCCTCTACACCAACATTCCACACAAAGATGGACTACAAGCAGTCAGGAACAGTATCCCCGATAATGTCACGGCAAACCTGGTGGCTGACCTTTGTGACTTTGTCCTCACCCATAACTATTTCACATTTAGGGACAATGTAGACCTTCAAATCAGCGACACTGCTATGGGTACCTGCATGGCCCCACAGTATGCCAACATTTTTATGGCTGACTTAGAAGAATGCTTCCTCAGCTCTTGTCCCCTAACGCCCCTACTCTACTTGCGCTATATTGATGACATCTTCATCATCTGGACCCATGGAAAAGAAGCCCTTGAGGAATTCCACCATGATTTCAACAATTTCCATCCCACCATCAACCTCAGCCTGGACCAGTCCACACAAGAGATCCACTTCCTGGACACTATGGTGCTAATAAGCGATGGTCACATAAACACCACCCTATACCGGAAACCTACTGACCACTATGCCTACCTGCATGCCTCCAGCTTTCATCCAGACCACACCACACAATCCATTGTCTACAGCCAAGCTCTATGATACAACCGCATTTGCTCCAACCCCTCAGACAGAGACAAACACCTACAAGATCTCTATCAAGCATTCTTACAACTACAATACCCACCTGCGGAAGTGAAGAAACAGATTGACAGAGCCAGAAGAGTTCCCAGAAGTCACCTACTACAGGACAGGCCTAACAAAGAAAATAACAGAACGCCACTAGCCGTCAACTTCAGCCCCCAACTAAAACCTCTCCAACGCATCATGAAGGATCTACAACCTATCCTGAAGGACGACCCATCACTCTTACAGACCTTGGGAGACAAGCCAGTCCTCGCTTACAGACAGCCCCCCAACCTGAAGCAAATACTCACCAGCAACCACACATCACACAACAAAACCACTAACCCAGGAACCTATCCTTGCAACAAAGCCCGTTGCCAACTGTGCCCACATATCTATTCAGGGGACACCATCATAGGGCCTAATCACATCAGCCACGCTATCAGAGGCTCGTTCACCTGCACATCTACCAATGTGATATATGCCATCATGTGCCAGCCATGCCCCTCTGCTATGTACATTGGCCAAACTGGACAGTCTCTACGTAAAAGAATAAGTGGACACAAATCAGACGTCAAGAATTATAACATTAAAAAACCAGTTGGAGAACACTTCAATCTCTTTGGTCACTCGATTACAGACTTAAAAGTGGCAATTCTTCAACAAAAAAACTTCAAAAACAGACTCCAACGAGAGACTGCTGAATTGGAATTAATTTGCAAACTGGATACAATTAACTTAAAGAAAAGGAGTACTAGTGGCACCTTAGAGACTAACCAATTTATTTGAGCATAAGCTTTCGTGAGCTACAGCTCACTTCAGCTGTAGCTCACGAAAGCTTATGCTCAAATAAATTGGTTAGTCTAAGGTGCCACAAGTACTCCTTTTCTTTTTGCGAATACAGACTAACATGGCTGCTACTCTGAAACCTACAATTAACTTAGGCTTGAATAAAGACTGGGAGTGGATGGGTCATTACGCAAAGTAAAACTATTTTCCCCATGTTTGTTCCACCCCCCACTGTTCCTCAGTCGTTCTTCTCAACTGCTGGAAATGGCCCACCTTGATTATCACTACAAAAGGTCCCCCCTCCCTTCGGTCTCCTGCTGGTAATAGCTCACCTTGCCTGATCACTCTCATTACAGTGTGTATGGTAACACCCATTGTTTCATGTTCTCTGTGTATATAAATCTCCCCACTGTATTTTCCACTGAATGCATCCGATGAAGTGAGCTGTAGCTCACGAAAGCTTATGCTCAAATAAATTAGTTAGTCTCTAAGGTGCCACAAGTACTCCTTCTTTTTTTTTTTTTTTTTTTTAGGTAAATCTCAGACTTTCAGTTCCCCAAAACTGTTGGGTAAGAAGTCTAAGGCCAGGTTTACACTAGAAACTTGAGCTGACATAGCAGCAGTGTTTAGAGGGGTGGGGGTGGGGTTTTGTGACATTTTCTACACTGGCAAAATCCCTAGCGTAGATGCAAGTTATACTGGCATAAAAGTGCTTTTGCTGGTTTAATTTAGTTTTTCTCTCTGGTATCTCTACAAAAGCATTCTTTTTTCTGGTATTAGCTGCCTCTGCATTTGGAGGGTTTTGACAGTATAGCTATAAAACTTTCCATAGATGAGGCCTAAATCATATTAAGTAACATATGAATTGTTCAGTATTCTGTGACACTTGGTGTGATGAAAGTAAATTTCGCATTTTACAGTTTGGAGCACCTTTAATTTTCAAAAATACAGTTGTAAATTTTATCTGCCAAAAGCTTTTTTCTTATCACACTACATAAATGGTGCGTGTACTTTCTTTATGGATAGATGGGGCCATCCAAAGCAGAACCATACTGGGGAGAAAATGCAGAGGGAGGAGTGGTTCTTCAGCAGAATCATCTACTTCAGTGATTCCCAAACTTGTTCCACCGCTTGTGCAGGGAAAGCCCCTGGCAGTTTGGCTTGGAGCAGTGAACCCCAGCCACTGGGAGCTGCGATCTGCCGAACCTGCGGACACGGCAGGTAAACAAACCAGCATGGCCCGCCAGGGGCTTTCCCTGCACAAGCGGCGGAACAAGTTTGGGAACCACTGATCTACTCCCCTTTCTTTAGTCCTGTTGAAACTCCTGTGTATTGGGTTCAGTGGAAGGAAGTGAGTGAATATGATGGGACAGCTGCTCTGTACTGTAGCATCCTGTCACTCATTTTGCAGCCCTTAAGCAGGTAAATGAGTGCTAATCTAATCTTGAATTTATCCTCCTAATCCCTCTGATGTAAAACCTGGGGGCAGTTCTTGGTGTAGCTGATGATAATAGCTCCGCTGCAAAGGGGCCATAGCAGTGATGAGCTGCCAAAATCTGAAGAACCGGTTCCTTCAGTCGCTCAGGGTCTTCGGCAGCACTTCGGTGGCGGGTCCTTCACTCGCTCTGGGTCTTCGGCGGCACTGAAGTACCCACCGCCGAAGTGCCGCCGAGTGAGTGAAAATTAAAGAGGGATTCTCAGCCAGGGGAGCCTCCCCAGCCAGGAGCTCAGGCGGGCCGGACGGGCCGGTCCTGCGGGCTGGAGTTTGCCCACCCCTTTAACAACTCGTTCTAAACCGGCTTCAAAATTTAACAACCGGTTCGCGTGAACCGGTGCAAACCGGCTCCAGCTCACCACTGGGCCATAGTGGGCTGCAGAGACAACCTGCTGATGGGGGAGGGAGTAGAGTGAGGGCAGCAGGCTTCAGCAGTGTTGCTGAGCATGCTCAGTCTGTGTAAGCCTGCTCAGTACAAGCCAAGCAGCAAATCAGAGGGCAGCGGGGAGAGCATGTGATTTTTGATTCTCTTACCCTGTCACTGTATTGAGAACTGGAGATGCTATTCCTTTGTAGCCTGGATAGCCTGATGTGCTCTTCACTCCTTGGAAGGACAACTGAGCCTAAGTTCAGTCTTTCAATCCATTCACCAGGTGAGCCTGGGACTTTTGCTTCCCAGGCAAAGCCTTCACCAGTTTCCGCAACTGACTTGACACCTCTAGGAAAACGTCTAGAATGTGCGTCCCAGGAGTTTCATTGTGAAATGACATGTGCACAGACTGACATTCTTTCGTGTATACCTATTAAAGTTACCAGTTCTATTAGGTATTCATAAAGCAGATCTTCCTGAAATCCCTGCTGCCCACATCTTGAATTTCTTGACTCCACCAAGTTCTTAGTTTGTGTGTGTGTGTGTGTGTGTGTGCATGTGCGCGCGCAATGGTGCTGCAAAGGGAGCAATTTTGGAAAGTAAACTGTAACATAGAGAATAATACCAGTCTATCACTGGGTTTGGGAAAAATTGATGAATATGGCCAAAAATAGAAGAGACAAAATCCAAATATTAACAAAACTTCTCAGAACAATGACTAAACTTTTCAAAATAATTTAAATATAACTAATTAAAATTAGGGATGTCAAGCTATTAAAAAAATTAATCGTGATTAATCGCATGACTAAAAAAATTTAATCATGATTAATCATGCTATTAGTCGCACTGTTAAACAATAATAGAATATCATTCATTTAAATATTTTTGGATGTTTTCTACATTTTGAAATATATTGATTTCAGTTACAATACAGAATACAAAGTGTACAGTGCTCACTTTATTTATTTATTTATTTTTGATTACAAATATTTACACTGTAAAAAACAAAAGAAATAGCATTTTTCAGTTCGCCTAATACAAGTACTGTAGTGCAATCTCTTTATCATGAAAGTTGAACTTACAAATGTAGAATTATGTACAAAAAATAGCTGCATTCAAAAATAAAAGAATGTAAACTTCAGAGCCTGCAGGTCCACTCAGTCCTACTTCTTGTTCAGCCAATCCATCAAACAAGTTTTTTTTAGATTTGCAGGAGATAATGCTGCCCACTTCGTTTACAATGTCACCTGAAAGTGAGAATAGGTATTTGCATTGCATTGTTGTAGTCAACGTCGCAAGATATTTACGTTCCAGATGCGCTAAAGATTCATATGTCCTTTCATGCTTCAACCACCATTCCAGAGGACATGCTTTCATACTGATGACTGGTTCAGCTCAATAATGATCCAAAGCAGTGTGGACCGATGCATGTTCATTTTCATCATCTGAGTCAGATGCCACCAACTGAAGGTAGATTTTTTTATTTTTATTTTTTGGTGGTTTGGGTTCTATAGTTTCTGCATCAGAGTGTTGCTCTTTTAAGACTTCTGAAAGCATGCGCCACACCTCGTCCCTCTCAGATTTTGGAAGGCATTTCAGATTCTTTCTTAAACCTTCAGTTGAGTGCTATAGCTATCTTTAGAAATCTGATATTGGAACCTTCTTTGTGTTTTGTCAAATCTGTGGTGAAAGTGTTGTTAAATCAAACAACATATGCTGGGTCATCATCCAAGACTACCATAACACAAAATATATGGCAGAATGCGGGTAAAACCATGGAGCAGGAGACCTACAATTCTCCTCCAAGGAGTTCAGTCACAAATTTAATTAACACATTTTTTTAACAAGCATCATCAGCACGGAAGCATGTCCTCTGGAATGGTGGTCGAAGCATGAAGAGGCATATGAATGTGTAGCATATCTGGCATGTAAATACCTTGTAATGGTGGCTACAAAAGTGCCATGCGAACCCCTGTTTTCACTTTCAGGTGACATTGTAAGTAAGAAGTGGGCAGCATTATCTCCCGTAAATGTACACAAACTAGTTTCTCTTAGTGATTGGCAGAACAAGAAGTAGGACTGAGTGAACTTGTAGGCTCTAAAATTTTACATTGTTTTGTTTATGGAGTGCAGTTATGTAACAAACAAAAAAAATCTACATTTGTAAATTGCACTTTCACGATAAAGATTGCACTACAGTACTTGTATGAGGTGAATTGAAAAATACTGTTTCTTTTGTTTGTCACTTACAGTGCAAATATTTGTAATCAAAAGTAATATAAAGTGAGCACTGTACACTTTGTATTTTGAGTTGTAATTAAAATCAATATATTTGAAAATGTAGAAAAACATCCAAAAATATTTTACAAATTTCAGTTGGTATTCTGTTGTTTAACCGTGTGATTAAAACTATGATTAATCATGATTAATTTTTTGAGTTAATCGTGTTAGTTAACTGCCATTAATCGACAGCCCTAAATAAAATAAAACTTGAGACTTTGCATAGCTAAATGTTTGATAGAGCTTTTATCAATACTTACTGAGAAGTTACTATGGAAAAAATAAAGAAAAGCACACCATATGCATATTACTTACAGTTTTTAAATGCAACTTTCACAATTAAAATTTTTTCTTGCTCTATTATATTTTATTTTGATTGGTTCTGTGGTAATTTGTTTATAAAGTGTTAACTCAAATCCTCCTTGTGCAGATATAAAAATTAAAGCAAACTTTAAGACCATGTGAAACTTTTTTTATGTATCATTGATTTACAAAATTTGTTGTATCCGTGCATGAACAACCCTCCCTCCTGCCCCAACCCTCATTTTCTTCATATCTGTCTGAGATATGTATTCTTCTGTGTGATATTCTCTCATCTATTTGAGATTTCACAAGGCATTTTGTATGCATTTTGCATAATCATTTTCCTTTTCCAAATGTTTTATTCTGTAACTATCAGATACATTTAGTAGTATTGGATTATAAATGAAATGGGGATTAAACAATAAAAACATAGTGAGTAGAATTCCGGAAGGTGTTGTTTTATTGCACAATCAGCTGCAGCACTGAAATGTAGAAGAAAAGGAAATTAAGATTGACCTTCTGTTCAATAGGCTAGAGAGCCAAAGAAAACAGGGCAGTGCTTAGGAGTATATATTTCTCAAAACTGAATATTTTTGCTTTCACCCAAAATTCCTTTAAATTAAGGCAGAGTAGAAGAGCTACAGTATAGGTTCAGAGTTTTGGTTTTTTTTAATTAGATGGTTTTGATTTTTTTTATATTTTTCTACAGCTCTAATAAAAATGAGTCATTTTCTTGAAGAAAGATCCTACTAGAATTTAAAAAAAAGAAAAAAGAAAAAAAAAAGGGTTAGACATTTATATGGATAATGAGAACAGCCACAGTTACTTGTAACAGAATATTAACAAAATTATAAATTCTATTAACCCTCATGTGCATAAACCAGCCACTACACTATGGGAGTTAGGAAGAATATTCCCCTGTGGGCAGGCTATTTCATCACATTTCCTTGCAACTTCATCTGAGGCATCTGGTACTGGCCACTATTAGAGATAGGATGCTGGACTACATGGACCACTGATTGGTTTATCTTAATTCATGATGGCCATATGCCTTCTCAAGGCATATCCATAATTCCTGGTACATTGGAGTGGGATCAGCATTTTTCTGTTGTGCATGGGGTGTAGGTTTGAATGTAGAGAGTTGTATAGGGCCTCTATCCATGGCATGGCACCAGCCTAAACTTCATTGCTTACTGTGGGGAGGCAGGAGGACAACTGTATTTAAAGGCTTAGAAGAGAAGCTTCCTTATCCCAGGAATTCTCCTGTGCAAAAGCCTTAAATTTGGCTTTAGGCATGGACCTGGGTTTGGTTCTTAAGAAGGTAAGTTTAAGCCTTTGTCCTGATATCTAGAAATAATGCATCCCATTTATAGATTGGGAAGTTTTCAGTCTTCCATTTGAAAGTGCGTGTGGTGCAGTGGATGCCCCTTGATAGGAATGAGATATATAAAATAAAACCTCTGTATTAGCTTTAAAACGATGTAAGCATGATCAGTGCAGCCAAATAGCTTTTAAATCTACAGTGGTTTCCATTAAATGTCATAAATTAACAGTTACCACATGGTGGTATTGGAGATACCACAGTTGTTTTCTATGTTAAGTATAGGGAAAAACCGTGATCTCTCTCCTTATGTGAAAAGAAAAGGAGTACTTGTGGCACCTTAGAGTCTAACAAATTTATTTGAGCATAAGCTTTCGTGAGCTACAGCTCACTTCATCGGATGCATTCATCTTATGCTCAAATAAATTTGTTAGTCTCTAAGGTGCCACAAGTACTCCTTTTCTTTTTGCGAATACAGACTAACACGGCTGCTACTCTGAAACTTCTCCTTATGTGGTATGTTATGTGGTAATTGTTAATAATTGAGTGTGTGTTGGTGACCAGTTGTAATTGTGTATTTTGAATCAAGCCGTCCGTTTTTATCTGTTGTGGTTTATAATAAACAGCTTTTTGTTTTCTTTTTTTTTTATGCTATTTTGTATTTGTAAGGGGACAGACAGAATTTTTCAGAACTGTCTCAATCTGTTAAGGCAGTATTTTCCCAGGTTAAAACTCAAAATTGAACACCGTATGCTTTACAACAGTTCCTAGGTATTTTGAATAATTGTAATATTTTTGTAGTGTTCCACTGTTTCAAACTAGACAGATATTTAGGAAGTTTGGGCAGCTTTTTGGCATTGTTGTTTCTCCCATGAAACAGCTCTGCCATGAGAGAGGCCAAATAAATATATCGTACATACTGTTTTTAAATAACTATTTTGTTGTTTCATAGCCCGAGAGTTCATAATCATAGCAGTATCATTACTGTGGATCTTGAAATTTGATAATGCAACTGTATAGTCTTATAGCTCACTTGTGGTTTATGATGCCATATGTTCTCCCCCTCTTCATCCCCCTGTTTTGGGTGTTATGTATAGTCAGTGCCTGTATTGCCAGATGCTCCTAATTATATCATATCAATTTCTGGGTGTTTTACTGATATTATTGATTTGCATATTTTGTTTCAAGATAATTAAATTTTGTTTATAATTTCCAAAGACCAATACGGTAGATGGTAGCTCTTTTTGGGTGAGTTACCTGTTTTGAATTTGTTGTGGAGACATTACTTTTTATTTTAATAAGCGAGTTAGCAGCTGAAATTTTAAAATTGCATTTTGAATGAGAATATTAAATGGAAATGGATACAGCTTGTACATGGATATAGCAGTTAGATCAGTGGTTCTCAACCTTTTTACCATTGTGGGCCGCATATGCAGCTCTCTGTGCTATGTGGGCTCTATCAACACTATCTATATACAACCTGTATGACCCTGAGTATGTCACAGGAGTTGCAGCTATGTGCTGATTGGGCCGCAACGGGCCCGTGGGCTGTGGATTGAGAACCACTGAGTTAGATACTGCTACGGTTGTTGGCTTCATGAATTGACTGCTCTAAGTGTCTATGTTTCTGCTTAAGGTTAGTTAAACTTTAATGTAAAGATAACGATGAATGGATTTACTATACCTTTACTAAAATCGTTTCAAGGGAAGCAGATTTTGTTTAATTTTTTAAAATTATGTATCCCCAGTCTTATTTGGATGGACACATACGAATATTTTAGAGAGTCCTCTCAGTATATTAAATGTTTGCTTAACCATGAAGACTTAATTGTCTAATAGAAGAGACTAATTTTTTCAAAAAATTAGTTAGGAAAATCTTTCATTAATCAGTTGTGTGTATTTAGTTTTGTGTTAGTCATTCAGGCATGAGAGCATAGACTGTCCATGTGTCCTTTATCAGCATTTTCAAGGTTGGGACTCAGAAATGGTTGCCTACTCAAAACACCAAGAGACACATGTGTACCCCTCTCCTAATCTCTTATATCTTTCCAGTTTCTATCTAGCTTAACAAACCATTGCCCAAACTCTTTATGCAGTTTTACTCTACATTGTAGTTATCGATTGCAGGCCACCTCACCAAGAAGTTATGTAGTATGGCCATTATTATCTCTCATTTCTGTGACCCTTCAATGTTGTCTAGTTCATATAGTTTGGGACATGAGAGCAGGCTTAGAAGGGTTGTTCAGTCTTTGACAAAATAGTTTGGAGCCCCCACCTCATCTAATAATTTTTGCTCTTGCACTTCAATTTGGGAAAGCTTGAGCTAGTTTCATCCTCTGAGATTTTTATAAAAACTAGGTTTTACCAGACAAACTGTGCAAGTGCTGAACTCTAAATATCTCAATTACTGTACTAGATTTTCATTCCCAATGCAACTTTTTTCTCAAGGTAAAGAGAATTCCAGGATATCAGATTACCATTATCAGTAGTGACTGTTCCTATGAGAGAAGAACTGCACTTGCTGTGTTTCGATTCACCAAGATGCACACTGAAGAATATATCAGTCCTATTAAGTGACAATGGAGAAAATGTCTATTGCTGAAGAGCATTGTGAGACCTTTTACTGGTGGTTTATTAGATTAAGATGATCAGTAGCTGTAAACAGCTGCAACCCCTTCATGCACATGTGCAAGACACGTGGTTAACAAAGCATTTTATGGTTATTAAAATACCACTACTTAAATGACGGCAAACTAGTTGACTCACTGTATTGTTCTTTGTATATTTTTTTTCAAAAATGCATGACAAATGTTAAGAGTATCGTAGCTACTTAGCTGAATTCAGCAGCAAGGATTATGACTTGTTGATATTGTAAGGTAATTATAACACAATATATATTTAAAATTCAAAATTGGAATAAAACAAGTTAGCATTTAAATCTTAGTTCATAGTTTTTGTATGATTCATTAGCTAACTACAGTACTACATATAGCATCTCTTTAATACAGAAAAAGAGGTGGTAAATATATGGCTAGCTGTGCTACCAGTTTGTAAAAGCCATCTTGATGGACAATGGCTTCCCAGAGTCCAGTGAATTGAGTGCCACTGAATCCACAAGAGACTGAAAGTGAACTTCTGAATTCAGCCTGAAGGAGACAAATAAGGTGCAGAAGCACTTGGTACGAAGACCTTCCAAGAGACACATTTTCCTCCTCCTCACCTAAGATCATTAGAATTGGAGAACTCTCCTATGCTGATCTACTCTAACTCTACTGTCTTAGAATGTGTCTGCTAAACTGAAGTGTAGACAAGATTCTGGCATTTTTACTACCATATCTTCTGCCCCTACTCAGAGCAGGGTCAAAAACAACTCAGTAGTAAAATGCCGGAGTGTTGTCTACATTTCAAAATCTGTCAGTGAAGCAACTGGGAATGTCAAGTCTGAAAAATCCTTGCATTGAGATGGCCTGAAGGTGCACCCTTTTGTGGTGCAAAGCAGTCCTAAACCAGATACCTCCCCCACGCTGACCAGAAGACTGTTCATCTAGAATCTTGATCTAACGTATTGTGACTTCCAGATTGTCTGTTTCTGTAGAGTGTGGAGTCCAAACAGCATATTTTCTAGGGGTTGTTTATATGTGGGCCAACATCAAAAAAGCTAACTTGGTCAATCAGAGCGTGACTTTATAAAATTCTTGTCCAATGCCATGATTGCATATTTGTGAGCTAATAGTTTTGCTGGCAAGTGACATGCTCAGCAGCTTTTTAAAAAAAGAAATACCTTTGTCTTAAAGTACAGGGAGCCACTTCTATAGCAGTACTTTGTTTTGTAAAGTACTGATTGTGTTCATGAGAGAGTACATAATGTGAGAAGTTTCTTGGCACTCCTACCTATTGTCTTAATTTGTGTGTGTGTGTGTGTGTGTGTGTGTGTGTGTGTGTGTGTGTGTGTACAAGTTTACACAAATAGCCAAACACAGGAAGGGAACCAGGGATTCCTGCTTTCTAATTCTGGCCCTGGCTGTGATGCTGACTTCCACTCTGGCCCTTGACAATTCCTTATCCTCACTGTTTTAGTCTCCCATCTTAAAAATTAGGATAGTACCTACGTCACTGGTATGTTTGGAGGACTAATTTAGACTTTGACAAGTGCTTTGAAATGCTACCGAAATGCAAAGTATTGTTTAATACATAACCCTCCAACCCCTGAATCATATCATGGTAAGAAATGAGGGCTTGCCCAACATTCAGGAAAACGGGCCCTTCTTTGTTAGACAGGACCCATAGTTACATATGGTGGCAGACTATATCTAAAGGACCACTACACTACAGTTACTTCCATGTTGGGAATCCAGTTCCAATACAGTTGTCCCCTTTTTAATTACTGCAAAAGCTTTGGTCAAGCATAAGGTCCCATGCTTTGTTTTTATCAACTTGTAACATACCTAGAAAAAGTAAGACTATATTCAGATGTGCCCAAAATCCACTTATTGCAATACCAATCTTTTCTAAGTATTATTTTCCTACATATACTAGGTTTTGGGAACATAATAGAAAACGTGTCTCCACTACTGTAGAGTGGAATCATGTTGTAATCATGTCAGAAGACCATTATAATTCAACCAGGTAGTGTAGTGTAATGAGCTTTAGTTACTCTCCTTGTTTAAACATGCTACCATTCCATCTGGTATAGAATTTTTTGGACTGTTACAGGGAATATCCCCACAACACGTACATCAGAATCTTTGACAACAAATGATAATATAATAACGAATAATACTGCACCCAGATATCATGGTGTTGGATACCTTAAACACTTTGTTACTGCATAATTTATAATCTTAAAAGTGATTTACAAAAATTCAGCCGAAGGGGTTGGAAGTAGGTAAGGACTGTAGGAGTAAGTATTATCACTTCTGTTTTCCAGATGGGAAAATTGAAGGAAAGAGGTTAAGGGCCAGATTTTGAAAGGAGGCCCATTTGTTAAGTGCTGTCCTTTAGGTATCTGGGGCCTGATTTTCCCCCCTCCCCCGGTGCTGAACATCCACCTCTATCATTTATTGATTCATTTGCAGTTGTGGATCTTCAATAATTCTGAAGATTACGCCCACAGTGTCTAAATTTGGGAATCCAAATTAGTGGCTAGTTTGAAAATTTGGCTGTGTCTTACCCCAGGTTGTAAAGAGAGTCAGTATCAGAACTGGGAGTAGAATTTGGTACAGTAGAACCTCAGAGTTACAAACTGACCAGTCAATCACACATCTTATTTGGAACTGGAAGTACGCAATCCAGCAGCAGCAGAGACAAAACAAAACAAAAAGGCAAATACAGTACAGTGCTGTGTTAAACATAAACTACTAAAAAAAAAAAAAAAGGGAAAGCAGCATTTTTCTTCTTCATAGTCAAGTTTCAAAGCTGTACCAAGTCAATGTTCAGTTGTAAACTTTTGAAAGAACAACCATAACAATTTGTTCAGAGTGACGAACATTTCAGAGTTACGCACAATGTCTGTTCCTGAAGTGTTCATAACTCTCAGGTTTTATTGTAACTCTTAGCTCTCAGTTCTGTACTGTCACCCCTTTTGATCACATTTGTTCTCTAGATCGTATTGTCTTTCTTAATGTTGTTTTGCAAACATTCCCTGAACTAGAGTCCTAGAAGACGCATTCTTACTGTTAGAAACTAAATTTTCTGAGGGTGGGTTTTGTTTTTTTACATGACTACCAATGCTGAAAAATGTTCATTGCAATAAACACATATGATCAGCGAAACTGAGCTAACCTAGTTGGGATAGTATGCAATAAATTAACTTTTGGAACAGGTCTAGAAGCTGAAACTGAATTCAAACTAAAATCATGGTACCTACCCATAAAATTCATATAGCAAATTAAGAACCTGTACAAAAATATTAGAGGAAAATTACTTTCTAAATAAAGATTTGATATGTTATGTGTCAGCCCTGTGTTAAAATTACTGAAATATGTGAATGGGCATAAACAAACACCTTGCATTCAGATCTCTGTTGGCTTTGAAACTGTAATTCAAACATGTTTGTAATCAACCAAATCTAACCACCCTGACATTTTGAATCGTTAAATTTAGAAAGTTTTAGTTTTATTTTGGCCTGTTATAAAGATATCTATACCGTTTGGATCCAAAGTCTTGTTTCAGGCCTGCCTCCTTTGAAATAGGGGTTATGACAAGAATGTACTCTAGTGGCACTGTCAGGTGCTTCTGTATGAACTGAATGGAGAATATTCGATGTGCTTAGGGAGTATTGGGGATTTTGTTTAAGCAAATTTGAGTCATTTTTGTATAAGCACATTTGAATTGCTTTGCAGAAATATCTCAAGTTTTTCTGATCTTACTGCTGCCTTGCTTGTTTGACTTACTGTATATCTTTTTGTTTACAGGCAGCTATAAATGGTGTAATACCACAAGAAAACGGCATTCTACAAAGGTAAGTAAAGAAGCTTGGAGCAATAATGTGTAGAAAGAGGTATCGTGTAATAGTAGTCATGGGAGAGGTTTACTTCCTCTTCCCCTACTTCTTCTTTCTTCATCTCCAACTCTATCCCTTAGGAGGAAGATGTAATACTGTAAGTGTCATTTTGAAATAGTTAGACTCCCAAGAGTCATGAGTTCAGCTCTTGGGAGGGCTGACTGAACCCCTCAACTTTCCAAGACTGACTAAGGACCTGATCCAACCCTCATCAACATTGGTGAATTCTTTCCACTGGCTTCAGTAGGTATAGGATCAGTCCCTTTTGGATATACAGTTGACTAAATCTGAGTCTGTCAGATAATTCCCTAAAAGTGAGGTTCCATCTGTTCTGCATGGACCAAAAAAATCCCAAAGCACTTTTTCTAACAGCTGGGAATTGCCCCCATGTCCTTGGCTAATTTTTTTTCTTTTTCTCTTTTGATGCATGCACACACATGCATGAAAGGTGGTGATAATTTTTCTCTCTCTTAGAGTTACTGGTGCCCTTTCAGTGGGTTGCAGGTAAAGGATACTGTGTCAAAGAAAGTAGATTACCCACTTCAAAAAGTCGATGCACTTGTTTTCTTTCAAAGTTTTGAATTCAGTTTTGGCTTGTGTGCTCATGCCTGGGATTCTGAGTCACTGAAGCATGATCTGCTAAGTGCTGATGAGGCAATCGGAAACAGCAGAACAGGAATTCAGCTGTTTGGGAGAGCCAGTAGAATGTTGTGATACAAAGCATTCAGGACAAATACTCAATATGATGTTTTAAAATGTTCTTAACTTATGGTAGATGCTACCTATAATGTAAGTAAATCAATATTTTGGCAGCTATGCTGTATTTAATTATTAGGTCTTAACTTATTTAATGTACGTTTTATTATTGTAGGGCCCAGAGACCCCCGAACATATGCGTACAAAGCATTTTAAATCTAAATACTCACCAGACTGATTAGCAGTACTTTTTTTCTTTTGGTTCAGCAATAAGTGAAGGCTTTGATAAAAGTCAATTCTGATGCTTAACACTGTGTTTCTTCAGCCTTTCTTTCTGTCTTTCTGTCTAAAAAATCTAAGCAGTTGAATGTGTGTCAAGCTGTTTTGGGTTCCCCCCCGATGATGTAAGGTGGAATTTCATAGGCCTAAGGGAGTTAGGCACCCAATTTCCATTGGTTTTCAAAGGAAGTTGGACACCTGACTCCCTTATGCTCTTTTGAAAATCTCAGCCATGATCTCGTAAATCAAAGGTATTGCTGAATTGAATCATTATGTGAGTGTCCAACTGCTGGTAGCTAAGTGTGTTTATGGGCTGTGTGTGTTGTTTTTTTTAATGCAGTTAATGTTATTTAATAGGGGTGAACTGGATGCAAGTAATATTTTCAGAGAACAAATATCCTCTCAGTCACTAAATGTAATTCAGTTGTGATTTAAAGAAGTATGTCCTGAGATTGCTATTTAGGATTACTAACAAAATTATTGTCACAGAAACTATTGTATCACTTTTTTAAATTTTAACATTCAGTATTTTGTCCCCCTTTTTAAAAAGAAACAACTGGATCAATATATGGTCATTGTTTAACTCTGCATAACAAATTCCTAGTGGTACTTAGTATTATAATTAAAAGCTGCACAAACCAAAACAGATTCCTTGTGTACTTTAGAACTCTGAAATCCCTGTAGGTTTCACATAGCTGAGAATTCCTCTTTGTGTGTCTGCTGATTAGAGAGAAGGAAAAGAGACCTTTGTACTCCCAGAAAAGCATAACACTTAATTTTTTCTTTTCAGAACGTGGGAGGTAAAATGATAGGAATTGCACCAGCAGACAGTTGGGAATGTAGACAGTGTTTGTTAATCATATAGCATGTGTGTGTAACAACTGGCTATGCTCACTGAGTTCATGTCCTCACTAAGGGCGGGGGGAGGGGGAGGGAAGTTTAACAGGTTTTTTTATAAGGCTTTTGCATCAAGATGCTTCTTGACTTTCTTTTTTTAAGAAAGTGGAATATGGCTTTCTAAATAAGCTCCCTTTAACAAAAAAAAAAAAAGGGGGGGGGGGAAATTGGCATGATCCCAAATTTCAGCAGCCCTATTTAAAAAATTAAAGTATTATTCATTCAGATTCCATTCTTGAAGCACACTCTGTTAGCGTGCACCTACCATCAGGACATCTGGAGCTGCCTAATAAGGATAGTTTCCCATACAGATTTCACTGTATGTCTGTAGTCACTGTCTTCCACTCGAGGACATCTGCAAAGCAGAACTCCAGCCATACTCTACAAACATTATTTCCTGGATTCCTTTGGTGGAATGACAGGTTTCAGAGTAACAGCCGTGTTAGTCTGTATTCGCAAAAAGAAAAGGAGTACTTGTGGCACCTTAGAGACTAACCAATTTATTTGAGCATAAGCTTTCGTGAGCTACAGCTCACTTCATCGGATGTAGTTGTAGCTCACGAAAGCTTATGCTCAAATAAATTGGTTAGTCTCTAAGGTGCCGCAAGTACTCCTTGTCTCTTTGGTGGAATGTTCATTTTAGTAGGTAAAATGCTAATTTTGTCAAAGTGGTTCCACATTCTCTTTGGCCTGAATAGTTTTGTCACCCTGCTTACAATGCATATTAAGAAACACCAATCTCCAGCACCATGCTCTTTGGAGAGAGGCTAAATGAAGAGCCTGTAGCTTAAGTTCTCCAAAGTAACCTGTGCAAAGCTACATTCACTTCTCACTTTACTATCCCGTGGCCCATATAGAAGTGCACAGGAGTAGTGTGGAGGGAGATGAGGCTCAAGGAGAACTGGAATTCAACGTTCTGTAATTAACATATATTTCTAGATTTTACTCTTAAACTAATACACTGATGTCTATTTTTGCTTCAGGCAGTTAAGGGAGATTATAATTATTTATTTTCCTCTTTAACCTGTCTGATTAATTTGAAAATAGGTTTGTCTCTCTAAGATTATGGGATACATCTCTGCTGCACTTTCTCCCAGACACTCTTGGAATGACACTAGCCTGATGATGTAGTAGTAGAATGATGGCTGCTGTGTAGAACTTTAAGCATCGGATATCCTTGGGATTCTGGTATGGATATGTAGTACTTCCATGGGGTTGCAATATTGTGTACCTTACTCTACAAGTCATTCTGTGATTTGTAATACATATATTAAACTTGAGGCCCAAAAGATTGTTAAAATACTGCAGGACCAGCTTTTAAACAGTCTCTCTTGAGCTTTTCAGTTGCTAATATTTAAGAAAAATGTTGTAGATACAGGCTGTTTTACTAACAATGTAAGAAATGATTGTATGTCAGATACATGATACAATGTAGCTGTCACAAGTGTAAGTTGTGGATGACAGTAAGGGAATATACTGCTCACCTTACTTGGCTCCTGTTTCTTCAAACAGTTCAGTTCTCATTCTGTTCTATTTAAATTCTCTAAACTATATATCTTTCAGTGAATATGGTGGAGAGACTTTGCAAGGACCAGCCTATGGTCCCACAAGTCATCCTACAGCATCTTCGTCAACTCCTTCCTCATCCTCAGCGTTTCGACATGTAGTGCCATCCCGACAAATAGTGGAAAGACAACCGCGGATGCTTGACTTCAGGGTTGAATACAGAGACAGAAATGTGGATGTAGTACTTGAAGACAGCTGCACAGTTGGTAAGGTTTATTTAGAATAAAAATACATGTTGTGGTACAATGATAAAAAGAAAAATGATGAAAAGTAACAACTGCAAATACTGACCATTCACAAACCTCTGTGTAGCCTTAGATAAAATGGCACCATTGTATTTTGATGATTAATCTGCAAAACTATTGTTTTGAAGTCAAATTGTTTAGAATTGCTTCTGAAACCAGATTTGAGACTAATGGTTCATTGTAGTGTTAAGGTACGGTCCACAGTAGGGAGTGGTGCAGATGTGAACTGCCAACCATTTTGCCCCAGTGAGCATGTGATCTCTATCACTTTTTGGATGCATAGCTCCTTCTCTCTTCAGATCAGTCACTCGTGGGCAGACTCCCTCTGAATCTGTGCAAGGCTGGGCATGGTTGCACCCTTCTTCTTTGCAAATAAAGATTTTAATTGTCTTTTGTGGGGGTGTGAGGAATTCAGATTATTCGAGAATATAATTTACTTACCCATCTTCAAAAATGCATAATTTTGTTGCTAGTTACACTTCTTCCTTAAGACTCCTTTTTGTAAAAGTATTTGTAAAATTGTTTTTACATAACCTAAGAATGATACATCAATACCTCTAGCATATTGCAACATATGTTCATGTTGCAAGGGTCATATACTCTGACATTCTCTGTAAAATTGTGATTACAGGAATTCCTTTTAGCTGATGTAGAAGCAAATCCCTTAATTCATTTACCCGAGATACTTTTTAAAAATCAAAACTAGGAATAAAGTGAAGAGATGCTGAATAAAATACTACATTGCAGTCAGTGTAGTAGTAAAATTGCTCCCATATGATTTTAAAGTGAAACAGTTGTTTGTATGTATAGTGTTTTATACAGTATCAAAGGGTGACACCTAGTGGTGATTATTTTGGTCTATGGAGACTGTACTGGTATTTCAGATGCTGGGCTTGACTCTCCTCTTCCTTGTGTTTTGTGCAGTCACTTACATCTTTACAATGTAGGTATAAAAATATTACCAAATCAGAATTCTGCACTCACACCTATAATACCATTTTACACCCACTTGGCACAGGTATAAATGACTAACTAAGGCTCAAGGCAGTGGAGAATCTGATCATTGCAAGAACCTAGAATGTATTATTCACATACATAACTTTGTCAAGATAGTCTTACTGAAAAGTTACAAGCTAAATTCAATAGCAGCATTAAATCAATTAGTATAAAAGATTGTTTAGCAATGCTTATGTAGAAACAAAACGGAAATTTTTTAGCATTCAGCCCGATTCCAATTGGAATATAGGTGGGAAAATAGATGTGTTCTTAAACATATAGCTGTTTGGGGTTTTTTTCCCCTCGTGTAGGCTGCTTTCTTAGTCGAGACCCAGATACTATCTCTTGTAGTAAGCTATAACACCGCAGGCATAACTCCAGAGCAGTACTGGCTCAGGTTGACTATGGAATATTTTGGGGAATACATCTTGAAAATGAAAACTTTGCTTAAAAAGACCTGAATAGTTCCTAAAACTGTTCGAACCAGTTGAAATTGAATCCCATAATGTATTAACTACATCCCATTTTCAGAAAGATTTTGCACAAACCAATTTATAAGAAAGGAATAGTGCGTGCTGTTGTGAAATAGCTGCTTGCCATCCATGTGCATATATCTTATAATGGTGCACCGAGGAATGTGATGTTCAAAGTAAATCCCACATTTTCTACCTGGGTCTGTATACATTAAAACTTTTTAAAATGTGTGTTAGTTCAAAAGGTACAGTTTATATTGGCTTAGTATTATTGTAAAAAAGGAACAGTGGACTTGATTCTTGACTGTGCATAGTGCTGTGCATAGGAAAGAAATGAGGGCTTTAAACCACCTTTATGCTCCCTTTATATATGTGCTGTCCAGGGCTTGGCCGGCCATTGTTGTACTTTAGAGGAAATTCGCGGCTGCTCTGATTTTGAGTCCTGGCTGCGGTGGCCTCCTGGCAGCCCAGGATAGCTAGAATGGACTATACTCTGGCTGCACCACCTCTCCAACTCCCTACTCTTTGCACATCCCATACTTCTGGAGTAGTACAGGGTGATTGTGACAACTCCATGCTGCCTAGGCTACCCTCTGACATGGGCTGTTTACCTCTCCTTTATGCTCCCAGAGTGAATTAAATTGAGGACAGGGTGAAATCAGCTCCATTTTCTTCCTTTAGTATATTACTGTTGAGAAACATATGTTCTTTGAGTAGTGTCCCTATGGTTACTCCACTGTAGGCGTGTCTGTGTCCCAGCGCTACTGGTTGGAGAACGTTGGTAGCAGTCTGTCCAACCCGTGCATGCGCTGCTCCTCACCTGCCACGAGGTTAGCCACCGTTAGCAGGTGAACCTCGTCAGTTCCTTCTCAACCACCCCTGGCTAGAGAAGGAGCTAGAGCTGTCCATTCGTGGATCGTTACCTCCCTCTAGATTTACTAAATTTAGCTTCCCTTGAAGCTTTTTTCTTTGTTACTACTTTTACGTATTATTTGGCCATGCCTTAAAACAAAAACCGACAACAAAGAAGTTTGCCTCCCGCCAACCCTGGTAACATCGAGAACCCCCACCCCACACACTGCACCCCCTGCCCGGAATAGCCCAGAGCGCCTCCCCTCTCGGCTAGAGGAGCCCCGAAACAGCGAAAGTCCTGACCCCTCCCAGCCCCCAACCCAGAGGAGCCCCAGGCTGGTCGATGCCCCAAACCTCTCCTCCTCCCCACCCGGACGACTCCTGGGCTAGAGGACAAGAGGAAAAGCATGATCCCATATGGTCCAGGCAGATGTGGTACCCTTACTGTCACAGGTGGCATTATGTCTACTGATGACTCTCCATCACACCTCACCTCCTGTCGCACAACGAGAGATGCACTCTCCATCCCAACTTACAGAGTTTGCTACTCAAAGCATGGCTCCTTCATGCTTCTAGCACACAGGGACATCTTGCTCTGAGGAGGTACAGGAGGTGCTGTTACACAATAGAGAAGGAACTACTCATCATACCTGTCTGCAAAAATGGAAGAGATTCCAGATCTGGTGCCAGCCTAAAGATGTCACCCCTAATACAGCCACCCTACCGGTAGTCCTGGACTACCTACTGGCTCTCAAGAAATTGGGTCTCTCTGTTAGTGCGCTAGAGGTTCATTTAGCAGCAGTTGCAACCTTCCATCAACAGGTAGGTTACTCAGTCTTTTCCCATCTGACTACAAAGAGGTTTCTCACAGGCATAACGAACCTCTTTCCACCACCCAGACTTCCCACTCCTCAATGGGATCTCAACCAAGTGCTAAAAGGGTTGACTAGACTGCAATTTGAACCTATGGCCACTTGTTCATTAACTTGCCTTTCCATGAAGATGGTGTTCCTGATTGCCATTACCTCTGCAAGAAGGGTAGGGGAAATAGCGGCTCTGATGGCTCCTCCCCCTTTCACTGTGTTATTCCCTGACAAGGTCATGCTGAGACCACATCCAAAGTTCACTCCCAAGATGTCTTCTGCATTCTACATAAATCAGCTTATTTGGCTTCCAGCCTTTTATCCCAAACCTCATCAGGATAATAGGGAATACACTTGACGTGAGGAGAACCTTGGCCTTCTGTTTGGACGGGATAAGAATCTTCAAAAAATTTCCAAGACTCTTCCTCTCCATTGCGGGTAGATCAAAAGGTACAGCGATTTTAGCTCAGAGACTCTCCAACTGAGTCTCTGGCTGTATTAAACTCTGTTACCAATTGCATAATGTAACACCCACATCTTAAATATGGTTGCATTCTATGAGGTCGATCTCCTCATCTGTCGCGTTCTCCATGGGTATTCCTATTTCAGAAATCTGCAGAACAGCTACCTGGGCATCTGCGCTTACCTTTGCAGAATACTATGCCATCCTGGGGGATTCAGCTGCAGATGCCAAATTTTGTGCTATCATCCATATCAGACTCAACTTCAAAGTCCCAGCCTCCAGTGGTGGGCACTGCTCAGGAGTCACCTACAGTGGAGCACCCACAAGGACACTACTCGAAGAAGTAGTAATAGTTACCTTATGCAGTAATGATGGTTCTTTGAGATGTGTGTCCCTATGAGTGCTCCACAGCCCACCCTCCTCCCCTCTACTTTGGAGTTCTTGTCATTGACTCTGCAGTAGAAAAGGAACTGAGGGTCACCCGCGTATGCTGGCTGACCTTGTGGCAGGTGAGGAGCTGCGCTTGTGAGGGCGTGATGGACTGCTACCAAAGTTCTTCAATCAGCAGCGCAGGGATGCAGACACACCTACAGTGGAGCACCCTTAGGGGGACACCTCTCGAAGAACTGTCGTTACTGTACAAGGTGACTAACTTCTGCTTAGTTGACAAGTTCAATACATTGTACATATTTTATTTTAAACTTTGTATCTGGGTACATTAAAATATTTAAAAATTAATATTCTCTCCATTGTAATGCTGTTTTTCAATTGTACATTTGAATGATAGATATTTGAAAGCCTAATGTTCTAATAGACTTTCTTGTCTTTAAAAGAGGCTTTTAACAAAAAAAAATCCTTCATCTCTCTGTGTGGAGTCACTGCCACCATTCTCAAGTATTCTAACTCAGAGAACTAGGACCATGGGAGATTCCAAGCCTCGGTGTGAGGGATTAATAGGACTATGTAGAACCAGGTCTAATGCAGGCAAGTGATGAACAAGCTTCTGCAAACAACATCAGTGCACCACATTCCTGACCTGCCTCTTCCTGCTAATTCAATCCTAGGTATCCTCTGTGAGGGGAATGTGTTAAGTGTGTCAAACTGTGAGGTGGATTTGTAATGTGGAAAACTGTCCAGTAGCAACTAGCTCACTGCGCTCACTTTTACTTCTCTCATATGGTAGAATTTTTGAGTCCAGGTGACCAGACTTGAAAAAGTAGTACATTAAAGTACTGTACATGTTTGAACTAGCACACTAGTTCAAAGAACTACCTGTTTCTTTAGCAAAGCAAACCCTTTCTAAGGGATCATGTTATGTATAATTATCTGAATGTAAATCATCAGAACCATATCCCATGGTGGTTGTTGCCTATCTACACCAGTTCATATGTTTGCTTGAAGTGCATATGATCCTTCAGACAACACATACTCATTACCTTATAGACAGGGGTCTTAAATCTTTTTCATTACATGGACCGCCTTTTACTACAGAAGATGTCTCAAGGACTCCTTTCCTCCTATTTGTAATTGCATAACATCCCTGTGTCAGGTAGAACAATTACTAAAGGGGAAAAGTAATCTTAGGTCAGTATTTAATGCATGCTTAACTGTCTTATTGTGATGTAGCAGCTGGAAATGAGAAAAGCCAGCACATGTGACTGGTCAGGTCTCTTCAGACCCGGGGTGGTTCTGAGACCAGAATTGGGGAGCTACTGTTTCATAATTGTAAAAAATGATCCCAATCTAAAATTATTACTTCTATCCAGATGGCAAAGTCCAGTTTTGCTTTAAAAAGGCTGCCTTTCTCTCAGTACATCAGTTGAATTCTCTCAACCTGATTCTAAATCAAAGTATTTAATTATTTTCCTTGCATAATAAAGTTTTATGGAAATGCCCGTAATTCCTACAAAGATCATCATACAGCAACTATCTGCAAGATTCAGATATAAAATAAAATGACTGACAATAAGTACTGCACAGAAGAATGAACAGAGAAAAACCAAAATATTTTGTAGCCTTTTTAATATAAATGGAGCAAACAAAACACACAAACAAAAACTTTGCTCCTATAAGATGCTTTGATGAAGTGGGTGTGTGCATGCCTCAGTTTCCCCAGTGTGTTATTCAAGTGTCTAAGTGGTGGGACAAGTGTGTGCAATTGTTGCAGAGGCCCTACAGGGAAGATGTGACTGCCATCTGGTTGCCTGGCAACTGATGGCCTGGAGCCATCCTCTGCAAGCATCAGCCGGAGGTGTTGGAGAACAGAGTAAGAGGCGGAGGCTTGGTGACGTGTTTTCCTGGAAAAGAGACAAAGGAAGGAGGAGGGCAGCTGGGAGTGACTGAGGCTGGGCTGCTGGAAGCTGGTCAGTCTCCTGTTTTGGGACTCGGGGCGGCGGGGGATGAAGCCCAGGGCTCTGGGCTCTGGATCCCCCCAAGATAGACTCTGCTGAATATTCTTAATTTCTGTGCTAACAAGATCTGTGTTCCCAATAACTAATAAGCCCTTCTGTTTTATCTCCCTGGCTGTGAGATACTGCTGACTGTGTAGGTGGGGTGCATGGCCCTTTTGGGTGGGCGTGTGAGGCTTCCCCAGGTGTCCCATCCAAGTGGACTCATTGTGGGTTACTCACAGTGTGAACAGGGGTGCTGAATGCTCTGAGATCAGACCCAGGAGGCACTGAAGCCGAAGGGCTTGTCCCGGTGAAAATGTACCCTGAGGGGGGAGACCCTGCACTAGAGTCCTGTCTGACTTCATTCAGAGCAGTTCCAGAGCACCGAACCTGTGACTCAATGACGGCTGCATGTGGTGTCATGGTGTGCTGGAGGCTGCCAATGTAGAGACAACATGCCCAGCATTGCTTTTTGGTGGTGTTCCAAGAAGGAACAGTGTCTGCTTCTTTTAGTGTCTACTGGTGACAGCAACATGGAACCATGCTCCTAAACCAGCTGTCCATGTCCTCTTAGGGCCATGGAGTACTGCCACCCCCCTGCCCTCAATGGAATGCTAAATCCATATTTTGCTTTGTTTCTGCTTAGTTGCACCCGGGAGATTTCTAAATGATGATATTAAGTTATTGTTGAGGTAAGTCAGGTGTGGCTTTTGGGGCATCTTTCAGAGGGCGAGAGGGGGCATTGGTTTTCAAAAGGACTGTCTGCAAATTGCCTGGTTTGAGGCAGTTTGGGTTAAGACTCCACAAAGAGAGGTTAACAACATGTGGCAGTTTTATTGCTGGGTTTGGTCCACCCACATCTATTCCATAAAGGAAATTGGCCTGGAGATTTTGGGATCAAAGTACTCCTAGTGACCCTGTGCTAGTGAGAAGTGAATTTCAGCTTCTCAGTTTGTTTGGTCTCCATCTAATGGAGAGCAGCTGTTGTAGCTATCTCTGTCCTTTTAGAACATGTGATGTCCTCTCCACCCTGGTAGTTCTTAATTCCTCCTCCTTTCACCTTTTTCACCATCCCTGCTATGGAGCTTCTCGGGCTGCCTTGGATGCTGCTGGCCAAATTCTCTGGCCTCCTGCGTGCGTTTGTCTTATCCCCTTCCCACCATGCCATCACTGATCTCCTCTCAAGTGCTCATTTTAAAGTGATGTTGCCTGGCACTTCCTAGTGAGCACCCAGTGACAGACAGAAGGAGGGCTGAAGATATCTGATATCTGTGTGAAGTTGAATGTTTTTAAAACTATAACGTCAGAAACATTTATGGATGGAACCAGTTTCTGCGTAGGACTCCTGTTGCAGTGTATGAGTATTGTCAGTGCATATGCAAAAAAAAAAAAGTCATGCCTGACTGATATCTACACTAGTTGTTTTATGTGAAAACCGTTTCAGACAAGGTCAACATTGACATACTTTCTCTCTCATCCAATATCTTTGACCATTTTTAATTTCTGTCCATTAACAGTCACATTATCTCTTACTTCGGAGTTCCCAAAATAAACCCTTCAGACTCTGATCTGGTGGTTGTTGCTCTCTAGAATAGTTACCTTCTGTTCTTTTTAGGCTTCCTTTTTCCCTCCAGTATTTTTCTGCCTATCTCAGTGAGGTGTGGGGGCCGGAAATGGTTTGACTGGAATAGTGCACAACAATAGCAGTATGATGGGAGATGCCTCCATCCCACTGACAATAAACCTAACCAGCATCCCTGCATTCAGGCAGTGCCAGTCAGGCACACCTGCAGAGCATGCTCTGCCTGGAGAAGGGGAACTTTAAAGGTGAAGCCGGCCACAGAGCAAGGGGGGGACCTTTGCCCAAGAAGAGAGGCTGCTAGAGATTGCTAAGGAGCTCAGTAGCTAGGGGAGCCCAGCCCGAGGCAATAACCCACCTTCCCTCCCTTCCCTTCCCTTCTCCCCTACCCCCTGCCTTTTGCATCAGACAGACATTGCAGCCCTGAGAGGGGCTATGGATGTCTGCTCTCTGTCTGTGCCCTGTAGCTGGACCTGAGGAGCAGTAACAAGGACTGGAGATAGTTAGCCTCTAAAAAGACCCTGGTAATGAGCCCAACTCTTGCAGGGAACAATGAGCTTACCCAGGAGTGTGGGTTCTGGTGGGCACCCAGAGGCAAGAGACCTAGAGATGACTTCCAAGCTCAGGCTGAGAGCTGGCTCACTGCAAGTGGTGGAGAATGCAGGCATGATGCCCTATGCATGATACAAGGCCTTGAGACAGAAACAGGTTCCACATCAGCCCTTGGAGAGGGGGATCAGTCGAGGTGCACCGTTAGCACGGGTATAAGTGGATGGCAGAATGGCAACAGTTGCAGGCCAGCCAGAAACAGCTGTTCCAGTGGTGGTGGACTGCCCAGCAGCAGGTCCAGTCAGCGCAGCAGCAGCAGTTGCTAAAGGAGGTTGTGACCCACCAGCAAGAACTTGAGACTTTTTCCCAGAAGTAAAAACCTGCCCTCTGCACAGAGAGACCCAGTAGGCCAGAGGGAGCTCTGCCACCCATGTCAGTAAAGTTAACTAACATGGGCTCCAAGACAATCCAGTGACATTCCTTCTCACCTTTCAGAGGGTGGCACTGGTGTCTCAATGGCCTCCAGAGCACTGGGCATTAGTTTTAGCCCTCTACATGATGTGAGAGGCAAAGCTGGCGTACCGTAACCTTGACCCAGGACAGGCTGGAGACTTCTGTTGGGTGAAGACCACTATTTTAGATTATCTGGATACTAGCAAATAAACACAGCAGCAGCGTTTTAGGATGGATGCCTCCCCCGAGGAGGCTCACCCCCAGGAAATGGTGCAATGATTAAAAGAGCATTGCTGGTGGTGGCTTTCTCCCCTGAAGCGCTGCAGGGATCAAGTTGCAGAGTAGGTCCTCACAGAGCAGTTCGTATCCATACTTATAGTGAGGGACCTGGAGTGGGTTCTCTGGCATCACCCTGAGTTGTTGTTGGAGGTAGTGCAGCTGATGGAAAATTTTCTCACAGCTGAAGGGTTTCTGGAGATGGGACACGTGGCCTCAGTCCATTCACCAGTGAGGGCCATTGATGACATCAGACCCCCACATGCAGATGCCGAAACCCAAGCACAATGGGAAATGTGTACAAACCCCACCACAGCGAACTGAGCTACCTGTGTATAGAGAGGAAGACTGTGGCAAGACACAGGGCCAAGTTTGGATGAGGTGTTGCCCAGATAACCAACCACTCGGGGACACACATGACTGAAGTGTAGCCTTTGAGCCCAAAGGTTTCCCTCGTAGTCTGAACATGTCCCATGCCAGAGCCCTCAGGGATAAGCTCAGTGATCTGCTATTACTGTTGGCAACAGGGGCATATGAGGAAAGAGTTCCCATTGATGGAGTGTGACTACGCAGAGGGTTGGACGGCAGAAGATGGCACATAGTAGGACTCACACCCGCCACCCCCAGATGATCCCAGAATAGGTTCAAGGGGAGGAGGTACTGGGTCTTGAGGTATTGCCAGACAGTGATACAACCTGCCCTAGCAGGAAAGAAAATCAACTCAGAGAGGACTATTTGCCTAGAGTGTATACATGGAGATGTAAAGCCCATGCCCAGTCAGTGACTGGAACTAACAGTTGGGGCCCACTCTGACTCAATTAAAATTGTGCTAGCAGAGAAATTAGCATGCCCAGTGATTATAGGCTCAGACTGGCCAGCCTTTTGGCAAATCATTAATGATCTGAACCCCAGAGCAGGCCCTGGCCTGCAGACCCCATGGACCTAGTGAGTTTGGGTAACTTTGAAGACCCCCTCTGGGATGTCCCCTGTGACCAGGGATGGCCAGAGAGATGGAGGGATGGCAGGCACTGGCTTTGGACCTTGAGACCTTACTACAAGGGGGAAGCTTTGTCCAAGAGCAGCATGACAATTCAATCCTGAGCAGTGTCTGTGAACAGGTGGTTTCCATGTTTGGGGAGGCAGCAGACCCCTAGCACCTGGGACACTACGCCCACTTTGTGCTGGAGAAAGAGTGTCTGTATCACGTGAAAAGACACCCACAGTTGCGGGCAATAAGAACTCATTTACTGGTACCCTGTAAGTACCAAAGGGCTGTAATTCAGCTGGCACACAATATTCCCTGCATAGGGCATATAGGGAATGAGAAGATCCTGGAGTTGGGTACTGACTCACTTTTTCTGGGTGTGGGGTGCACCATGAGGTAAGGGAGTATTGCTCTTTCTGTCCTGAGTGTCAAGAGATGGCAGCTAAGAATGTCCTGAGGCTCTTTGGTCCCAATGCCCTAAGTGGAAACCCTATTTGAAAGAATAGGGATGGACATAGTGTAGAGCCTTTTAGAGAAGATCTGCTGGGGAAACCAGTATATACATGTAGTGGTGGACTATGTCACTCCCTACCCCAAAGCGATATCCTTGCGCTTGGCTATGGTGACAGCAATTGCTTCCAAACTTATGAGACTCTCTTTGCTGAGGTAGGTTTCCTGCAGGAAATATTGACTGTTCAGGTCTCCAACTTCACCTTGCAGGTGGTGCATAAACTATGTTCTCTTCTTAAAATAAAGGCCGTGAGGACATCAGTGTGTGATCTGCAAACAGATGGCCTGGTGGAAAGGGTTAACAAGATGTTGAGATTATTGAAGCAGTTTTGTTGGGACTGAGTCTAGGCACTGAGACCACCATTTCTATTTGCTGTGCAAGAGGTACTCCAAACTTCTGTGGGTTTTTTGCCCTTCAAAATGCTCTATGGATGCCAGCCCTGGGAAATCTTGGATGCATTGTGAGAGTTGGGAGGAGCAAGATTTAAACACACTTGGGGGGACCCAGTACATCATCCGACTATGTGAACATCTAAAGTTGAGCACTTTCACAAAGGAGAACCTTGTTTGGGCTCAATGGAGGCAAGAACAGGGATATAACCAAGAGGCATGAACCTTCCGCCCTGGAGACAGGGTGTTGCTCCTATTACCATCATCTGAGTCAAAATTAATGGCTCGCTGGCAGGGTCTGTTTGAGGTGCTGAGACAAATGGATCTGGTTGATCCAGCAAGAGGAGGGAGACAAAAGTCTATCATTTTCAAGCCGTGGGAAACATGGGAAACCCTCCTGATAGATTCCTGGCCAGCGAGCCCAGAACTAGGTCTCAATGTAGCTGATAGCCTAGAGTCTGAACTTTTACCATTAAATGAGGCCATTGCTTCTGAACAGAAGACCCAGCTGTTGCAAATGATCCAAGACTTCAGTACGGTATTCTCCACAAGCCTGGGGAGAACATACGCCATATAATATTATCTGAAGACCACACCAGGGCAACTAGTTAGAGAAAATCCTCAGCCCTTGCCCAAGAAGATGCGGAACATGGTCCGAGTAGAAGTGCCTATGATGTGGAGAATGGGGGTCACGGAGGAGTCCAAGAGCACCCGGAGGACTCCTTTAGTCCTGGTCCCCAAAGCGGACAGCATGATCCGGTTTTGTATTGACTTTTTCGTAAAGTCAATTCCATCACAAAGTTTGACACTTACCCTATGCTACAAGAGCATGATGAGTTGCTAGAGCAGTTGGGCCTGGCACAATACCTCAGCACAGTGGATCTTACAAAAGGCTATTGGCAGATTCTCCTTGTGTGCATCCTGTCAGGAGAATACCATGTCCTCAATCCCCTTTGGCTATTTCCACTCTAAAACCATGCTGTTTTGCCTGCCAGTGGCTACAGTGACTTTCCAGTGCCTGATGAATTGAATCCTTTGCCCCCCCTAGCAATATGCTGCGGCTTACCTTGATGACACTGTAATTTATAGCCCTATGTGGGAAGACCACCTCAGTCATCTGAGAGCAGTATTGACTTCCCTAAAAGAGGCTGGCCTCACAGGTAAGCCTGCCGAGTGTAAGTTGGCCATGACAGAAGTGATTTATTTAGGGGATCAGGTAGGCGGAGGCCTTGTGAAACCATTGATGGATAAAGTCCACACATTAAACTCCTACCCTGCTCCATGAACCAGAAGACCGATATGCTGCTTCCTGAGCCTTCTGGGATACTATTGCTGGTTCATCCCAACTATGCATGGATCATGGCACCCTGAGTGATCTGCTGAAGGGCAAAGACATCAAAAAAGGTCCAGTAAGACGACTAGTGTGATGAAGCTTTTAGCACCCTGAAGGCGCAGCTGAGCTGGGTACCTGTCCTTGCCAATCCAGAACTCTCCCAGAACTCTTGTTCTCTATACAGATGCAGCAAACGTTGGCTTGGGAGCAGTGTTGTCCCAGGAGCTTGAGGGTAAAGAGCACCCCATCCTATATTGAGCAAAAAGTTGTTCCCCAGGGAGAAAGCATATCCTATTATTGAGAAGGAGGCTCTGAGAATAAAGTGGGCTGTGGACTCCTTCAGGTATTACACTCAGGTTTGTTCCTTCTCCCTGGTCACAGACCATGTGCCCTTACTTACGCCTATACTTTGTGAAGGACTCAAATCCCTGGATTATGTGCTGATATCTCGCACTTCAATCCTATAATTCTAGGTGCAGCACCGAGCCAGAAAGGCACAAGCAAATGCAGTATTTTTGCCCTAGAAGATTGGGACTGGATTGATGTTCAGACAAAGAAACGTTTTTGGTCTTGGGGGTGGAGGGTGGGTATGTGGTGGAACATGCCCCATCCCACTGACAGCAAGCCTAATGAGCATCCCTGCATTCAGGCAGTGCCAGCTAGATGCACCTGCAGAGCATTCTGTGCCTGGAGAACAGCAGCTTAAAAGATGAAACTAGCCACAGAACAAGGTGGGAAAGTTTGCCCAAGAAGAGAGGCTGCTAGAGACTGCTAGGGAGCCCAATGGCCAGGGGAGCTCAGCCCAAGGCACTAACATCCTTTTCTTTTCCCTACCCTTTTTTTAGGACAGACAAACACTGCAGCCCTGAGAGTGACCTGTAGCTGGGCTGAGATAATTAGATTTGGTAGGATCCTGGGACTGAGCCCAACTCCTGCAGGGAGGAGTGAGAATGCCCAGGAGTGGGAGTTCCAGCGGGGACCGGGGACCAGGGGCAAGAGAGACAGAGACAGTGGCAAAGCCTAGGCTGGGAGCCGTCTGACTACAGCCGGCACTGTTGTTTGCATTTGCACTATCAATGTATTTTGCATGTGCTGAAACCTCATCTTACTGGTTAAAATGATTGTTAGCTCTTGGGTATGATTACAGATCCAAGCATTAATTGATTTTAGTCATAGAAGAATAAACTCTGGATTTCTCCTGTACTCTGTGTTAGGTACTTCATGTGGTCTCCATTGCTGTATATCTTAATGACTTTCAGTCTTTGCTATAATTCTCCTCACGGCACCTCTGTCAGGCAGAGAATACTATTTCCGTTTTGCTCCTGGGGAGCTTAGGCACAGAGACTTGGTGACTTGCCCAGGGTCACACAGGAAAATGCTGGCAGAACAGAGAATTGAACCAAGGTCTCTTGAGTCCCAGGGTAGTGCCCTAACATCCTTCAATTGCCTGTTCTAGGGTCAACCTCCCTTTTTGTAAGAATTAGATCAAAGTCCATGTTTGATTCAATTGTATCAGATTCTGATCGCTGATTTCCTTAATGTGAGATAGTGGATTCATCAACAATTTGCAATTGTTCTCTAAATTTGCATTGTTTTGATACCACATTTCTATTTGTTGTGAAACAAGAATTTAGGACTGTTCATTTCTTCAGCTGCACCTTTCTAACCTGATAAGTTAGAGGAAATTCTTCATGGAGAGACTCCTAAAATTTAATGTCAATTATTTCATTTTTCTGGCTCTAGCTATATGCAATCCATTGTTAACCTCACAGAAATAGAAAGATTCCATTTACATCATATTTTTTGTGTAATGATTAGCTGCATTCTTGTTAAAACGCATGAATAGTTGTATACTGGAGCTTTCCATCTTTCTCAGTTATCGCCATCATCTCAATAGATCATCACCAAAGTGCAGTGTTCGGTATGAAGCACAGAGTGTAAAGTATCTGAAAGTGGATTTTATTAAACTAGGGTTCCAAAAATGCTCTTCTGGAAACAACCATTCAATATCATTTAGACATGGCTAAAACTTCTGTGAGGCTTCACATCTGTCCAGCCTGTTTCTCAGTTTGCTTGAATTTATATTGCAATTACATCAAATTTCCACTAGATGGAAATATGCCACAACCACCCCAGAAGGTTAGAGATCCAAACAGAAGGGACATTTAACTATCAAAAAGACCTTAAAGGAAGACTGAATAAATAGTAACTGTTGGAAAGAGCAAGGCACCCAATGTATGCTGTGTAAGTGTCGGCAATAGGAAGGAAATTTGTTTCCCAGGGTTAGTTATTTGGGCTTTTTTGTATTATATCTAGTTTTCCTGCGAGTATATTGTTTGGTTCTCTATATAACATTAACTTTTTTGCCATACATATAAATAGATTAATCTTTTACTACACCTACAAAGGGAATGATTATCTTAAATCCACCCTTGTCTTGTAACAATAGTGTGATTCAGCCCATGCACAGAGGGCTTGGGAAAATTCCACTCTGCCCTGCACATCTATGTGTACATATTGGTAAACTGGATGATAACAGAGTTAAAATATTACAGAAATCCTCATATGAACCCCCAAGTCAAGCAAGATTCCAACACAAGAGAAAATTGATTCTCACAAATGAGAAACTGAATCAGTAGCATGTATGGGGTGGTAGGGAATATTTCTGGATCTTCTGATGCTAAATTAGCTGAATACTGTAGGTGCAAGACTAATCTGGTGAAAGATGTCCATCTCTAGGTTTGTGATTTATTGTTTGTTAGCTAAATAATAGAAGAATGTAAATCCCACACTGTGTGATTTTGAACTTAGTAATAAAAGCTCCTTATTCTTTTGGATCTATTACTGAAATATAGTGGAAAAACTAGGGTATAGATTAGAAACTTTAAAACAACTGGCTAAAGGATTCACAGAAATGAAATCTGATCAAAATTGTACTTATTATGTTAACATAATCAACCTCAGCAACAAAATCTGGGAAATCTTCAAGAAAGAGTAAACTCACTGCCTGATAAATAGCTTGGGGGGTGGGAGAGAAACTAATTAAACATTATAAATTAAATACAACCTTGTCTAGTTTGGCCAGCGTTTGAGTCAATTGGATATTATAACCTATTTTTCATGTACATTATTTTGCATCACTGTATCCAATTAGTGCATTAACTCCTCACGACCTGGAGCAAAGAGCTGGGATTCTCCACCAACTGTTTTTTTTTTCCAAAGTTTTACACCCACATTCTTAGTGTCTGCAAAGATTTAATTTGGTTTACTTGTAAACCTGTATGCTTAGTGATTAATGCACTGAGATTGTACATGGCATGTTAAATATTTGTGAGGGAATGTGGATGTAATCTTCTAAAACTGACCAAGCATTATGTTCAGAAAATATGCTTCTGTAAAAGGACAGATTTTAAATTTATATTGATTTAAAATGTGCTCAGTTTTTAACAATACATTACCCAAAAAGCAATGCATCTATAATAATTTACTCCTGGAGGAATTCTGTGCCACTGCGCACGCGCAGAATTTGTCCCCTCCAGATTTCTGTGCTTTCCTGCAGAAAAATGACTTTTTGATGGGGAAGCAAAGGGAGGCCACAAGAGTGGTCGTGTGACCCTCCCCAGCAGTATGTTTTTGGTGCCCAGGGCAGCCGGCAGAGAGGTAAATCACCGTGGGGCAGGGGTTGGGACTGGAGAAGACCCAGCTGGTGGCCCCTACCCTGCGTCAGACTCAACTTGCTAGTCCCGGCTGTGCTGGGGAGGATGGGACTTCCTCTTCCCCTGCACAGCATCTGGAGCTGGGTCAGACCCACCCCCAGATTTCTCCCCCAGCTGCAGGAAGCTCTACAATCCCCCCTCCTCCCTACCGCACCCATCGTTCCTCAGCTGAAGGCGGGGGGGAGGAGGAAGAGATCCCTGTACAGGGAGCTGTTCCCCCATCTGCCCATCCTGTGCATCCAGACCCCCTCATACTCAGACCCTCCCACCGAACCTCAGCCCCCCACACTCAGAACCTCCCCGATGATTCCCACTCCCCCTGCACCTAGACCACCCCGACAAGTCACCCGCACCCAGATCCCCACCCCACTGAGCCCCACTCCCCCAGCATCTGGACCCCCTACTGAGCCCCCCACACCCAGACCCCCATGCTAAGCTCTATTCCCCACTCACACCCAGACTCTCCCCCACCCCCTCCAGCCCCAACCGCCTTAATCTGGATCCCCTTGCAGAGTTCCATTACTGTTGCATCCAACAAGCCCCTGTGCATCCAGATCCCCCCCCCACACCCAGATCCCCCACTGAGCTGCTTGCGCCCAGATTGCCCCACACAGAACCTTCTCAACCCACATCTGGATCCCCCCACACTAAGCTCCTCTACACTTGGATCCCGCCATGCTGAGCCTGCCTGCCCACGCCTGGTGTGCCTGGCACAGAGGGACAGGGCCCTGGGGTGCTTCTGGGGCAGGGCCGGTCCTTGTGCGGTGTCAGGATTGGGTCCACTGCTGAGTCCATGTCCTGGGCTGGGGAGCTGTACTGTGATCTCCCACCTCTGTACAGCCACTGGCCTGTGCTCCCCAATGCCTTGCTGGAGCCTCCACATTTATTTGACAAATAAAATTAGCAGAATTTTTCATAATTTTAAAATACAGTGTGGAGAATTTTTATTTTTTTGGCACAGAATGCCCTCAGGAGTAATCATAAAATTGAAACAGAAACAATTATTTTAAATCTGGTTCCTCAACACACATAGTAATACTATATTTACATGTATATACTGAAATAGCCATACGCTAGGTACCTTTATGTGTAATATATTAATTGGAGTCAAGAGTTAATTCTTGAAGTAGGGGTTGATTAAGTGATAGGCTGACAGTGAGGATGTAATGACTGAAGTCAACTTTTGAAGACATTTTTACTCACCTAAGGCACCCTTTTCAAGTCAATGGACAATTGGTTTTATGGGCGAAAAACTGTTAATTAAAAGCTGTAATAAATCATATGTTTTATAATGAGTAATTCTTCCTTCCTCTTTTCATATCCTCTTGTTCCTTCGCTCCTCTTTGTTCAGTGGAATTTCTTACCTGCAAACTGCAGTGCCAATCTAGTTTCCTGCTGAGATGCATTAATCTGTGGCTTTAGAACACAGAAACACTGGCGGCTGCAGCATGTATTTCAGCATGCAGAGCTCCAGATACTCATTATATGTCTTCCTGGTGTGCTGCACATAAGTATGCTTATTTAAAAAGGAGAGAAAGTGGAAATTCATGGAAAGTGCATTAATATTTAGTTGTATTAGAATTGTTATGCCCATGCACTTCCTTTCCCCTCCAATCATATTCCCCGTCTCAGACTTAGAATAGGTTCTTCCGCACCTTTGACTAATGCATTTTTAAAGTGAACGCTGGCTGCTGGTGCTGTTGTTAATGGAATGTTCCCCAGATATTTGCCTTCCTGTCCTTCCAGGTGGCCCTGAATCTCTCTCCTCTTATGGGTGATTATCTCTCTCTCTCGCTGTGTTCATGGCTGGCTGTGGATCTTTAGTCTGGGAGACAGTTATAGATAGCAAGAACTATGTTTCTTTTGAAGATTTACATCAGCCAGTACTTCATCTTGATGCTTGCCTCATCTATTTTCCTTATTATATCCTTTTATTTAAAACCACAAGTGGATCCCACAGTGGTGTCAACAGAATGCTTTTGCTTGCAATATGCAAGTTGAGGAAAAATACCGGGAGGGCCAAAGGGGAACTTGGAAGCAGTCTTATTTATTTATTTTTTTTAAAATTCTTTTGGAAAACTAATCTTAACTGCACTAATTTTAAAATGGCTGTATTTGAAGAACCATCCTAACCATGCTTTAAAATTAAGATTCAGAACAAGTTGTTGTGCTGTAATTCCTAAGCAATTGATTTTTGTTGTCAACTACGAGTGTTATTTATTAATATGCAAATAAGAGCAATCTGTCGTACATGTTTATGCTTAAAATTTCAGACCTATTCTTCTAAAAAAGTGTGTGTTTGAACTGCCAAATCCTCATTACATAACTGATCCTTCAAATTTATGTTGGAACTGTTACTGTACCTGAATGAAGTTGGTGACTAGGAATTTAGGTTTTTAACATTATTAATTCCAACATAAAATTATTGGCTAATATTTTCAAAGCAGCTCTTAGGGTTCAACTCATGTGTTTTCCTGTCCTGAGGAAAAAAATGGAGATTTTGAAAAATTTCACATCCCAATTTGTGACCCGGCCTAAATCTCAAATTTTCAGAGACCTGGAGAAAAGAAAATCAGTTTGGGTCTATCAAAATGTATTATTTTGAAAATTTCAGAAGTGTTTCATTTTGATGTTGATTTAAAAAAATGTTTTATTATAAAATTAGCCTAAATTTGAAAATGAGTATTTGTTTTGAAACAAAAAACTGGAAATTTTCACTTAAAATGACAAAATGGGATGTTTTGAATAATTTCAAAACTTTTTTTCCAAAGCTTTTTTTGAAATGAGAAATTTTTTGAAACTGTGTCTTTCCTGTGAATAGCTTTGGTTTTGATGGATCAGCATTTTTGGTGAAAAATGTTTGGTGAAAAAATTACCAAGCTCTGCAAATGAAAGATGTGTGTCTAAGGTCCTGATCCTGCACCACTGAAGTCAGTGGGCACAGGATAATTCCTCCGTATCTTTTAGACATCTTTGAAAATCTCAGTCATTTAATATTGAAATCAAAGCACACTGCCGTGGGAGGGGTATGTGTGTATTACTATCCTCTCCTTTCCTCCCTCAATCCCCCCTCCATTTGAAATGGCCCTTTGGACTTTAGCAACATTAAATGAAAATTAGTTTCCCTAACTGTTTTTTCCCATTTTATTTAATTTAGTTTTTGTCTAGAAACCTGGGCTGCTGAAATAGTTTTTTTGTTTATGTGACAGTATTGTATGTAGTGGAGAAAGATGCACAAATATTAAATGCTTTTTGAAAATGGATATAATATAACAGGAAAGGAGTTGAACGTTGGACCTTGGAGCCATAATGTTGTTCTACTGCAGCGAGGCAGGGTCTGATATTTTGCTTCCCTAAATATAGAAGAATGTGAACATGATTTTGTTGGTATTTTTTCTTTGCCTTCTCTACAGGAGAGATCAAACACATTTTAGAAAATGAACTTCAGATTCCTGTATCGAAAATGTTGTTAAAAGGCTGGAAGACTGGAGACCTAGATGATAGTGTAAGTTTCCTACAGTTTCATCAGTGAAATGATTTAAATGTTGAAACCAATAAGTGCTTGAAAGTCAGCATAACAAACACAAGGACTGTTTGATTTCTATGTTATTTTGATTCTAGTAACATTATTAAAGAATCCGTTTGCTTAAAATGTTGCAAGTGGAATTATGCATTATTTGCCCCAACCTCCGTTATCCTGTTGATAGTATTTGCATGTACAGTCTGATATTGGTACCTGTAAAATTCACATTATTAAATTAGCAATAAAATAAAGAATTCTCTCTTCAGGCAAAATTCTTGGCTATACCGTTGTTTGTAAATATGTATCAACAACTTAATCGGGAAAAACTGAACTCTGAAATTTAAAAACAAACATTGATTAATCAGGAAATGTTCAACTCACATAAAATGGAAAAAAAATCCCAAACAAACAAAATGACTGGACAGTTAAGAAATAACAGAATTCAGTTTTCCCAGTCAACTGTAACTCTGCATGTGTTTTTCCACCACTCTCCACCCAAATTTAAGATAACGCTACATAAACTGTGCAGCTTTAAACATTGGCAACATGTGCCGTGTACCATGCTGAGCAGGATATATGTAGTGGATGGCTATTGCATACATTGTGCCACAAACATGATCTCTGATTATCCTCCAGTTCATCTTCCATTGCCAAGACGGCAACACCAATATTTTAAACCTCCTATGTATACAAACCAATGATCTAGACTTGCATCCCACCTTAATTTGCACGGTTGGTGTGAAAAGAATCGACTTCTGTAAACCAATTTAGCTACCTTTATAAGGGATAAGTTTGTACCACTGTTCACTTATTGTTCTTCTTAGCCTAAAGGAGCTGCTGTTTTGTCTGCCTGTCTGTATGTTTTAGAAAGGATTCTCCTACAAGTGTTTGTAGTTTTTACTATGGCAGATCAAGGAATTATTTTCAATATATATATTTTAATTTAAAAAAAATCATTTTTTTAAAAAGGCAAATGATTAAAAAAAACTGCATAATCTACAGTTCTTGAACAAATGTTGTTTTTTTTCGCAGACTGTTTTAAAAACTCTACACTTACCAAAAAATAACAGTCTTTATGTTCTAACACCTGATCTTCCACCACCTTCTTCAAGTAACTCTGGGTAAGGCTCTTTGTCATACATTTATGAATATGAGTTTAGATGGTGCTTTATTTTATTTCTATGGAAAAACTGGGGTAAACTTTCAAAAGAGCATCTGCCAGGCCTCTACTTGCATGCATGCAAAACTGAGTGTGCACTAACATGCATCTGCACTCAGTAGGTGCAAATGCTTTTTAATGTTTAAACAGTGGTGCAAGTAGAATTTATTTCTTACCGGTACCCTGAGCATAGGTGAATCATGGGAGGGACACTCTCCAAGTGGCCCCCCCACGTGATTCCTCCCCAGGGAGGGGGTTGGGGGGGCTCTGTCCTCCCGCTGCGCCGGATACAGGCTTCTGAACCACAGGGCTTTTCGGAACTGCAGCGCCGAAAGGAGCAGATGCAGGAGCAGCATGTGGGACTACTGGGCAGCCCCATGCAGGCAGCTTCTCCGGCACAGCTCTACCGCCCCCAGCCCCAGCTCCAGCCCTGTCCTCTGGTGAGGGTATACAGACAGGAGATGCAGCTGTATGGAAGGGCTGGAGGTGAGACTGGAGGGGCGGTACAACTGCGCCGGAAGAGCTGCCGGTGTGGGGCCACCCAGCAGCCCTACGTTCTGCTCCTGTGTCTTTCCAGTACAGTGTACTGGCAATAAATTTCTTAATGGTATGGTGTACCGTACTGCCCTACTTGCACCACTGTGTATAAGTCTTAGGATTTACAACCTCAAAACCCATTTATTGAAAAGAAATTTTGCAAACACAAATTCTCTAACTCTCATCTGCCATAAGGTTAAACTGTATAAAGTGTATGCACAGATTTTTGCTACTGCTAAGTGTGGATGATGTATACTGAATGCAATTTTTGTGCCCACAATAGTGGATGCTGGCCTTCAAGGATTTATCACATGACAGCAGTTACTTTAAACATAAATATCTAAAAATCCTTATCAAGTCACCAGCAGTTCAGCCATGATCCTTTCCAAATGGTTAAAGTGTTACACAATGCTGCCCTCTCCTGTTGGACTTGTGGATATTTGAGTGTACGTAGACGTGCTGTACAATTCTCTTCAATTAAAGGAAATTTAAATTCTCTTCCATGTTACACTTGAGTGTTTTAAATCCTCAAATAAAGACCTACTATGTTAAAATAGCTTAATGAGACATCCGTGGATATTGGAACATTTTGAAAATAAATTTATTCCCTGAGAAGTGAAATGTAATTCTCACTGCCATAAATTAATATTGGCCAGACGTGATGGCTGAGGCAATATCTTTTGCTGGACCAGCTTCGGTTGGTGGGAGAGACAAGCTTTCAAGCTTATGCAGAGCTGCATTTCTTCAGCGTACTCGGAGTGCCACAACTAAACGCAAGGTGGAACAGATTGTTTCGCATAAGTACTGTAGTTGTTATACTTTGATTGCCAAAAATTGTTTCCAAATTGATATTTCTTTTTTTCCAAAATGTAGAATGATGCATGTAACTAGTAAAAACCTGTCTGAAATGGGCCATCTTGATTATCACTACAAAAGGTGTTTTTCTTTTGCTAATAATAGCTCATCTTAATTAATTGGCCTCTTAGAGTTGGTGTGGCAACTTCCACCTTTTCATGTTTTCTGTATGTGTGTGTATATATATATCTTCTTACTATATGTTCCATTCTGTGCATCTGATGGAGTGGGCTGTAGCCCACAAAAGCTTATGCTCAAATAAATTTGTTAGTCTCTAAGGTGCCACAAGTATTCCTGTTCTTTTTTTAGTAAAAACCTAGTTACCATTATTACATTGCCACTTGGGGGTGCACAGTAGTTGAGTCTAATAGCTATAATTGTAGTCCGGAGGTGGGCAAACTACAGCCCGCGGGCCACATCCAGCTCACGGGAACGTTCTGCCCGGCCCCCGAGCTCTTGGCCAGGGAGGCTAGCCCCCGGCCCCTCCCCCGCAGTCTCAGCACGCCGCACTGCCAGTGCTCTGGCCCACCACTCCTGGCGGGCAGCGCAGTGGCATGGCCGGCTCTGGCATGGTCAGGGAGTGGGGAATCCCAGGGGGCAATCCCAGGGGGCAATCGGGGACAGGGAGCAGGGGGCGGTTGCATGGGGCGGAGATTGGGTGGGGCGGAGGTCTGGGTGGGGACCGTCAGGGGACGGGGAACAAGGGGGGTTGGATAGGTGTGGGAGCCCCAGGGGGCCTGTCAGGAGTCGGAGGTGTGGATGGAGTCAGGGGACAGGGAAAAGTGGGGGTTGGATGGGGGTGGGGTCCGGGGGGAGCAGTTAGGGGCGGGGGTCCCAGGAGTGGGCGGTCGGGAAACAAGGAGCAGGGGGCATTGGATGGGGCGGGGATTCTGAGGGGGGCAGTCAGGGGGCAGGAAGTGGGAGGAGGCAGATAGGGGGCGGGGTCCAGGCTGTTTGGGACGCACAGCCTTCCCTCCATATAGTTTTGCAACCCCGATGTGGCCCTCGGGCCAAAAAGTTTGCCCACCCCTGTTGTACTCTAACCAAAAATCAAGCAAGTAGACACAGTTGAATTGTGAGCTGAGCCACATGTTGCAACTTGTTTGGAATTTATTCTAATAGTCTTAAGAAATCTAACCTAGCCTTGTAAGTGGAAAGAAGAACTTCGGACTCTCTGCAAGAGAGAGTTGCCAACACAGTCATGTCACTGAGGATAATGATTAACAATCAGTTGGAAAAGTAAGTCTTGTATCGTAACTACTAGTAATATATATTCCAATATTATCATAAGGCATTTGCTCACAAAAGTCTGCTTCACAGAGGCAATGAATAATACCCTGGCTAGAATTTAAAAGTCAAGGGAGTTAGGTACTCAATTTGCATAACATTTCAATGGGAGTTGGGTGCTAATTCCCCTTCCATCTCAGCATCTATACGGTGTGTTTTCATACTGGTATATTGGTGGTTGTGGTGCTTAAGAGCTGGATTGGGCAATGATTTAAGGCTCCCAATTAAGCATTTAAACTAATATGGTAAGTGTAAAGCAGCTTCAGTGTTGGGGAGGAAAAGGGTTAGAGGGTAGAGAAGGAATGAAAAATACAGGTTTGTACATCATCTTTAAAAATCTAAAGATTAATTCCCCTCCTTTCCTCACCCTTTTATGGATTGATATAGAGATATTCCTGTTTAGTTTGAGGGTTCAGTCATGTATCGTTGGAAGTTGGTCATGCACCACAAAGTCTCATATCCAAAATGCCTATTAGAAAATAGCTTTAGCTATTGTGTCCAGAGTTGAAGTCAGTGGGACTACTCACGTGGTTAAAATTAGGTACGAGCTTAACTAATGTGCTGAATCAGAATCTAGAGCCTTAGAAGCTTGGAGCTAGGTTACATGAAAGACTGCCTTTCCTTGTGGTATAATGCCATAGCTGTGATAAGTAGAGGCACTCGTACAGGAATGTCCTTGCAGTTTTTTTTTTTTTTAAAAAGTGGGGGGCGGGGACTGTTAGTAATAAATACTCTGTGATAGTTTGTGAACTTTCAGAATGCTCTTCACTTCATTGGACCACCAGAGTCAGACTTGTTAATCTTTTGGACATGGCAAAGCTCATCTATTTTAGAAGTGCAGGCATTTGGACAAGCCACACAGTGAGGGGTGAAAAAAGAGGCTATGTTATTATGTATATTAGAGTTCTGTTTGATGGTAGCAATTACAGTTGTAAGTGCAAGGGCCGTGAACAGTTGTGTACATGGAGATAGTTTGAAAAATGGTTACATTGTGGAAAACTTTCAGTCTTGAATTTTTGAAAAAACTCTTTCACCAAGTCTATAAGCTGCTGCATTTCAATCAGTTTAGAAAATTCAGATCTTTTTGACCAGTTCTGGTTGTATTATTGAAAATTGTTTAATGTTGTAGAGAGATGCCCAGAGCTTGAGATGGCTGCTCCACTTTAAAATTGTATTTATTGTAATTGAAATAAAATAGAGTTTAAAGGGATGCTTATATGAGTTCTGAGTCCTCTTTTATATTTTGGAGGAAAATGATGTGATCATAATATTATGTGACCACTTGATTTGAACGCTTTAAAAATAATATCGCATTGCTTGGTAAAATCAAAGTTTATTGTTGTCACGACTTCACAGTTTAAACTTGTTGCTCAGTGGGAATTAGTTCTGGGTATTTTAAAAATAAATTTGGAAGCTTTGGGATAGTAAATGATGATTAATTAGTGGCTACTTAAATGTGGATGATTTGAAGTCTAGATCATCTCCCTGAAGTCATAAATTCTAGATGAAAGGGGAAGCTTGCCACCAATTAAAGCATCAATGGAGATCAAAACACATTTAATTGAAGCAATGTACCAAACCCAGTTACACTATTTATTGCCTACTGTTAGGTCAGTGACAATTCAGATTAGTTTAACAGCATCCCTCTTTTAAGAAATACAGGTAACTTCTATCATTAAAATGGACATTAAGAAACTTTGTCACGTATTCATGAAATCCATCTGGATAGTGATCTGTCTATATTAGGTACTTATATGGTAACTGTTACCATAGTGTCTGTGCACCTCAAACTCTTTAATTTATTTATCCTCACAATACCCCTGGGAGGTAGGGAAGTGCTGTTATCCTCATCTTACAGATGGGGAACTGAGGCAGAGGTTAAATGACTTGCCCAAGGTCACATGGGAAGTCTGTGCTAGAGCAGTAACTTGAACTCAGATCTCCCAAGTCTTAAACTAGCATCCTTACCACTGGACTGTCCTTTCTGTCTGTCTCTTCAAATGCATTCCTGGTTTGTACTAGAGATAAATAATCATAACATATAATAGCTTTAGAATAGGGCTGTCAAGTGATTAAAAAAAATCAATCACGATTAATCACACTGTTAATAATGGAATACCATTTATTTAAATATTTTTGGATGTTTTCTACATTTTCAAATATATTGAATTCATTTAAAACACAGAATACAAAGTGTATAGTGCTCACTTTATATTTATTTTTTATTACAAGTATTTGCACTGTAAAAAACCCCAAAATAAATAGTATTATTCAATTCACCTAATACTGGTAGTGTAGTGCAATCTCTTTATCATGAAAGTTGAACTTACAAATGTAGAATTATGTACAAAAAACCGCCTGCATTCAAAAATAAAACTATGTAAAAATTTTAGAGCCTGCAGGTCCACTCAGTCCTACTTCTTGCTCAGCCAGTCGCTCAGACAAACAAATTTGTTTACATTTGCAAGAGATATTGTTGCCTGCTTCTTGTTTACAATGTCACCTGAAAGTGAGACCATACAAATGTTTAGCATATCGGGCACATAAATATCTTGCAACGCCAGCTACAAAAGTGCCATGCAAATGCCTGTTCTCACTTTTTGGTGACATTGTAAATAAAAAGTGGGCAGTATTATCTCCTGTAAATATAAACAGACTTGTTTGTCTTAGTGATTGGCTGAACAAGAAGTAGGACTGCGTGGACTTGCAGGTGCTAAAGTTTTACATTGTTTTGTTTTTTGAGTGCAGTTATGTAACAAAAGAAATCTACATTTGTAGGTTGCACTTTCATGGCAAAGAGATTGCACTGTGGTACTTGTATGAGGTCAACTAAAAATATTTTTTTTGTTTATCATTTTTACATTGCAAATATTTGTAATAAAAAATAATATACACTTTCAATTCTGTGCTGTAATTCAAATAAATATATATGAAAATGTAGAAAAACATCCAAAATATTTAATAAATTTCAATTGGTATTCTAGTGTTTAACAGTGCAATTAAAACTGCGATTAATTGCGATTAATTTTTTAAATCACGATTAATTTTTTTTAGTTAATTGTATGAGTTAACTGTTATTAATTGACAGCCCTACTTTACAGTAATGTGGTGTTTCAAAAATCTGAGATTTGACATAAGTCATTTGACACACGTGTCCTCCTTCAAGGAAAGAATCTGACTATAATTCTACAAGCTCCCACCTTGTTCCTGTTCTTGACATCAAGGGTCCTTCCATCTCCTGTGTGGTATATACACAGCTTCTCCTACAAACACACAGTTTTCCTGATCTAACCTAATCTTCAAGATTGGCTGAGTCTTCTAAACACCTCCACTGATCAGAGCAAGTATCTAAACATTACAGCGAAGTGGTTGAACGGTTTAAACAACAAAATCTGCCAAGATTTCTGTTCTATTCTCCCTAGACTTTTATGCTCGCTCATCACCATAGTAGTATCTGAGTGCCTTCCAGTAGTGCATTAAGCAGTATGACTACACATCTGTCATGTGTTTGTTCTCTCATCCTCTTCCTTGAGGGAGAAGCATGAGCAGGAGTGTGTCTTGTTTTGATAGTGTCTTTGTGTGTGTGTGTTTGTGTGTCTGTATAAAACACACACACACCCTTCTGTTGCTATGTGCTTATATTAGAGAAGATAAGGTTTAAGAAATGTGCTTTGCTTTTGGAGTGGAAAGTGGTGAGGTCAGGGGTGGTCCTTAGTTCTTGGGGCAGTTTGTTCCAGTGTCTTGGACTGCCCTTAGAGACAGTTCTGTCTCCTGCACAGATGAGCTGTATCTTATGTAGAGAGTTCCGTTGTGCCAGAGGAGCAGAGTTCTCAACCATGCTTTTTGTCCTAGAGCTTTAGATGGTCTTTTAGCTATCCTGGGCCCAGGTCATGGAGTGGTTTGAAGAGTTCAATCTATTTAGCATAACAAAGAGAAGGTTAAGGAGTAACTTGACTACAATATAGAAGTATCTACATGGGGAACAAATATTTAATAATGGGCTCTTCAATCTAGCAGAGGAAGGTATCATATAATCCAATGGATGAAAGCTGAAATTAGACAAATTCAGAGTCGAAATAAGGCATACATTTTTAACAGAGTAATTAACCATTGGAATGACTGACTAGGGGTTGTGGTGAATTCTCCATCACTGACCATTTTTAAATCAAGAGTGGATGCTTTTTTAAAATATATGCTCTCTAGAAATTATTTTTGGGAAATTCTGTGGCCTGTGTTATACAGGAGGTCAGAGCAGAGGATCTCAGTCGTACCTTCTGGCCTTGGAATCTATATGGACCAAGACTTTGAACTTGAGTCAAAATTCTGTGGGAAACCAGTTTAGAGAATGGAGGACAGGTATGATATTTTTGCAGTAACCGGTGTTGCTGAGAAGTGCTGCTTCATTCTGAACTAGTTGGAGTTACCTAAGTGCTGAAGGCTTCATATCCGGGTATATAGCTTTGCTGTAATCCAACCGAGAGGTGATGAAAACATGAATAACTGAGGCTAGGTCTTCATCTGTCAGAATGGGATGGAGTTTCTTAGCCAAGCGGCGATGGTAGAAAGTGTTACTCATGGATGCTATTATCTGAGAGCTTAGCATCAGCAAGGAATCCAACAGGACTCCTGGAACACAGGCTGAATTAATCAGTTGTGTATCTTCATCCAACAGAGATAGCAGTGTATTTGCAAGCTCTTCAAAATACTCCCCTCTCCCAGACAGCATCACCTATGTCTTGTTCGGATTCAGCTTCAGTTAGCACTTATTCATCTAAGCCACACTGGTCCACCTTGGTGGTAGTGGCATGGTTATATGTGGTGAAGGGTATGTAGAGTTATGTATCTTCTACATGTTGCTGACACTTGAGTCCATGTTGTCTGACCATTTCACATAGTGATTGAAACGGAACGTAGAGTTCCACAAGGATCTATTCTCTCTCTCTCTCTCTCTCTCAGTGAGGGGCCTTCTGGTAGAGGTGCAGTTTCTCATCACTGCTCATTGGTGCATCCCTCTAGGAAGGACTCAAATCATTTTAGTGCATTGCTCAGGACCCCACTGCCTCTAAGTGAAACAGCAGTATTTCATGATCCGCAGTGTCCAAAGCTGCAGAGAGGTATAGGAGGATGAGAATGGATATCTGTCTTCTGTTTGTTGACAGGAAATCATCCATCAGTGCCACTAAGATGGTTTTGGTTCCATGTCCTGGCCTGAATCCAGAATGAGCCGTTTTAGAATGTTAGCTTCAGTTAGATGAGCTTGTAGTTGCCCTTTTTGCTGGCTTCCCTGGGAGCTTGCCCAGGAGTGGGAGGTTTGACGCTGGGTGGTAGTTGGCTAGGACTGAAGTATCCATAGTGGGTTTCTTCAGTGTTGGTTGGACTCCTGCATGTTTGAAGGAGGAAGGGAAGATTCCTTTTCTGAATGAGGTATTAGCTATTTCAATCAGTTGTTCATGACTCTCTTTCACAAGCCAGGAAGGGCATTGGTGGGTTTCACAAATCTTTGGTTGAGACTACTTTAGGGAGTCCAGAACTTCTTGAGGAGTGAATGTGCTGAACTCTGGGAATGCAAGTGATTGTTGGTTGGTGGGCATAGGCAAAACGGATTCATGCTGTTTGAGATGCCTTCCTGAATGTGCATGATCTTTTCAGCACAGTAGAATGATATTTCTCATTCTTTGCAGCACTTGGTACTCTGCTCTGATGCAGGCTGTAGGCATTCAGGATTAGGGCGGTAAAACCACGTTGTTAGATAACTCCTTGGGGCGGGATTTGGCAGCCTCAGTGGAGGCTAATAGGACAGTTTTCTCGGCCTGCAATAAAGCCTCAGTATAGGCTTTAAGGAGTTTGTTTCATCAGATCTGAATCTACAACCATTCATGGTGTGCTGGATATAACAACAAAAAAATTTTAAGTCAACAAAGGCACAATAAATTACTACTCAATGTTGATAAAATCATGGATAAAGGCTATAGTTTAGCCGTAGAATCATTTTGTGGGATGAGATTTTATTAGACTAGCGGTATGACAGTTGTAATCACAATTTTAGATTTGATGGAAATCTCAGAATTGATCCTTTGAAAGAGGTCGAGAAACATTTTTTTGTTAGAAGTTGGTAACAACTTTTTCTGACATAATTTGAACCTGCTGATTTGGAAAATGGTTGTTACCAAGCTGAATTCTGACATTTATACTCTCAAACTTGCAAATAAAGTGTGGTCACCAGAAATGTTCGATACACCAACAGAAAGTGCATGAACTTGTCAGCAAAATCAAACTGTTTAGCACAATTCCTTTTCAGTCTATTAAGTACAAAATAGTTTTAACACCTGTTGCACCCTAATATTCAACTTTTTATAGCATTTGGTCATCCATATGTCATAATATGAGAAATAAGTTAATAATGACATAGACATTATTTTTCCTGTATATGTAAAATCACTTTCTTGCATGTTTAGTGTTTGTTTTATAGTACAGAGTGCTTTGTTGTTAGAATAGAATTAACAGAAGTGGTGGTGGTATTTTTTACAGATACAGCACAATAGTTAGATGAGGTGGTGGTTTATGACACTGGTATTGGTTACAGGAGCCTGGTTACACTTGTATTGGTCACAGGAACTCCATGCCAGTTTTCTATATTCTCTGCATTATTTGCCAGTAATCAAGTGAAGAAGATATGCACGAAGCAGGTGATTGCATGGAAGAAGGGAGGCAACATTCATTAAAAAATAAACTGCAAGATGCTGAATACAGAGAGGCCATTGATAGAACTGAGTCCATCTTTCATTCAGAAAAGACAGCACTAGTCTGTGCTGCACAACATTGATATGTCCAATACACTGACAAAGACAAAAACCACAGGTTGCAGAAAACAAGTGCATTTGCATCCAATGTATCATGTGTGGCAAGCTGTAGTCATCCCAGTATAGATATGGATGTTGTAATACAAGACGGTCCTGTTTAGTGAAACCTATGGATTGGAAATGCTGCTGCATGTTTTGTCAAAAAGTATGCCTCAAACAGAGACTCATTTCTGTAACTACATTGAAGATGAGTGAACAGATAATGAAGGCAGCTGTATTTTACCACATTATGTATTTACATTAGTTATGAAGGAATCCTAAAAGTGAACATAGCCCAACAGAGAAAACCCTACTAGCTATGGATACTGAGAACGGTATTATTGTTCTCTCATCCTGGTTCCCTGTACAGCCAACAATATTGACATACATGATGCTTCTCATCATTCTGTGCAAAACAAGTCACTGCTTGGCAAAGAGGACCTGCCCCTGATGTGATGTTGAATGGTCTAAAGCCATCAGACAACATCCACTCAATGTTCCTAAATACAATTGACACAGACATACCAGCCAATGGAAGAAATAGTAAAACTAAACCAGTATTCAGGGACCCTATTTGCAAACAATGATACTCTAGATCTGAAGAAAACTGAAAAACTGCTATGTGGGCAACTGCGTCTGATATGGCCTTCATCATTAAACGTCAAAACGAGAACCCAGAATGTGGATGGACACATTTCAACCAATTGCACATGTGACGGGGCAAGGCCAGATGGCTATAGAAAAGTAGTGGGAGACATATACATTAGCCCCAGGCTAAACAAATCCCTGTTACCAGGATAAGTAAATGGCAGCTGCTCCAGGTCAATTAAGACACCTGGGGCCAATTAAGCTCTTTCCAGAAGGCAGGGAAGATAGCTAGGTTGATTGGGACACTTGAAGCCAATTAGGGGCTGGCCGAAACTAGTTAAAAGCCTCCCAGTTAGTCAGTTGGGTGCCCGTATCAGGAGCTGTAGGAGGAAGCCACGCTGTTGGAGGAATTAAGCAGTACAAACCATATCAAGCGCAAGGAAGGAAGCCCTGAGGTAGCGGTGAAGAAGATATTGAGTGGGGGTTGCTGTGGTGAAGTGGCCCAGGGAATTGTACATGTTCTATTTCCAAAAAGTCAGCTACCATAGCTGCTACTATTAGGGTCCCTGGGCTGGAGCCTGGAGTAGAGGGCGGGCCCAGGCTTCCCCCTCCCTTCTCTGATTAATCACTGAGACTGGGAGACAACAGAGACTGTGCGAGGGAGGGTGGCTTTTCCTCACCTCCCTTGCTGGCTTATGATGAAAATGGCTCAGTAGGCTGTGACCCTTGCCCCTAGAGAGAGAAGGGCTTCGTGGAGGGTCACAGTGAGCCTCTGAGGCTAGCGAAATCTGCCAGGAAGAGCGGGACCTACTGAGACAAGGACAGAGCTTTGTCACACACATGACACCAGAATGAGAAATAACTACCATTGGATACTTGCCAATCCATTCAAGCCCTTGCTTATGAGTTAGACACCCTCCATACTGTTGTACAGAGATGCATACATGTTTGGGCAACCGTATGAGGTTTTAACTGTTGATGAAGTTCTGTGCCATAAACTGATGGAACTACAGCGGGTCACTCCAGAGTACAGAGCTGGCTTATTCCACAATTTAGGAGGGCTCCATATTTCAGTGAACTGCCAAAAACTTATTGGCCATCAAACTCAGTCTTCAGGGCTAGCAGATGCTTGGATGGAAAGTGGAGTTCTTGGATCAAACACGATAAAAACAAGCTATGAAAGTCAAGTCATGTGCCAGGGCAATGTGGGCTCACAAACTGACATTTTGAGCACTGATACCTGATTCATCCACAACTCTTGGACTGTATAGTGGCGCATGATCAAGAGCTTAAAGAGGATGTTGGCAAAACCGATCAGTCACATTCTTTTATGGTGAGCTCATGTCAGTTAGTACTTCATAAAGATTTCAAAATTTCACCTCCACATTTCTGATCAGAAAAGGTGAAAGTATTGTGAACTTCAGGTTTTGGTGACAGTACATGGAAATGGTGGCCATATTTGTGTTCAGCTGTGCCCAGAGAGAGGCAAATTGGGAGCTGCATCTCTTCACTTTCAAATGCAAGTTGCCATTCTTCCTGAGATATGACCACAAAAGCTATGGAAGGTAAGGTGCCACCTACATCAAAGAAACGCATCCGCTGCCAGCTGAAATGCTCAAGGAGTTCCAGCAGGGGAACTTCGTTGTCAAGAGATCATGTCAGAAATTCAACCAAGTAGACTCTGATCAGAGCCAAGAGTGGCTTAATGGTATAGGAAAGAAAGAAGGTGGAATTATAGACATCACCAAGACTCACTCAGCCCTCAGCAGATGGGCCTTGTTTTACAATCTGAGAGCCCGTATCCCAGCAGATACTAGAGCCATGTTCCATATTGGCTTAGATGATGAACTTATTCATAATGAGTCAAGAAAGGCAAGGAAGCAACAACAATGAAAATGAGGATGCACTCATACAAACACTTCAAAGGTTTAAGGTTTTCTCTGGGGAGGAACCACCCACTTCATTGCAAGATATTACAACAAAAAATCTGGCTACTGAAGCCATACAAGACACCCCCTCGAATGCAAAGATCCTAGGACAAGTGCAACTGGACAGCTTCATGGAGAAACTACCTGTGAAGCTGGTAGAACTGTGAAATTCTAGATTTTGAAACACGAGTTAATGCCTGTCCCTTTGGCATTAGCACAGACAGATGGCAGTCTAAGAATCGGCACAAAAGCAATACTGTGTGATGTACTGACAGCTGGTGTCCCTGCCCACCAACAATCATCTCTGTTGGGAGAAGGTATCCTGTGATAGATGCACAAGCTTTGGTACAAGACTGGAGCAGTGTGGAGCCGAAAGATTTGGAGACCTTGCAGACGTATTTGTAAAAACAGTACATAGGACTGGAACACACTTCCACAGAATAGATGTTGTGTTTGACAGCTACTACAAGATATCTGTTAAGAGTGGTATCAGACAAAAATACCCAGTAGGTACAAGACCTATCTAAAGAGTGCTGGAAGGCAGATATGTGCCTCTTACAAGTAATAGGATGAACTTCATCCTGCTTCCAGAAAAGATAATAAGGAGGGCCTTGCAATATTTTAATCTGAGCCACTAATAATACAAACACCTACTGCCCAAATCCAGTAGTTTTTCTTCCGAATACAATGGGTTGGAAACCAGAGGACAGAGGTCTGGTGCCACAGCTCATGTCATTCCCACCTATACCAGAAGACTGCATGAAGGCAATATTCTGTGCTGCACAACAGAGCCCAGAGTGGTACAGGATAGAATGGTTTATTTGTACAGGAACATGCAAACGCAGAGAACTGGAATGTGGTTGCATCAATATGACACTTAGAACAAGTCTAGACAACAGTGCTACATCGGCGCAGCTGTGCCAAGGCAGCTACAGCTCTGTAGCATGGCTGGTGAAGACGCACTCTCCCATCTGCATGATTACTCCAGTCAGTGAGAAGCGGAAGCTATATTGGCGGGAGATTGTCTTGTGTGAACAGTACAAAACTTGCATCGCTGGGGTGCGTGTATCTTTTTCACACCCCTGAGCAATGTAAGTTAGATCAACTTAAGCCGCAGTGTAGACCTGCCCTTAGTGCTTAAGGACAGTATCGATAAGTAGATGTGTCCATATAAGAAGTGACCTAATAAGGTGATGTCTTCCACTGTATACCAAAGTTTCTTGACACTAATGTATACTTAACTTGTGTGCATTAAAATATTTACTTAATGTTTACTACAGAAAATATTTTCACTCGTTTTAAGTTTCTGATAGTTTAATCAGCGTGTATACTTTTGTTTCAAGATGCTAATGCTCAAGTTATAAGAGCCATGTAAACATGCTCTGTCATGGTTGCATAACGCATTAAAATATTTCTAGTACCTCTTGCAACTAAGAAACTGACATTCAATAGCTTTAGAAAAAGGTTGTGCATATTATTTGATCGCTTCTGTTACATTCTGCAGCTAATTAAGATCCGACTGAAGTATGTTAATCCTAAAATAAAAGGAAATAAAAGTTTTACACTTCAGCAATTTCTGTGTGTTGCTTTGTTCGCTCTTTTTAGAGATCTTAATACACAACATACAGCTTGGTAACAACCATATTTGGATTCAGCACACCCTAATTATCTTTAAAAGACATAGTTATCAATGTTTTAACAAAAAAAAAATACCTCTTACAGTTAACTTTTCTGAAAACCTGCCTAGTCTTATTTGATGTATTAAGGTAACATTTAAAAAATGAAATCTTTATATATAAATATAACTAATTAAATCTACATGTCCTGTTTGAATGATGTTAGTTGGTATAGACTACCACATTCAGCCATCCAAAACCTGTAGGAAAAATAAAAAGGGAGGAAGTTGGAGGATGTTTCTTTTAATTCACCAGGGAGTAAATTCCCTGCCATCTGTTTTGCCAGTTCTGGGTTTTTTTTGTGCATGTTCTCTTACCTTGGCCCTCCTTCCCTCTGCTCCCCAAAATGCTGCATCCCAACTGGCCAAAGTGCAGAAAGGAGGCAATGGCAAACACGGGGGAAGGGGTTTCACAAGACTTCATGTGGCCCCAAGCATCCTGTCCTTCTTCCCTTCCCCCCCACATATTCACTGCCAGGCCATCTTTGTGAATGCCCTGCAGACTGGATTCAGCAGGTTGCCACCCTAGTGAACAGAAGTCTGGCGTTTTATAGCAAAGTGTTCTGTGAACTACTTAAATGTTTGTAATGTTTTGTTTTTAACTTACTGAACCATAACAGATAAAAGCTGCTTGGCCATGTGGATTTTTTAAAAAAAAAATCTGGTTTCTTCAAGAGATTGTTGAAAATGCTGTATTTCCTCTAGTACACATTCTAATTTATCTGAGCAATTTAATCACGTGTCTGGATAGGAAATAAAAAGTACCAACAGAGTAATAGGCCAATTCTTCAACTGCGATTTTAAGATTGTTACAGAGCAGTGGTGATTGTGACATGGTGTCTTGGTGTATGTTAACAACTGTAGCAGAGTGTTAATTAAGAATGATGTAATCTGCAACTGCAATTATTAGTATTGTCTGTTTAGCTGGATAGGAGCTAGAGCTTGCTTTAGTTACTTTAAAAGCTTCAATAATAATGGTAAGATTAATGTTTTATTTCCACATCTGCTCATGAGACAGTTTTAAAATCCTGACGTTTAAAATGCAATAGAATGTAAACATAAGGGCTTCTGCTCATTTACATGTTAGCCAGATTTTCTAACTGATTGCTGCTTGAACCTAATCTGCCATCTCCTGCTGCATTAGCTACAACAAACATTAAATTTACATACTGATTTCTTATTTTGTGTTAATGTAAATAATCTGTAATTACAGTAAATTTGGACTTCTGTTGACATGAGCTTGTATAAATCTGAAAATTTAAAATGGAAATGTTAATTACCATGTGTCATATCTATCCATCTAAAACTCTGAGATTTTTTTTGGTAGAAAATCCTTTATACTTTAAAAAGATCTTGCCTAATGGGAAACATTGAATGAATTTTATGAAATTGTGTAGAACTGAACTAGAATAAATACAAAATACTGGCAAAATTGAACCTAGCAGTCAACTGGGGGATCTATCAGGTTCTCAGAAGTGCTGAGGAACTGCTCAAACCTTTGAAAATCAGGGCATTTATTTAAATGCCTAAATATGGATTTAGGAGTCTAGCTTTTAGCACCTATTTTTACAATATTGGCCATAGGTTTTATCCAGAATAAGATACAAGAAACCCATATGTTACGGCTTTTTTAACCAGGAGATACTGATTTTTCTAACCCATTGTTATCTCCTAGACAGAAACAAAATGAAAGCTATCAACCTTAGCTGTGTCCTCAAAAGTTTCTCACTGGCAGAGCCATTCCAGAGGTCATCGGGGAAGGGACTGCTTTGGACTGCATATTCCCTTTAAATTTCTTCCATGGCTAATTTGAGATTGTCAGAATCAATTACATATATATGTTAGGTGTGGCTTGCAAGGAATCTCATTGACATTTTCAGTGAGTCTCCAGGATGTTGTTCCCATGAGCCTGGGCAACTGAGTCTCTCACAACACAGGCAAGTTCGGTGGCCTGGAATATTGTAGTCAATAGAACTACTTGCATGTGTACGGACTTCTTGAATGAATAGATTTGTGAGATTGGCTCCTACCCCTGTAGCTAAATTGGTGGGTAGTAGTAGAACACTGTATCAAGAATTATTCGTTTCAAAAACATATATATTTGTATTAATCTCTCGGCATGCTGGAAGAACAGAAATGACTGATACGTCTCAAGAGATGATTTTAGAGGAAGACTTTTTTTGAAAGTAAGAAATAAAATGTGATCATGGCAAAATGTGAAGGTCTAATGGCATAGAACAGTGTCAAAAGCAAAACAAAAAAGTTGCATACTTAATATGGAAATTGATTTACATGATGTATGTCTATACTTTCCATTCTGTTCCAAGTTTCCTGTGATTATCACTTGTTATGGCAGTACCAGTACATAAGCATTAGTAAGATTTTTTTATTCTTATTATTTAGGCTGTTTTCTAAATTCAGTCACTTATTAGCAGGAGGAGAAAATTAAAAAAGCAAATAAACACGGCTTCATTCCAAAGCTCTTAGAAGAGATCAAACCAACATAATATTGCACTGAGATTCTAATGTGCTGTATGCTGTGATGTTTCCTATAGTGGTTTCACTCAGAAATTTTCTTCTGTTTTGAAAGAGATCGTGAATTCCAACATTGTTCCCCATTTTAAGTAAAGGGGATATTTTTCAAATCCATAAAAACTTCAGAGACAACAGAAGTGCTTTAAATACATCCATTTTATGTGATAACATGGTTAATACAGTAATTATTATGTGGTGGTTTTATTTAGTCCACATATCAGTGAAGATTATGATTATTATTTATTTTTTGCTTAAGAATTTGCAAGTATTTTATGGTACATTTTAAAAGTTTGGTAGAGCACATTGTTAGTACTGACTACATGATATGCCAGGTATTTGTTTTAATGCTTGGTGCTTCACACTGAGAAATCTCTCACTGGCTATTTTTTCCTGTCTGGTCGTTGTGTATTCATACAATTTTTGCCTGATTTACACTACAGGCAGCTCTGTTGAAGAGCAAAATTTGTCTTGGTATACTTAAAATCAGTGGTTTCAGAGTAGCAGCCGTGTTAGTCTGTATCCGCAAAAAGAAAAGGAGTACTTGTGGCACCTTAGAGACTAACAGATTTATTTGAGCATAAGCTTTCGTGAGCATGCATCCAATGAAGTGAGCTGTAGCTCACGAAAGCTTATGCTCAAATAAATTTGTTAGTCTCTAAGGTGCCACAAGTACTCCTTTTTTAAAATCAGTGGTGAATGCACATTGTAGTTCGATGTCTTGGCTGGATATAGTTACATATACATGCCAGCCCAATATTAATTCAAAAATATATGTGATAAATGTATCTGTTTGTGGTAATAGCATATGACTCTCAATTTTGAAAATTCTTACTAGCAGAACATAGCCTTTGAGGTTGCAGACACCTTAGTAGAGAAGGAGTTAACAGGTTAGCTCCCTTTGGTCATTCTCAGTATGTTTTCTTGCCTTTAGGAGCAAAAAGAGAGATGATAACATTGTGCCTAGACTTGTCTGTGTGGAGTTTAGGGTACTCCTGGGGTTTTTGCAACTAACTGTAAAGCAAGCTAGAACATGCTCATCCCTGATTTTCTTGTTTTTCTTCCAACCATTTCAGTGCCCTGCAGGAGTCATTAAATCAAAACTTCATGCTGATCATCACCCATCGAGAAGTCCAGCGGGAGTACAACCTCAACTTCTCAGGAAGCAGTACCATTCAGGAGGTGAGTTCTGTCTCACAGCTGAAGAATAAATGTAGCTCATTATAGCTAATGTCAACTCTGTTAAAGAGGGCTTATATGTTCTAGTTGGAAACTTCTTCATGTTTGATTATTCATTTTTTAGTTTTAATTAACTTGATCCTCAAAGATTACTGTAGATAAACTAACTGACCAGACCTAGAAAGGTTTTAAGAAATTTCATATTCAACATATTTAAAAGAAATAGATTTTCTAACACAGTTTACACTTTAATAGAAAAATAGATGAATAATGTTTTATTATGAAAGCAATTATTGAAGAGTGAGGAGGAAAGCTAGTTATAGTCCAGGTATACTTTATTTTTAATCCAGTGACATGCTTTCTCTTGCTTTCCTTTTAGCTTGCTCTCTCCCAGCCACCTGCCCCCTCCCCCTCTCCCCCCCCCTTTTTTTTTTTTTTAAAGTACAACTGCCTGTTATTCTGTTTCCTTCACTCTGTCTAGGTTGGGAGCGAAGTGGGTTTTTTGTACAACTGATATCCTGTTGTTCCATAGAATGGCCAGCAGGGGGTGGTGTTGCAAAGAACAGTGCTGGAATGATGTTCCCTAGAAACAAAGGTAGTCTCTGTTATGCGTCTTGCCCTTCCAATTTTAAAACTGGAAACCCTTGTCTGGTTTCTTAATTCTCTTCTACAGCAAAATATTATTGCCAACTACCTCACTTCACGTGACATCCAGCGTACAGCCCATTTATAAGAATCTGGCAAGTGTATTCTAACATGTATGAATCCTTCATATTTCCTGGTGAGAATTCTGAAGATGAAAATATTTTATTTCCAATTTAAATATGTTTTTCTTCGGTTTGAGGTTTTTTTCCCATTCAAGTTTCTAAAATTTAATACATTTTCTTATAAATTCCTACCCTAAAGAGCATAATCTAAGGTCTGTAATATTACAGGAGCAGTAACCCACACCCTTACGGTAAAGGGGCCTTAATCATTTCCATCATTATTAATACTATTTTTCATGACATCTCTAGTTGGGTCATTTTAAATTCCCTTGTCTGGAACATAACATACAAATGTCATCCCTCTCATGCATATTTTTTTCCCCTTTGAAAATGGATTTTTAATATAATTAACACGCTGCTGCAACACAACTTCTTGGGGGGATGAACTTTTGGATTTATAAATAAAACTGCTTAATTTGAAGATGGCTGGTAATTTATGATTGTGGATTTGTGCTTTTTTAATTTTAATTTTTTAATAAAATTGCCAACACCTAAAAAGCGGTTAATTACATATGTATTAGCTGTTTCTTGTATTGTTTTTGTCTGTCTACACAAAATGTTAACACGTTATAATTTCTTCACTCGCTTCTACTGAGCCTGAAGAAGGAGCCAGAGACCTGATATAGTGACTATGAGATATTGGATATTTTTATGTTCACGGAAGTTATTTTGTCTATGGATAATGACAGGATTATTTCTAACTTGTTACAGTATTGTTACATAAAAGCAATTCAATTTAAAAAAGAATATTATAATTCAGGATTCTCATATAAACCACCACAAGTGTCTCTGTCTCACGCTACGCTACTGTACTTAGGTAATGCTCTTTGGTAATGCTTCATATATGATGCATAAAATTATCCATGCAATTCCTGAGCAAAACCAAATGCATTAAAGTCAAAGTGAAAAATATAACTCTAGACCTTCTTACTTTAAGAAGCCTGCAGAAGAGCGTACAATTGGATCTGAATGGGTGGTCACTTTAAATCTGCACAGAGCCCCATTGCAATCAGTAAGGATTTGTATGCATGGAAAGATCTGCTCACATTGATCGAATTGCAAAATCAGAGGCTTGTTTTGGGTGCTAACTCTCGAATTATTAATTATTTTATACTTTTAGCATATAATGAGAATTGTAACAAGCAATTGATGAACTTAGTTGCCTTGTGTAGTAATTATTTTTTTTTTTATTTTTTGGGGGATCAGTGATTTTTTTTTTTTTTCTCCCAAGGCTGTTGGAAGATTTATTTTTCACTTTTTTTCCTCATTCACACATTAACAAATTAATAGTTTACTTACTTTTTGGTATATTTTTGTGGTAGCTGAAATGCTTTACGCAAGTTGCGATTGTCTACCACAAGAGGGCAGAAAGGACTATTCAATTATTATCTAAAAATGCCGTTCAATGTTTTCAAATTAGCTTCTTGTATATTAGCAAAAAGGAGTATAATGGCCAAGTTATTGTTTGATTTACAGATAATTGGCATATTGCAGGAAGGAGACTTAATTTCACCCTTTTAAATTAAACAGGGAGATTTAAAAAGACATAAAATATTCATTAATGTTCAGTGATTATAAAGCAGTGGCATATATTTATTTTACCTTTATTACTGTTTCGATGGGAAAATACTGCAAATATTTCAGAAATCGAGTTGGCCATTCTGACAAGTTGAAATGTTTAAGCAGTGTTAATGCAATCTACTCACATCTGATATCCTATGCAGAAAGATTCAAAATGACTACATCAATTATTAAAAGAAATATTTAAAATTCTATAAATGTTCCATTGCTTGCCACAGTTGTATGCAACTGTCTCTCCAGGGCCAGTTGTTTGGCTTGTTAAATATATTTTAATGCTGCAGTGACTTGAAAGCAGTAAATATCTTTTCCAGGCTATTTTTCACATAACATTTTATAACCATGTCATGAATATTTTTGCAGTGAGTTAGGGTAAATCTGTTGGTTAACTACCAAGCTTTACTAGATACACTCTAGTTTCAGCTCTGCGCTGATTCCTTTTAGAACGTACGTTACAAAGCATCTAAAAATTGAAGAAATGGTTATTTCATGGAACATTGCTATTTTATATATATATTTTCCTCCTAGAAACAATTGGGCAGATAAGTTTGCAGTAGAGATGGACTTGAGTCACAAAGTTCAGATCTGGATCCATACTCACTCCCTTATATACTGTCCAAAATATCTGGGTGTTTGGATTTCAGGGGCTGGTTTGTATCCATTTGTAAGTTTGGGGATTTTTCCACACATCTCCAACCACTTACATTGTAAGATTTAATTAGGAATTAATAGTGCTAAAACTGAATATCGGCTATATTTGATGTGGGATCACCAGGCCGTAGGGATGGTTTAAAAATAGTTCCAGTTTTAATTCTATCTTTTTAGATGTGTGAGAGATGTTGTTTGGAAGGGGTGTGTGTGTGTGTGTGTGTGTGTGTGTTTGTTTGTTTGTTTGTTTGTTTAAGTAACCGGGAAGAGAATTGTTAACTTGGAAACTTAATGATACCGTTAGCCAAAATTGCAAATTAATCTGTGTCACAGGTTTCAAACATGTGTTTGTTCTTGTAAAATTGTTCCATTAAATGAGTCCTGACCAGATAGTGTATCAAAAAAAATCTTGATTTTATTTTCGTAATCTGATGACATTTTTATGTGGCAATCAACAGTTTTTGTGTCATCTGTTTAGTGGTTCTAAATTCACAGTCTTACATTAAAATACTGACTTCTCGTTGTACTATATAGTGAAATCTCTAAGAAAAGGAGGTGAGAATTCTCTAAAATCAGAGAATGTTTAAATATTTTTGTTGTGTTTTTTTTAATGGTGCTGTGATAACTTTTAGATGTTATCAGCCGTTGGAAGTTAAAGTAGTATGAATTTTGAGACAAGGGGTGATAAAGATAAATGGGTCTATAGTTGAATGCATAGGGATTACTAAGACTGGACTAAGACATAGCTACATTCAACGTGCACTGTGTTTAGCGTCTGTCACCAAGAATCTGATTTCTTCTATTTTCTTTAAACAGAGGTGTTTAAATTGTGATGATGTTTCTCTAAAATGAAGTTAATCCTTCCATCTGAGATTCTCTATGTATCTCACATTGTGGGCATGCAACTCAAGGAGAGGCAGGGAGGTTCTTATATCTTTAAAGGAAGAAACTTAAAACTTGTCCTAAAAAACACATTTCTATTCTCATCTGAAGGTGGAACAGGCCACACAGGGTTCATAAATGAAAGCTGCCTCAGTTTTGGTGGCAAATTTTGTGGTTTTGAGGATTGTTTTCTTTTTTTGACTGATCATGAAACACACATACACACTTCACAGTTTTTAAAAAAGATGAACAGTATAGAAAAATGAAAAAAGAATTTTTTAATCAGAAACATTTCCTTTAAAAAGAATAGACTTTCAATAACTTTTGTGTAATGGTTTGTATTTATCTATATTATTGACTCTATTGGGCTTTGATGCCTAATGTGATTCCTGGTGTGCAGGGCTAGAAAAGAAGCACCTAGTGTACACAAGCTGTGGCCATTAAAGGATGAAGAATATAAAATGTGCAGAAACCTTAAGGCCTTCTGAAAAAAGATCTGTGTTGGTGTGTTTTTACTGCTGGAAATATCAGACCAGAGTACCAGGCACAACATATATGAGGCATTGTGATTCCTGGTAGAACATGAGATCTACATATAAAATGCAAAGAGGATAGATTCCTAAATAAAAGCTTCCTTTGCATGCCTGCAGCTGCTCCCTAGTTAGTTCCTTTAGCCAATAAGTTAATCTGAGTGAGGGTAGCTGGTTAGTATTTTACCACCTTTAACAGGTAATCTGTTCTTTTCTGCCCAAAGACTAGAATGGGTAAGATGGTGTAGGAAAACAATGTTTCCAAGAGCACCAAAAGCATAAGTAGCTATAGTTATTATTAGCCATCTCTGACAGTCCACACTGTCCTCTGGTACATTAACTTCATATTGTCACTCATTCAGGTTCATTGATCTGAGCTTGTACAGATAATTAAAGTGCAGAGGCTCTGGAACATAATATTTAACAGAGTAGCTGAGATATGTTGATTGCAGCTGTCTTCAAATTGATGAGCTTCAATCACATTTATCTTTAGTTTTAATACTTTAAAACATATACGTTGTCATTGGAATTTTCTGTGGTGTGTTTGGCTTGTATTGCTAAAAACATAATTGTGTATTGACAGTAAACTACTGCCACTATTTAAAATTCTTTGTGCCCCTTTGTTTTTTAACTTTAGTTGTTAATGGATAGATGCCAAAAAACATACACAAATGAAACCATACAATATAGACAGAGACCTCATTAAAGGAATCTATATAACACCAATAAATATAGACGTGGGAGGAATCCTTTCTGTATGCAGAAAAATAGTTACTCCAACAGAAGGGAATTCTTGCACTGTTTTCTTTTTCATTTTCTTTTTGTGTTTTGATGTTTTATGAAATAATTTTCAAACCAACTGTTTGAGTGAGAACAACTCATAGTAAAGATCAGAAATTAGCATGAGGAACATGAACTAGATACATCAATCATATTGATCATATTAATATTGCTGCTAAATAATTATGGCATAATTTAGCACAAGGTTGATTCAGACATCAAGATGTCCTAATACTTGTTTGATGTTACAACTATTAAAAACTAGTTTACTTTTCATAAAACATTTTATTAGTGTCAAAATTCTTACTTGCTTTGTTTAAATATTTAAGTAAATTATTTTAATGCTAATATACTAGATCATTAACTATTATAATCAACTGTTAATACCCAGTGGGCAATGCACATATATTCTATATTCCTGGGATCGGCCAATAACTTTATTATCCAAGAAATTAAAAAGGGTCTTACTATGATATTGAGTCCAAGTTGAGTATTTTTAATTTCATTTGTTATATTTATTAAAACTGAGTTTTTGTTTGTGAAAGAAATGAGTTAAATAACAAATTGACTTTAATATACACTGGATAATTTAATATTACAGCACATAGTTTTAAAGCATCCTTCACTGTATTATCCTGAGGTTGTGTAATAATGAACAAGCAACATATATCAAGTTAATGTTTTTGACACTTAAAAGCATAATTACACATTGGCAAGAATAAAAAAGATTCTTCTTAAAAACTAAAGAGTCATAAATTTCACCCTTAATCAGATTTTTGTTAAGGCAAATCTGACTTGTGTTTTCTAAAGTATTCCTGTGGCCTTATTAACTTTTGAGGAATAATAACATATTTGTTAAATCAAGCTGTGTCAGCTGAATAAATTGGTGTTAATCATTTTGTAAAACGGTCACATGTTACACGTTATATGAGAAAGGAGTCCCTTAGGAAATGACAGTGTAAAAAATATCCACTGTGTACCTATTTGAAAGTGACAGCTTTATTAGACATTTAAAATTGGTTTTGGAAATAGTTCTGGTTTTAAGTGATTGTAGAGGCAAATCTATACAACCGTTATCCCTTTTCTTTTTTGAGCTGCAGAAACAAAGCTTATAAGATGAAGGGCATTATTTTACTTCTCTACTAATTATGAAACAACATATTGCTGACAGAATATGTTTGATAACCTGTAATTTGTATTTTGGTGGTTTGGAAATGCATAGCTTTAAAGAAACCATTTTCAGTTATCAGAAACTAATAAACATGGACATTTTTATATGCAAGAAAAGGCAGAGAGTAAATAATTGCACTGGTGACCAATACTGTAATAGTCCTGTTTTACAATATGCACTTGACAGGTTGTAATAGTGCTAATTGAAGAGACTAATTCACACTTGCTTCATTCTATTCAAAGGCAAAATCAGCAGCTTGTTTTGCTTTTGACCAGATGGTCCTGATGAACACCTACTGTGCACTTTAAGTGCTTTACTAGAATTACAAAGGCTGGGGGCTGCGTCCGACTCAAAATGATTTGAGAAGAGAAAAAAACCTCAGTGCTCAATGGATTTGGTGCAACTAAATTAATTCTAGTGGACCCATTACACATTGAGCCCCCTTTTCAAAGTGCTGAGCCTCCTCGTTTGTTCTGTAGCAATGAGAAAGTGAAAGGCAGATTACTGCAAACAGAAATAAAAAAAAGTGCTAAAAAAGTGCTATGAAAGGGAGAAAAGAGGCCTTGAAGCCTTTTCATATCATTTGGGTTTTTCAAGTGCGTTATTTTTGGGGAGGGTGGATGTATGAAAAGCCAATTGGAGTTTTTTTTGTTTTAAAGTGCGCTATTTAACTACTATGAATATAAAAGCAAGAGCAACAGTTGACTGAGTTTACTGTGGTAAAGCTTTGTGTGTAAGGATGAATCAAATTCATTATAGTCAATCCTTTGTATTTTAATATGAATGTAGGGTTAGTTTCACAAGACTGTGTCTGTTTAGGATAATTATAATTTAATATTTTCCTTTCATAAAGTTATCACTGTAGATGTCTAAAATTTTAATCAAAGCAGTTTTTTTTTTAACATAGGCTTTGAAGTACCCTGAGAGTTTAAAACTCCAAAGAAAGCTATTTAATTTCCAAAGAAAAGAGACAGGCTTGTTCCAATAGCATTGAGGCACAGATTATTATAACTAATTAGAAGTCACACATCTGTTAGCTTTTGGTTTGTGAACACTTGTAGTTTTTGTGTGTGTGTGTATGTGTATATATTTATATAGCCCATAAATGGGGACTGGAGTTCAGGGACACCCTCAAAAGAATAAAATATCAATTTATGAGAAATCATATCCTGCAAATGCTCTATCATGTGAGTTGTCCTTACGCTCACAAGTAATCATATTGAAGTGAATGGGTTTACTCATGTAATTTAAGACAACTCATGATGCTAAAAGTTTTTTGGATCAGGCCCTAATTTAGCAAACTGAGTGGTTTTAAACCACTCAAATTAAAAAAGTAATTCAGTATTGTAATTTTGTTTTATGGGTATTTGCTATAGCTTACTTTCAAAGAGTTAATGTATTTTTGGGCAAGACTCCTGGCATAATGCTAGCTATTGAGAAGATGTTAGCATGAAATGACAAGAAAATGTAAGCAGCCACAATTTAGAGCATATGAAGCACCTACAGTTCCAGCTCTTGTCATTCAGAATAGCAAAATAATGTTACGTACAATACTGTAAAAATATATATATATATATATACACACATTACATCAACATGAATCATAAACCAAAAAGCTAAGTGCTGGCACTGTTTTCGCAAGGATTTTTTAAAATTGTGATTTATTTATTTTTAGCTTGTATTTCAGTGTGTACTGCAGTATAAAATATAACGTTTCCCTGTTCTGCATGTATGTTGGTTAAAAAAATAATATAATTCCTATGATTTTATAATTTAGAAATATGTAAAAAAATGAAAAAATGAATTGCAATATTGTTTCATACAGTCAGTTTTATTTATTCAAATTATTCTAGGCATAAAGCAACATATTTCCATCAAACAACCCAGTTACACTTTTAAATAGTGAGGTGCTAATGCTAGAAAAGTTAGGCGCTGGAAAAGTTTTTTGTTTTTGTTTTTAAACTTTAGTAACAAAGAAAAGAATGAACAATTTGAGAGTATTGTTTTTGTTAAAAAATACTTTAAAATATTCTATCTGTGTAAAGCTAGTTAGTCACTTTATACACAATAAAAATAGCATAAAAGAAAAATCTGCAGCTAATATAGAACAGACCTGGGATGATGACACTGTAAATTACTTACTGAGCTAGGAGTTTGATGGCTTACTTCTGTTTGTTGAGTTACAGCAGATTTTTCAATAATGAACGGCAGTTTGTTTATATCCATGTTAAAAATATTAATCCATTGACGTCATAGAAACATGCTAAAGAACTTAAAACAATGTACTGTTTTTGGAGGTTCCAGCATGTGAGGTGGCACTTACTTAATTTATTTATAATCCATATTTCTAGAGGCATGATATATTACTGAAGCAGCCTATGTCTTAATAAACTATTATAATGTACTACATTATAACATTAGCTGATCATTATGCAAAATGTTTATTCAGTTATCATGAATTAATACCTAATAAATACCATGAAAATGCTGTTAAAAATTATACTTTTGCCAGTGCATTATATTCAGTGCAAAAATGCTTACTACCTCTATAAATAAAGCCACTTGTTATGATTTTTATCTTTGAAAAGTGCTGTACTCCTATTTTTTGTAAAGTGGTACATACAATATTAACATAAAAATTATTCCTTTGTTAATACATCAAGAATCCTGGGCATAAATTAAAGAACCCTGCACTCATTCAAGGTGTAAAATAGTCTCATAATCACCCTCAATAAATCCCTGTTACTGTTTTTTTAAAAAGCACTATAAAAGCTCACAGCAAACATTTGCAATAAGTGGCAAAATTTATGCCTTGCTTTGTGGTAGTTGCGTGACCAGACAGAGGGGTACAGGATTGTTTTAAGGTTTTTACAGCTGCAGGGAAAAAGCATCTGTTCCTAGAAAAGCCTGCATTGTTTAATTTTGACACTGACTTTTCCATGCTGCTTGTACCAGGCTCTGGATTAGGTGCCACCAAGATGAAATTTGTTTTAAGTTGCTCCCAAATGCAGCTGTCCCCCTACATGGCCTTGTAGCTTAAGCAAAGTAGACATAGCCAAAACAAGCATCTTTGTACAGGGTCATCTTAGTAGACTAGAAAAGCTCAGGACAGGAATGTTGATATTATTGTATCTTGTGAATAGCCAGAGCATTAGTTTTTAGGCTTATTTAGAAGAATTATTAGAATACTCTTACTATGACAGTGATATGATTAAAAGTCTAATACTTGTCTAAGACATTGTTTTGACTATGTGAAGAAGTGATTTTTAATCTTGTTACATCTTTGCTTATAAAATTCATTATGCAACTAAAGTAAACTTAACAGCTAGATAGTTCCTGTGTTCCTAAATTATATAAAATAGGGCTGTCAGTTGCAGTTAACTTAATTTGTTTTGAGTTAATCACTTACCTCGATTAAAAAAATTAATAGTGATTAATCGCAGTTTTAATTCCACTGTTAAACAAGAATAGAATACCAATTTAAATGTATTATAAATATTTTGGATGTTTTTCTACATTTTCAAATATATTGATTTCAATTACAACACAGAAAACAAAGTGTACAGTACTCACTTTATATTATCTTTGGTTACAAAGATTTGCGCTGTAAAAGACAAACAAAAGAAATATTTTTCAATTCACCTCATACAAGTACCGTAGTGCAATCTCTTAATCACGAAAGTGCAATTTACAAATGTAGAATTATTTTTTGTTACGTAACTGCACTCAAAAATAAAACAATGTAAAACTTTAGAGCCTACAAGTCCACTCAGTCCTACTTCTTGTTCAGCCAATCACTAAGACAAACGAGTTTGTGTACGTTTACGGGAGATAAAGCTTCCCTCTTCTTATTTACAATGTCAGCTGAATGTGAAACCAGGCGTTGGCATGGCACTGTTGTAGCCAGCATTGCAAGGTGTTGACATGCCAGATATGCTAACCATTTGTATGACCCTTTATGCTTCAACCACCATTCCAGAGGACATACTTCTATGCTGATGACACTTGTTAAAAAAAAAAATCAGTTAATTAAATTTGTGACTGAATTCCTTGTGGGAGAATTGTATGTCTCCGGCTCTGTGGTTTTACATGCATTCTGCTATATATTTCATGTTATGGCAATCTTGTATGCCGACCCAGCACATGTTGTTCGTTTTAAGAACACTTTCACTGCAGATTTGACACAACACAAAGAAAGTACCAATGTGAGATTTCTAAAGATAGCTACAGCTCTCCCACCCAAGGTTTAAGAATCTCAAGTGCTTTCCAAAATTTGAGAGGAATGAGCTGTGGAATATGCTGTCAGAAGTCTTAAAAAAGCAATTTTCTGATGCAGAAACACGAGAACCCGAACCACCAAAAAAGAAAATCACCTGAGTCAGATGCCACTAACAGAAGTTTGATGAAAATGAATGTGTGTCAGTCCACACTGCTTTGGATCATTATTGAGCAGAAGCTGTCATCAACATGGAAGCATGTCCTCTGGAATGGTGGTCGAAGCACAAAGGGTCATACAAATGGTTAGCATATCTGGCATGTCAGTACCTTGCAATGCTGGCAACAACAGTGCCATGTGAATGCCTGGTCTCATGTTCAGGTGTAAATACAAAGGACACAGAATTATCTCCCATAAATGTAAACAAACTTGTTTTTGTTAGCGATTGGCTGAACAAGAAGTAGGACTGAGTGGACTTGTGGACTCTAAAGTTTTATATTGTTTTATTTTTGAGTGCAGTTATGTAGAATTTTTTTTTTTACATTTGTAAATTGCACTTCCGTGATTAAGAAATTGCACTACAGTACTTGTATGAGGTGAATTGAAAATACTATTTCTTCTGTTTTATCTTTTTTATAGTACAAATCTTTGTAATAAAAAATAATGTAAGGTGGGCACAGTACACTTGGTATTCTGTGTTGTAACTAAAATCAATATATTTGAAAATGTAGAAAAATTCAAAAATATTTAAATGGCATTCTATTTTTTTAATGGTATGATTAAAACAGCAGTTAATCGTATTTTATTTAATCTTGTGATTAATCACGATTAATTTTTTTAATAGTTTGACAGCCCTAATATAACGTATATGTACTTAAGGTAAAATTGAATGATTTGCAAAAAGTCTTGAATATTGACCTATTTAAATAGAATGATTATTTTTCTTCAACGTTTCAAGTGAATTAAAAATGAAAGAACACTTCATTTTCTGTTTTCCAGGGTTGTGTGTATTTCTACCCAGCTGGTCTAAAATGGTTGATATAAAGCCAAATCTGTGACTGCCTGTTTACAAAGTCTGTAATTTGCTAATGAATTACAATGATAATCTTTCATCATACATGGAAGATTTAGCCAAACAATTTGCTAACCATAAATTTTGATCACTATTTTTTGGATTTGGACCAAACCTTACATCAACTCTACAAATATTGGGGAAATAATTCAAGATGCAGATATTTCTGAGATACTTGGAATGCCAAAAGATGTGTAGGGATGATAGTGGATAGCAGGCTCAATATGAGCTGGCAATGTAGTATAGCATGTAAATAAATACACCAAACAACCTTCCTCTTCCCCCTCCCAGTTTTCAACTGCAGAGGCATCACATCATGGAGAGCCATCACCTAGTATGTTGTGTTCACTTCTGTGCACCTCCTACAATATAAGAAAGAAGAATAAATGGAGAATTGCTAGATAGAGTCATGGCAGAGGATAGTCCAAAAAGATTTACTCTGATTGGGCTGAACCAGAAGGAATGCAAGCAGTACTGCAGACACAAACAATCCTTTTGAAGTCCTCGGTCCACTAAGTTCTCCAGAAGAGACTGTAGCTCTTCACAGGAACCAGTCAATGTGGAGAAAAGTTCTCTGGTTACCCTCTGTCATGGTGGCTAAACAATTGGCATGGCTTATTCTGGGAGAGTGCCAGAGGAGAATCCTCACAGCATAGTTGGGCTTCTGTGATAAACTAATTTTCACTCCATGCATCTGAAGAAGTGGGTTTTTTACCCACGAAAGCTTATGCCCAAATAATTCTGTTAGTCTTTAAGGTGCCACCAGACTCCTCGTTGTTTTTGTGGATACAGACTAACACGGCTACCCCTCTGATAAACTAACATTCAAGTGGGAACCCACATGAGCCTCCATGCAGGTATAGTCCTACCCTGAGGGGAACAGATTACCAAGGCGCTCTCCCAATTTCTCAGACCAGTTTGTAGCAGAAACTGCCCTTCGGAAAAGGTTCCTCTTTGGGAACTCCAGTGAAAAGCCATCACTATAGCTGCCAGTCTAAGGCCATGTCTACATTACAGACCTTACAGCGGCACCGATGCAGCTGTGCTGCTGTAAGATCTCCCATATAGCTGCTCTATGCGGATGGGAGATAGCTCTTCTGTCAATATAATTAAACCACTCCCAATGAGCAGCAGTAGCTATGTCGGCGGGAGATCGTCTCCCGACGACATAGAGCTGTCCACACCAGCATTTCTGTCGGTGTAACTTATGTCATTAAAAGGGGTATTTTTTTTTTCCATAGCCCTGAGCGGCATGAGTTATACCACTAAAAGTGGTAGTGTAGACATAGCTTTAGTATTTGGCTCACATTTCAACAACTGTTGGCTCAAGGAACCAAAAGAGAGAGAGAGAGAACAAGCTACAGATCAACCTTCTCAAACGCCAGGGTCTGTGGACGTAGCCCTTTTTAAAATCAAATCTAGGATCACTCAGTCCTGATTCATGCTAACAACTTGGTAGTCATCTATGTGTATCATCTTCTTTCCCTTGGATCAAATTTGTCTCTTGTTTTCTAAGATCCTTTCCTCTTCTTTTTCTCTTTCCCCTTCCTTTTGGGGTCTTTTTATTTTTTCTCCTCTTTCTTATTTTCTCTTTCAGCCTTTCCATTGGTGTTCTCACTCATTCCTCCCCTATTCCCTCTTTTTATCCTCTGATTTATTCATTTTCTTCTGCAAAGAAAGATTTTATCATTCACCAAAGACGTCTTTTACACAGTTCTTTGCTGCTTTTCAAAATAGAAAAGATCAAGAAGAGTTGCTATCCTTTTGTTGTTTTTTTTTAAAGTTTCTGTTTTTGTGAAATTATAATATTAGGAAGATTAATGTAAATTAGCACCATATTGAAATGTAGTGGTTGTGTTCTATGGTTATTACTACTACTTTCTGCAAAGTTGGAGGGCTGTTGAACTGTAACTCTGAACTCATCAATGAATGTCCAGCTGCAGATATTATTTAACTGTCAGTTTTGCATATTAGCTTTTTAAACAAAAATTAAATTTAAACAAAAATTCTGAATAAAATATTATGCCCAATAGCTACACACATTTTTTTTCTCTGTCCACTTAATTGTTGCTTCTGGAATTAATACTTAATAATTTAAGTAAAATGTCTTAAGTTTTAGGAAACAAACTGTTCACATATCTGATACCCTTTTATCCTTTTATTAGTTGTAATCATTTTTTCTTTTTCTTTTGTTTTTACACACTTAATTGTCATAAACGGGAAATAACTCCCTATGCTCTAAAGTGGGAGCCTCTACTGTGAATCCTAAAAACAGTGGCTTTATTAGCAACTACAGGGGGAAGAGCCACATAATGGCTATGTACATGTACAATGTGCAATGCTATAATTTGTCAAATAAGTATTGATGCAATATGGCAGGGCAAACTATTTCAGTATGTGCTTAGACAGTAGGTATTTCTCTCCAAATATTTGCATTTGGAATGGGTGTGTAGCACAAATACATGAAAAGTATATAATAGTGAATAATAATTTGTGTTTGAAATTTACATATGATTTGCTCTACATTTTATTTCTGAATGTTATCTATGTTTTATTCATCTTGAATTAATTATATTCTAAATGCATTGATTTTAAAAAGGTTTTTATTATATTTCTTTATTAATCTCTGATATGCAGGTCTCTGCTTGAAACACAATGTTCTGAGTCAGTGATTTGGTACTTTTGTTTGAGGCTTCCATCTTCTTCACAATCTCCTACTTCGTTTTGGTTTCTTTTTTTGCCTGGTTATTATGGTTGTAAGGAAAATTTTCAGAATGAGTGTAACCATTAAGTGAACTGACTCTAGGCCTTGTGCACACAAGAAAATTGCACTGATTTAACTAAAGATGTAATTTTAAGATAATTATGTTTAAGTTTAAATTGGTGCAAACCCTCACGTCAACATTATTATTATATAAGGGCAGCTTGCCTCATTTTAGCTTAAGTCAGTTAGGAATTAGTTTAACTTAAAACTAAAAAAAGGCTTTGTCCTCAGTAGGTGGTGGCGGTAGGGTGACCAGACGTCCCAATAAAATCGGGACTGTCCCGATATTTAATTGTTTGTCCCACGTCCCAATAGTTTGCTTTGGTGGCACTCCGCCTCCCCCCCCCCCCTTTCTTTTTTTTTGTGCTTGGGGTGGCAAAAAACCAAGAGCCGGCCCTGGATGGGGGGTGAGCATGTGGCTGTCCGCCCCCCATGTGTCCTGATATTTTGTTCTTGTCATCTGGTCACCCTAGGCGGCGGGGGGGAAGGAGGCATTTTTTTTTAGCATGTGATAGCTAACACCTAGTAACAAACTCATGGTTAAATCCTAATGTTGATAAGGCAGTTTGTGGTTTTCACGTGTGTTTAATTAGTTGAGGTAAACCCTCTGTTGCCCTGGTGTTTAGCTTGATCAGCTGAACATGTATGTAAGCTACAAACTGCCTTGTCCATGGCAGGATTTTGCCATGTATTAGCTAACAGAGGGTTACAAACTACAACAGCCCAACACTTTGTTTTCTTAGTGTAGTTGGACCCTCCAAGAGAGTGGGCACAGGATTTTAAAACCTGTTTAAGTAAATGGTTTAAAAACAAATTTAAACCAGTTTACGTTTCTTGTGCAGACAGCATGAAACAATAACTCTGCAGTGTGTGAACTACCCCATTCATCTCAATAGGATGTAACAACAGAAACAGAAACTTGTTAGATCATCATCAGAATTAATTATTTCAGTGTTGCTCAAAATATGTAAGAAATGAGAGGAACAAAGATTTTATGATCTGCACAATCTTCGGTGATTAACGTTTTATTTTGATGCCATAAGTAAGTGTTACTTGTGAGAGGACCATTTTTCTCAGTCTGACCCATGGCAGTGAAAGACTGGATGGGGTGAGTAATGCTCAAGTGAGCATCTAAGCCCTCCCTCACCTCCTCTCTGCCGTCCCCTTCAGCCCCTTGGGAGCTGAACCTGTAGAGCCTAGGTGGGCATCTGAGCCCACCCCTCATGTCACCAAACTGACCAGCCCAGAAAGAGGCTGGTCTGCTATGGTAATGAGTGTGGGGTCCTACAGCTTCCTGCTACAAGTGTCTGCAGACTCGGGCAGACATAGCTGCATTGGTTGCACATCCGTCACATTTTCAACTTTATCTTCCTAATCCTGAGAGCTAGAAACAGAATATTTTAAAAATAAAAGCTCAGATTTTTGATGTCATAAGATATCTCTGGGACACAGATTTCCTTCATTTCCTGTGAGGCCTCCATTTGTCATGACTTCTGTGCAGGTTGGTTGTAACAGTGGTAAGGGCTTCCTTCTTCCACCTTCAGTTAGCTAGGAGAATGCACCCATTCTTCTCAGATGAAGGCCTTGCCACTCTGACCTGTACTTTTACCGTCTTCAGATCAGGCAACTGCAGGTCAGGCTATCTTGAGACGAAAATGAAATCTTTAAATTGAGACTGGATGTCTTTTTTTTTTTTTCTTTTTTAAATCCATTCTCCTTTGTTCAACCAGAAGTTTTGGGTTTGATGCAGGAATTACTGTGTGAAATTGTAGGGCCTGTATTATACAGCAGGTCAGACAAGTTGACCATGATGGTTCCACCTGGCGTTAACATCTATGAATCTGAGAGAGAAGGAGGCAAATAAAGGAAAAAGAGAAGGGGGGGAAAGGAAAAGGTAGAAATAGAGGAAGGAGAAAATCCAGTGGGCAGATCACTGCATGGCAGAGTGATGTTCCTTTTGTACAATATTAGTGCTATTCTTTAATTTGTGTATGTGGGTTATAACTATCCCAAGGCAGGGGTGCAGTAGGTACATCTAAAATGGATGGATGAGCCATTTGAGAGCTGTTTGGCCAAATGAATTTATCTTTGCAGCCCTGTTCATATTGAATTGGCATTCACATCATAAACCTTCACCATGCTTGGCACTAGCTGACAACTAATGGGGGTGAGAGTCATTGGTGGATGGGGAAGGAGAAACCCACCTATTGTTCTGTGAGTTTCCAGTGGTGTTAATTGGGTAATTTTTTGAGAACTAAAAGCATCTAATATGCTTACATTACTGCCAGTTTCATTTTTTTAAAATGTATTGAGGACTCTGGGAATCTTTATTTCTTGGAGTTTATAAGTGAGGTCTTGTGTGTATATATTGACAGTTGGATCATTGATTAGCACATTGTAGCTATTCATCTCTAGAGACCCAGAATGAAATGTGTGAAGATTACTGCATAATCTGGCACAATAGCAGACCTTACTCAGCAGAGCTCTAGGCCAAAAGGAAGGATGGTCCATTGGTTCGAGTGCTAGACTCTGACCTGGGAGACTCTCTGGTTCAATTCCTAGGTCTGTCAAGTCTGACCCTCTGCCAGAATTCCTGTGTGACCTTGAGCAAGTCACTTAGGCCCAGATTTTTAAAGCTATTTGGTGTTGATGCACTTAGCATCACAATGCCTAACTGGTTTAGGAGCTAAATCTCATTTTCAAAAGGGATTTAGGCACTTAAGAGTCTAAATCCCATTGACAGTTGATGGAATTTGAAAATCTGGGCCTTAGAGCTTGTCTGTATGAACACTTAGTTCAGAACAAGCTGGGGTGCAAATCTATCCCACACTAGCTGGCTGCACCAAAGTGTCTGCATGAACCCTGCTACCATGCACTAGAAGTTCTGTAGTGCACTTTAATCTAGTTTCAAAGCTGGGTACATCAGCGCGCACTCTGGACCTTAGTGCTCATATAGACAAGTCCTAAGTCTCTCCATGGATCAGTTCCCCATCTGTAAAAATGATAGAACTTCCCTGCCTCACAGCGGTCTTATAAGGATAAATGCATCCAAGACTGAGGTGCTCAGATTCTATTTTGTAATAGGGCCCATGTAAGTACCCGATTGGTTGGTAGGTCTGGAAGAGCAGATCTACTGGGATGGACTGAAAGAGCTATTTGGGGACAAAAGGGCAAAACTTAGCTTAGTGCCTATCTACTCTATGCCTAGATTAAGTGTAGACAAGCCCTTAGACACTTAAAATGCTACAGGTCACAGCTGCGCCTTTGCAGTGCTTCAGAGTAGACACTATGTATGCCAGTGAGAGGGGTTCTCCCATTGGCGTGGGTAATCCACCTCCCTGAGAGGTGATAGCTAGGTTGACGGTCAACAGAAGAATTCTTCTGTCGACGTAGCATTGTCCACCCAGGGATTTTAGGTCATCTTAACAACGTTGCTCAGGGGTATGGATTTTTCCCACCCCTGAATAATGTAGTTAAGCTGACCTAATTTTCTACTGTAGAATAGGCCTTATTTTCAGGGGACTATGTTCACTGCGTGGATGGGATCCTACTCCTAATGATTTAAAAGTCTACAGGATTGCTTTCCTACTGTGTAATAAAACCTAAAGCATAAAAACTTAATGTGATGTCCAGGCCCTTAAAATGTTTGAGCACTGCCCCGCCTCCCTAGTGTAAAGCCTCTCTTTCATGCTGCAAGAACAGTCAAGCGAGCACAGCGGAGAGCTGTCCTTCTATCTGCTTCCTCTGTGTCAGTCTGTCTCCTTCTGGGTCGAATTATAACATTGGCGACGCAGGATTTATGTCCCACGAGTGTCCAGTGCTCTCATTACTTGAACAACAAGAAGACAAAGTTAGCAAATAATACTATAAAAAGGGGACAGAAGATCCCTAGAAGCAAAAGGCTGCTGCTTTTTGCTTCAGGTACAACTGAAATCAGCCATATAGAGCGCGGAACAAAGGAAGAGGTTTCTGCTGTTGCTGCTGCTGGAGCTGTTCAAACAAAGTGGTGAAGTTGGAAGCAAGCAACCATCTTGAGTGACCTTTGGCAAGCTAGGCAGGCAAGCAGCCTGTAGCCTGCACTGAGGGTCTATAGCCAGCAGAGGGAGCCCAAGTACAGCCATATGAAGAATTCTGCATTTTGCAATGTAAGCACACAGCCGGTAGAGGGTGATAGAGTGCAAAAAGTGCAGTAAGAAATAAGAACAGTTTTCCTGTGGCAGGAGATGTCCAGGAGGCATGACTTTCAACAGGAGAGTAGTGAAATGGCATCTCTGGAGGACAGTGGTGGTGAGTTCAATGACATCTGCGATTCCTGGGGGGTTCAAAAGTTTTCAGCAGTTTGTCCATCTGGAATGGTGTTGCAAGTTACAAAGAATTTCAATCTTGCTGACAGTGATGGGTCCGAAGGCAGGTCATGACAGTTCGTATATTTTCTCCAGTTTTGCCCAGAACCGTCAAATACATCACAATTACTGCAGCAATGAAGGAACATTTTTCTCCTGCCCCATCAATGATAGCAGAACGATTTTGGTTTCATCAGCAACAATAAGGGAAGTGGAGAGTTGGTAACACAGTTTGTTGTTGCTTTAAGGAAGTTGTCAAAGCATTGTCAGTTTGGACAAACATTAAGTGATGCCCTGTGTGACCAGTTAGTCTCTGGATTATGCAATGACCAAGTCCGGAAGAAGTTACTGACTGTATTAGTGCTTACATTCAGAAAGGCTGTTAAAGAGCTATTGCAATGGAAACCACAGAGAAGGATTCTCTGGAATTTAGTGTGAACCAAAAAGTTCATGAATCGGCGAGCCAGAAGACCAAGGAAGTGTAAGTAATTTCTATGTGGCTGTTGTTTAGAAACTATGAACAGTGAAAAGGTTTGTTGGGCATGGCAGGTTATTTGCAAAAAGTGCCAGATGAAAGGACACATGGTCATGACCTGCTGCACAGTCCAACAACCAGCAACACAGAGTAACCGTCCATCTATGAAGACTTAACCTAAGAAAGGGCAGAAGTCAGGAATTTGTAATGTGGAAAAAGACGAGTTTTAGTGATGCTGACTAAGACCTAGCACTACATGTGTTATCAGAAGCTGGAGTCAGAAATAGCATCTGGATCACACCCTTGATTGAAGGAGTTCCTACAAGAATGAAAGTTGTTAGTGGAGCTGCTCATCTCACTGATTTTTATATCTACCTATCACCAGATTTTCTCACAAGTTCCTCAGGAAGAAAACTCCATGGTCTTAAAAACTTATACTGGGGAAAAATTTGGTCCAAAAAGGAATACTCCAGGTGAAAATTCAACTAGATGGACAATCAGTTGTTTTACCCTTGTATGTGATTGAAGGAAAGTGTCCACCATTATGTGGCAGATCTTGGCTTGAGAAGTTCAAAGTGAATTGGATTAAGATCAAGAAGATCATGAAAGCACCTTGAAATCTTCAAAAAATACTGAACAGAGAATCCAGAGTTTTTGAAAAAGAGCCTGGACAGATGAGTAATGTGTCTGTGAAGCTGACTCTTTAGTCTGACAGCCTGCCAAAATATTGCAAGCTCAGAGTTTGGCCTTATGCTCTGGAGCCTCTGGCAGAAGCTGATTTGGACTATATAATGAACATTGGAGTCTTGTCACTGGTTTCACACAGTGAGTGAGTTACACCCATCCTACCAGTGATCAAGAAGCATTGTTCTGTCTGCATGTGTGGAGACTTAAAGGTGACACAGAATCCAGTTTTATGTGCAGACCATTAGCCACTACTTCATACTAAAGATTTGTTGCTACTCTTAGTTGTGGACTAAGTAAATCGGATTTGCTCCATGCATACCTCCAAGTGAAGATTTAATCTAGCATCTCAAATCAACACACAAAAAGGCGTATCTTGTTATATTTTGTTATAGTATCCCATCGGCACCTGCCTTGTTACAGAAAGCCCTGGATGAGATTCTGAAAGGACTGAATGTTGATGTTTAGATGACATCCTTGTTACATGAAAGGATCAAGAAGATTATCTTTGAAATTTGGATGCTGTCTTCCAACATTTGGAAGACGCTGGATTGAGATTCGTTGAAGCAAATGTGAGTTTTTCAAACCTTCATTTCAATATCTTGGATGTGTAATAAATGCTATGAACTTAAGGAAATTGCCAGAGAAAGAGAAGGCAGTTCTTCAGGTGGGACCACTAGAAAACATGTCACATTTACATTCATTCTTAGGAGTGCTTAATTACTATAGTAAATTTCCACCTAATCTGGTGACCATATTGACATCTTTAGCTGAACTGTTACAAGCAAAGAAAAAAATGGAAATAAACTAAAGAGTGTGTGCGCGCATTTAAGGAAGCAAATAAACTTGACATCAGCTGAAGTTCTTATGCATTTTGATGCTGTGCTACCACTTGCAGTTGGTTTGTGATGCTTCATCAGATGCAGTGGGTGCAGTTTTTTCACACTATTTTTCCTAATGGCAAGGAGAAACCAATTGTCTTTGCTTCACAAGCATTTACTACTCCTCAGAAGAACTATGCACAGATAAAGCAAGAAGCTCTCAGCATTTTCTTTGGAATTTGGAAGTTGTATACATATTTATATGGTAGGCATTTCACCTTGCTGATGGATCATCACCCGTTATTTTCATTTTTTGGACAGAAACATGGACAGAAACCATAATTAGCTGCCGCTCATATGTGACAATGGGTATTGCTACTTTCAGCTTATTCCTATGCAATTCAGTTCCACAAAGGGACTTGGCATGGCAGTCCTAATGGGCTGTTGCACCTGCCATGCCCAAGCTCTCATCAACCCAAAAGAACTTCAGATGATATGTTCTATCCAAATTTGATGGATACGTTACCCATTACTAGTACAGATTTCAACAAAAAAAACACTAAAGATGATGTGCTTTCTCTTGTGGAGGGAAGGGTACTAAAAGGTACAGTGTTGGATGAAAAGAATTCCCAATTTACATAGTTTGTGTCATGTTGACGTGAATTGTCTGTGAATCAGGGTTGCATCTGATGGGGAATGCCAGTGATTGTTCTGAAATCACTTCAGTCTCAGGTTTTGGAAGCTCTTCATGAAGGTCATTTTTGGCATTGTATGGATGAAGGCCACATCCTGGAGTCATGTCTGGTGGCCAGGGATTGACAAAGACATTGAGAAGGTGAAGCGCTGTAGTATGTGTTAGCAAATTTCAGCATGATCCTCGCCCAGCTCATTTACACCCTTGGTTATGGCTTCAGACTCCTTGGACACATATTCTCATGGATTTTTGGTTATTCAAAATGGCCAGAAGTTTTCAGAATGACAGCTTCTACAGCTGCTAAGACCACTGGACACCTTTTTACCTTGTTTACCCTGTTTGGTTTACCATTACAGTTGGCGAGTGACAATGGACCTCAATTCTTTTTGAAGAATTTCAGAGGTTCATACTGTCAACTGGAATTCAGCACATATGATCTGCTCCATACCATCCTCCTGCAAATGGACTTGTGGATTGGTTTGTACAAACACTTAAGCATGCCTTAAAAACTAACATCTATTTTGAGTGATCAGCAGACATGAGACAATTTCTTGTTTGTCTACCGGAACACACCAGATGCTACTATCCAGGAGTCACCTGTAACTCTTTTCTTGACGCGATCTTATCATACCTGTGGGGAACTGCTATGTCCTGATATTGCCTCACCTATAGCCAAATCCTAAACTATGCAAATTGATCAAAAATGGAGACTTTGTCATTGTTGTTTTCATGTTGGAGACTTAGTGTGGACTTGTAACTATGGTTGTGGAGTGAAATGGGTACTTGGAGAACTTTTAAAATGCACAGGACCTGTTTTGTTCGTGGTAAAACTATCCAACAATATTTTATGGAAATGAGATATGAACCAGTTGCAGCCTTAACAAGTACCGGAATCCAGGGATGATCCAGTAGGACTTTCTATTCCTCCAGTCTAATCTCCTTCTGTTACAACTCCGAATTTCGACAACATGGTGGAAGAATCTTTGGGACCAGATCCAGTTGGTTCCGTACCAGTTTGGGTTGATCCCCTATCAGACTGTTCCTGTTGTTCAGGACGCTGCCGCACCACCACCACCATGTTACTTCAAGAGTGCAAAAACCAGTTGTGACATGAACTTATAAATTGTTTAGTTACTGAGTTACTATTCCAGGGCAGAATTATCCCTTGAGCTTTGAGAGTCTGCTGTAATCCACCCAGAACTTTTAGTTAGGTTATATAGTGGTTTTACATTAGCCATGTTAATGATAATGTGTATATGTACAGGAATATTTGGAAAAAATTTAAAGTAGGGTGAGTCTGTTTCTTCTGTTGTATTCATATATTTCCCATTAGTATTAATAGATGTAACACATGTTCTTTTTATTATTATAGGTGACACTGAAAAAAGGGAGTCATGCCTTATTGATTCAGCTTTAGTTTGGTCTCATCTAGTTGGTAACTGTTCACAATTTTCTTTCTTCAGTGCAATAGTTATCTTAGTACATGCAGTAGGTAACTCTGCAGGTCTTTAAGCAATAGAATGCAAGATTTATAGATGCTGGAGGGCAAAAGAATTAATTGGGTTAGAAAGAAATAATATTGACACTGCAATTTCACATTATCTTATGTAAATGATAACTTTAAATGTTTTAGTTAAAGTTGGTTGCCCTAGATGCTTTAGAGTGATGTATGATCTGAGAAATATATTAAGTTTAGAAATGTACTGAAGGTTAGATAGACATTAAATAGTATTTGTGCTTAGTTGTAACATCCGTATAATATTTAAAACAAAACTTTGTGTTTATTATAGCAAAAAAGTAGCAAGTAAAGTGAATAAGAACTTTGATTTGAATTCACTTTGCCTTTTAAAAAATATAAAGTTTAGGTGCATTTTTGAAATACATACTTTCAGTGTGTGCTTAAGTGAATGTATAATTAAAAAAATTAATTAATAATATTAACAGCCCTGTCATTGACTTCATTGGGAGCGGAAGCATGCTCTAAAAGTCTGATACATTTACAAATGAACAGAAATTTAGATGCAAGACTTAAGTTCTTTTTTAATGTAGGGTGCAGTTTTGAAGCTGTTGCACACATAGTCACTCCTGTTGACTTCAATGGGAGGTCTGTGTTGAAATTAGACTCTGATATTGCAACATATGTGGTACGTAAGAGTACCAATTTTGGCAATGTTACTGCTTAAAGATAACACAGTTGGAATAAGAAAAAAGTTTTGACCTTGGAATCTCTCCTCTGAATGTTGGAGTGATTAAAATGAAGAGCCCCAATTAAAAATGATCAGAAATGTCAGTGTTTAAATCTACCATAAGTCAAAAGGAGTCCACAGAAATTAAAGATGGAAAAGACCTTTTTAATCATCTAGCTTACCCCCTGTCATTGCAGGATTGCTGCCTACTCTTTATTTTCTAGTTCTTTGTCCAGTCTAGTAGTAAATCACTCTTATTATTTATTAAGCATTAGTATACTGTACAGTGCCATTTGTGTATGGTGTTTTACAGGAAGAGTCAAGGTACAATCTAGCCTAGATATGACGTAGCATGGGGTGGCACACAGAGATATGACCTCAGACAAAGAAGAGAGGGATGTTGAAACAAAACAAGGTTGAGGCTGTCTATTTTCACAAGATATGTCTCGTGCTAGTTCCCTTTTCTTTTTCCTTCTTTAGAGGTAGGCCTGGTTCTGTCCGCCTGTCATCTGTCCGCACAGATGGGCAGTGCTGCTGCCACAGAACCACGGTTCCTCTCAAATACCCCATGGAATCCTCTCTGCCAAGTCTCCTCGCAGAAGGGTTTCCAGGAGCTTGGGGAGGGAGAGGAAGGAGCAGAGCGGTTCTCAGCAGCAGCATGCCCATAGACCATATAGACGCTTAGAATCCTATCTAGGGTGTTAATATTAGCTTAAAGCTGTATTTAATGCCTCGTGTATCCCTTCAGATGCTGCTTTGGAGGCAGCCACTGGGGGTCAATGGCACAGCATGGCTTCGGTAAGAGTCACACACCCAGTCAGGAGAGGAACCTGAGAAGCAGCATGGAAGCAAGAACCAGGCGGACCTGTCAATGTTTCTTTTTTTTTATTATTATTATTATTATTTGTAAGTGCTAATTGTGGTCACAAAAGTTAACACATTGGTATTTCATATTTATTTTCCACCGATAACCTCCATATCAAGTTTGCTCAATAGACAAGTCAAAACAAGATTTTCCTAACTGCCTGTAAGGGAACTCAGCCGGGACTCATCCCTCGGCTGGATGATGGGGCACCATACTGCCTCACTACACTCTCTGCTGTGTTGGGGAATACCCAGTCTATGGCCCAGACCTTCAGGCTGAGTCCTGCAAGCAGTTCGATATAGGTCCAGGCCCTGGGTCAGGGCGGGGCAGCAAACAAACAGTGAGGGACTCAGGCCCTCAGGCAAATAGTCAATATAAGCCAGGGGCTCCTAGCTTTAGCAACCAGGGGGAGCGGGAGACTGGTTGGTGGGTGGCAGGGGGGGACGCAGGCCCAGCCACTCCACTGCGTCCCAGCCCAGGGCTCTAGCAGCGGTGGAAGACCCGCTGCTGTGTCAGTGGGGATCCTGGCTGCAACACACTGACATTGGCTCTGGCAGTGCTGCAGCCAGACTGGGGTCGGCTGTCCCTGGGCTACTTCCGGACTCTCCCTCGTAGGGTACCTGGGTCAGGGTGTTGTCCCCGGAGGGTTCCAGCACCATGGGCTCCTCTGGGTAGCTGGCGAGGGGTAGGCTCGGCAGCTCCTCTGGGTAGCTGGCGAGGGGTAGGCTCGGCAGCTCCTCTGGTTGTCGGTCAGCGTCAGGCATTGGCCGGTCTCCCAAGCCGGAGTCAGGCCATGGGCGTCTGGCCTCTCTGGCTGCTGTCGCCCAACTGAGCTCTGGGATTGGGCTTTTCTACTTCCTGTCCTGCGCCTTGACCTCTGGGGGGCGGGCGCAGGATCCACTGGCTCCACCCACTTTGGTGTCTGGGGGGTTCTTCCCTCGGCTGGGTGGTGGGGCAGCACACCGCCTCACTACACTGCCATTGTAGCAAGCTCAGCCTGGGACCCGAGAAAATCCAGTAGTGTCCTTTTTGATTAGTAGCTAATGGGCAATAATAAAGGTTCAAGATTCAGAACTTAATTTGGCAGTGATGTTGATGCATGAAGCAGAATACAGTTTGCTCTTGTAAAACTATAGTGGTTCTTCCATAAACAGGCATGACTCAAAGTAAAGGGAGGTATTTAATAAGCAAGTACCTCTTTACCCAGTAGTTGTTCAGATTGTAACTGCTCTTCAGAAATGTTGAAAAGTGTTCTTAACTAGCAATGACCCGTAGCTTTGCCATTCAAGTTTATGGTTTTATGGTAAGTCTGACTGAGTGTGTGTATTGATCTGGGAGATCTTCTGTTGATTTATGTGGGTTGCAGATGAAGGGTGTATGCTGCAGTGAGAGTTTATCAATGTTCATGGTTACTGTGTGTGCTGGTTCTGTTTGTGTGGCTTGTTTTGAAGAACTGTGGTAATTGGGCACGTAATCTATCATGTACAGTCGCCCTCATACAACCAATGAAACTGTTGCATGCAAATTAGCTGTACAGTAAGGGTGTCGATTGGTTGAGTTATCTCTGATATCCCAGTGGTCTAGAACTCTTGGCATGGCATAGATACATGCCTTGCTGTCACATGGGTGTAATTTGTAAAGTCAAAATAGGTGAGAAAAATTGAAAGGTAGCAGACCATGAATCCCAGTTATGATTAAAACTGGTGATATTCTGAACAAAAAGAGACCTCACCTATGCATCTAGCTGTTTATATTGCTTCACACTGACTCTACAGACACTGTAGGCTTCAGAGTGACACACAGGTGACAATCATGGAATCTCATTATATAGATATGCCTCTACAGTATATTCCTTGTGAAACACTGCAGTGTACACTGTTCTGAAATATATTTTACTGAATAGTCACATTTAATAGGATGCATATCTTACAGAACTTGCGATAGAAATTAGAGTGAATTGTTGATGGAGTGGTTACCTTCTTCATGCAGTATAGGCCCCTCTTCAAAGTTAACAGCAGTTGGCCATTTAACCAAAAAGGGTTACATTTTATAAACCAGTGGTTGCCACGTTTAATTTCTACATTACACAAATGTGAAAGAGAATCCAAACTAGACACTTAAAAACTCATGGAAAGAATGTAACTAGTTCCCTGGATTTTTAATTTTTTTAAAAACAATTGTTTAAGGCCAAAATTATGAAACCCGGGTAGCTAAAGTTCAATGCCTAAAGTCCATATTTGGGCACCAAAGAAAGTGGCCTGATCTTTCCAATGTACTAAGAAATGCAACTCCCATGATGTCAGTGGGGGTTTTGGATGCTGAGCACCTCTCTAAATTAGACCATTTCTTTAGGGCTCAATTATAGATTTAGTTGATTAACATAAGTTACTCCGATCTGGAAATTCTGGATAATGTTCCTGGACTGAGATCTCTTCTACCATGTTTCCAATTTGATTACAGTGTTTAAAGATCACCTCAAAATAGGTGGAAACATTATAGTGGAAACATTAAAATCCCCAATTCTATAGCTCTGCCTATGATGCCACTCTGGTACAATATATGTAATCCTATTTTAAAAAATGAACAGGTTCCAATTAATTACTGTTTTCTTTCCAGATAGCCATTTAAGAAAGATGAATCTGAAAACTATTTCTCTAGTAGGAACTTAAAGTAGCCAAGGAGGATGTTCCTTTCATTTGTAGAAATGTATTATAATTTTAATATGTCCATATTTTTTCTACTTTTAAATATTAGCATAGAACAGCCCTTACAGTTCCATCATCGTAGTCTGAGTTGTCATTTTGATTTAGAGAGGAAATAATTCTGGTTGGGATTTTGGATTGGCCAAGATGAGTTATCGTAATCAATTACTATATGACATCATATGCATTTTTGTGAAATGAGCAGGTAGAGTTCTAATAACCAAAAATATAAGAAGTGATTTATTAAATGGGTTGTAGTGTTCATTGCTTTATTTAATAGTTAGAGTTGTAAGATCAGACTTCTTGAAAAATGTAGAGGAAAAATATATTTAAACAGTTGAGTTAACCTTTATTTTAGCTGATTTCACTAAATTTCATTTTAGTGAGGTTGTAAGTTCGTATAGTGTAATAAAGGTAACTGCTACAGCTGTGTCAAATTGCTCCCTTTTCCTGAATGGTCACTTCTTTGTCCTTCTGCTGTTCTACTGATATAAATGGTATGCTTTGTGAAGACTGAAGTTTACAAAAGGCACGAATTCTCCGTAGTGTATTGGTCAAGCCCTAACGAAATTGCCCTTACATATTTGACATTTGTTGACCCATGACTTCATAAAACTGACATTTTGATTTCAACAGCGTGGAATTGCTTGGGTTACTTAACTCTATAAACATTTCTAGGGGAAGGCTGTTGTTGGAGTTACCAGTACTGAGTAAGCTCTAGCCATTTTTAATTTGTTGCATTGAAAAAACCTCTCTGGTTGAATTAAGTATTGTAGGTTTATGTTAAAACCTGAACTTTAAAGGGGAAAGTGATCTTACATTGCAAGTTTGTTTTAAATTACTTAGGTCCCAATCCTGTAAGATGATATATGCAGGCAGAGCTATGTGCTTGTACAGAACCCCACTGACTTCAAGTTGCAGGATTGGTGCTTTTGTTTCACTCTTTTCAGTATGTTCTCAGCGTTTTAGAAGCAAGTTCTTAATTCTTAAATTGTACATATTTCTTACAAGTATATAAGTAAGTAATAATACACGATCATAACAAATGTAAATAATTACAGAATATTTAGACTTTTGGCACTTGATGCTGCTTCATTAAGGCCCTAGTCCAGCAAAGACCATTACTGGTGGATTAATTTGTTTTAGTACAAAGACTGTGAATTCAAATCCTGTTTTAAATTTGTTCATTTATTAAAATGTCTATTAAGATGCTCAGAGTTTCATTAAATGAAGCCTTTTGCTAGTAGGATACCAGTTAGTGTTGCATTGCTCAGTAGTGAATGAAAGTTGTTGATCTCTGAAGTCTGATTTTGGAGGCCTGTGTTAAATTGATTTGTCATCTCAGTGCAGTTGTAAGTGACTGGCATTCAAGTAACTAACTCGCCATCACAGTAGGTGCTCACTGGCACCCTTGTAGGCAGTCTCAGAAGAAAAGCCAAGAACCGAATGGGCATGGAGACTGAGTCAACCTCTCAAAACTAGAAGGGATCCTCCAGATTACAGTTTAAACACATGGGGGAGGATGTTTAGTAAAGTTTGCTACGCAACAGCCATTGTTTATCTGCTCTGGATCAAGAGAAGACTTCAACATCTAAGCATGTCAATCCATATATTTGAAAAAGCCAAGCTGGGGGAGAGAGAGCTCACCCAGATAAAGATGTGAGATCAATAATTACCCAAACTTAACACGATAGAAAGTGTTAATTGTTTAAACGGCCAGGTTAAGCAAGACAAAATTGGGACTATCTTGGTTCAACTTCATAATCATGCATATAGAAGATCTGATAGTAGAACATGCAGCCAGAACAGATTATAAGTGTTTGGAGGCCATATTCCCTTAACCTTCTCCTTTCCTTTCCCCTTCAGGGTGTCTTTTCCCTTTTTGTTTTACCGGGTTGGATTTGAGGGAGTGCCTAATTTTGTTGATAAGAGAGATCTCCCCACTCAAGTCATGTTTGAGTCTTAGATGTTTTGTTTTCATTCACTAAACTGGAAAATATAGGAAGAACAAACATACTGAACGACTATAATGCTGTTCATGGTACTAAAATGTACAGCTCAGTTCTGCAGTGTGCTGAGCACTGTTAACCTGGTCCAGCAAGCCATCTAAGCACGTACTTAACTTTAAACGTGTGAGTGGTTCTATTGAAATCAGTGAACTTTGGAAAATCTGATCTGGTCAAACACAAGGATTTTGGGCTCAATACAGGAGTAACTGGATGAAATTCTATGGGCCCTATGTTACACTAGATGATCTAATTGGCACTCTTCTGACCTTAAAAATCTATGAACTTATGAATCCATGGACTTCAGTGGAAGAACTACAACCTCTAGCAGTGATGTAATTTCTCTGGCCTGCAGCAGTCAAAAGCAGAATTCTGAGTTGGAACTCGTAGATTTCTGAGATCTCTGTTTTGTGTTTTCTTTCCAGATCAAGGCAGTGTCTGCAGTTGAGGTTGTTTTTACATATTGACATCTGTAACAGACTAGTGAAACCTCTTTCTCTTTCCCTCAGCATTATTGTACAACTTCTGGGTGCTGCTTTTCCCATTGTTTTTAACAGTGTTTTGTGAGGCTAAATCAATAGTGACACATGTGCTGAAGGAAAGAATCCGATGTGATCTATCCCAAATACTTACTTACTTACTTACTTACTTTCTCTCTCTCTCTCAAAGATTTATGGAAGTTAATGCCTTAACAGCAAGAGTTACTTCCTCTGTGACAAAACTACGTGCACCTCAGAAAAGGATACTGGTGCTTGGCCAAATAATCAAGAGTATTACCAAGTATTATCAAGAGCAAGGGTTAGGAAGCCCGAAGATCCTAAGCCTAGACTCCCAGTGGTTTCATGCTGTTGACGTATTATTTTCTGTATATGTACTGCAGCTGGCAGAGCACACTTTAATGGTTTTTGCAGGAATGTGGCCATATCTTAGCGAAGAGGTTCCTCTTTAACAATTAGTCCCAGCAAAGGTTATGTTTCCACTTCACCTCAAAACTTGAGATTTTTCATTCCTGCGCTCTTTGCATATTATTGGGGATTTTATTAAGAATTTCTACAACGTTTATGATAGCTGGTCATTTCAAGCTGCAATTAGGAGAGTTGGAATGAGTCGTTTGTGGTGTACACTCAGCAGAGCATGAACTTGAGGTGCAAGGCAGATTCGTAAAATGAGTCATGTTTTCCCATTGTAGAAGTGGATCCAACAGGTGCCCGCACTTATCACCAGATGAGGCCAAAATTAACTGAGCAATTGCTAGAAAAAAGACTTTAATCAAGTGAAAGAAATAGGTGCTTGGACAGGATGTGTTCTTTCCTTGCTGATCAGGCTGCCAATCTTCCCCTCTAGATATTTAGGAATGTTCTTAGAACTTATTTGAATAAATGAGAAATATTTCTTTACTCTTCCTGAAAACTAATGCACAATTATCCTGCTTTCAATAAACATCAGTAAACTATACAGTAGAACCTCAAAATTACGAACACCAGAGTTACGAATTGACCGGTCAACCACACATCTCACTTAGAACCGGAAGTATGCAATCAGGCACAGCAGAGACCTCCCCCTTTCTCTTCCCCCCCCACCCCCCTAGAAAAAAAGGAGCAAATACAGTATAGTACTGTATTAAATGTTAACTACTAAAAAATAAAGAGAAAGTTTTAAAAAAAATTTGAGGAAGTAAGGAAACTTTGTACTTGTTTCTTTTAAATTAAGCTAGCTAAAAGTAGCATTTTTCTTCTGCACAGTAAAGTTTCAAACTTGTATTAAGTCAATGTTCAGTTGTAAACTTTTGAAAGAACAACCCTAATGTTTTGTTCAGTTACTCACATTTTAGAGTTATGAACAACATCCATTCCTGAGGTGTTTGTAACTCTGAGGTGCTACTGTATTTAAATTCCATTTTTGCTCAAGTCATTTTCTCATATCACATCAGAGGGAAGCAAGTTTCACTAGTGCTTCACTCACTGCCACACTGCTTTTAACTTTGTTTTATAAAGGCACTAAATATGATGAGCTAATTCACTTACTTTTATCCTTTCATGAAAAATAAAAATAAGTTTATAGTTGACTCATTGCTAAAAATACAGTTGCACAGTTGATATTTTAAATATGGAATTCATTCTCTCTCTTTTATCCAAACGTGTGCTGGAACCTTTCAATACAATTTCACCTGCAGTCCCACCACTGCTGATCTACAGTTTGCATAGACAAAAACCCAGATGGAGGATGGGGGGAGGGATGCAACGTTAAAAAGGGAAGTGATTTGGATCAGATGTGTTTGCCCTGCATTTCGTTAGAAATTTTTTTTAAACATGGAACTAAATAAACTCTCATCCTCTTGTTACTCTTTTAATTTTTGATTATTAAAATCCTTTTTCTCATTGAAAATGGAGCCTCTTTAAATGGAAACAGGGAGCTAGCTTTTGATGACCTAACATTATTGGTAAACTTCCAACAGCTTGTGAATTGTGTTGCAAGTGAAATAAGGTGTGTTGAATTTGAGATGGGGAGAAATAGCACATTAAAATATCATCCTTTATATATTTTTATCTTTGTTTATTAAATATATGTTAAATAAGGTGATTTTTTTTCTTTATCGTATTAAGTAAATGAGATAGGGTTTTTGATTCAAGCCTCCATAGTTAAAGATGTAAAACAGCAATTTCTTGCTTCTATAGCACAACATAGTTCAGAGCTGAGATTAGAGAAACCCTGTAGAGTAGCTAATACTCGAGGGCATCCCCAACTAGAAAAGTATGTGAATTTAGGCATGGGAGGAAGGAAGGATCTGCTTTAAATTTAGTGTAGGGTCACTGAATCTTAATGATAGATTAAACAAGGGAGGTGGAATAATGAATAGGGGTATGCAATGTGTAGCACTAATACCAGAAGTCCATGGTTTGCAGTAGTTATTTAATGTCGTTTCCCATATGTGTCTGAATAGAGCAGGTTATGGCAGGGATGAGCTAAGGAATAGCTTTGTTAGTGAATAGTTAAATAGACTGAATTCTCTCTTTAAATATTACTTCTATGTATACAGGAGGACTGCTTGTTAATGGCATAATAGGACACTTTATGCATACTTAAAAGCACAAACTTCAGTGTTAATAAAGAAACATTTGTAATTGGTATATGTATGTTGGAGTGTAATGCTTTGATTTTACAGTATGCTGTACTAATAATGCATCTGCAGAAAGAAAAATTTTCAAAATGAAGCTAACTTATTTTTGCCTGATTACAGTGGAAACAAACTTCAATTATAATAAATACTTTCAGGGTAGTAATAATCTGCCAAGGAGAGTGCCAGCATTAGTAGTGATTTGTCAGATGTGGAAATGAGATGGAGGGACTATAGAGCATTATTTTAGTTACTAAATAGTTGACCAAAAGCTCAGTAATCCTACTTTAATTTTGACTTGAATTTAAAATGTTGTCCATAGACTGCATGTTTAAGTGAAATGTATGGGCCCCCATTCATTTTTGTTGAGGAATATCCTGCTCTCTGATTGATATTTACAAAAAGAAACATTTTGATGAGAAGTCCTATGTACTTAGAATACAAGACATATTTAAGCATTGAGTTCAGATTTCTCTTGATAACACACAAGATCCTGCAAAGTACCTGACATCAAGAATTTATAGTAAAGCAAGGGGACTGTGGAGAAATTTATAGGCAGTTTTGTGAGTAGTCCATTTTCTCTAATGTGCTTTCACATTACCAGCAAGGCATTACAGACAGTACGCTCATGTCACACCCCATTTTTCCTCTATATAGAGTTGGCATTGCAAGTGGTACACAAAGAGGAGGATGTGAATCTCACTCACCATTTGAAAACATTTGCCCCACTGCAGTAACATCAAAATAGAGACCTCGAGAGGCCACTGAGTCCAGTTCCCATGCAAGGTGTACTTGGCACTAGATGACCTTTCAGGGTCCTGTCCAGGCTTACAATTCTATGATTGTGTGAATATCAATAAAATCTATATAGTGTGCTAAGGCTGTGGATGTAAAGAGAGTACCTTGTCTCCCTCTTTTGACATCTCACTTTGGCTAGTACTTGGAATGAACAGTGAGCTCCAGAGGGAGACCTGTCCAGGTGTCTTTAAGTGGGAGGATTGCTGTGTCCAGAGGCCTGGAGGTGGTATGAAGTAGGAAGTAAACGGTGAAGGATAAGGGAGTCCTGGAGGACTCACCGCACAGTAGGCATAGTTACTTGTATAGTACTTCAGTTCACAAGGTATATAGATTAAACTCGTTTTCTTAACTAGTTTTCTTCTATTACAAAAATTAAATTATTGAATAGTTACTAGACCATTTTCCTTGGCTAGGTTTTGTGTTCAGGTTACTTCCAGTAGATAAAACAAAATGCTCTTTATGTTGAAAATGTATTTATTCACAATGCTAAAGCTTAGAAAGTAAAAAGCAAATGACAAAATCCTATTGTTCCTAGCAATGCTCTATTTCTCAAGTTGATTATAATTTAAAATGGATAGAACTGTTACTTAAAATGTGCTTTGTTTCTAAGAAACATTTTCTGGAATCCCAGATTATAGCAGCTTCTGAAACTTTGTCACTGAGGTCAGATTTTTTTTACCCTGAAGACAGCAAAAAAGGATACTGTCAACAGTGCAGTTTCATGTGAAAGCAAATCCATTAGGGGCCAGCTGCATTGCTGTCTTTCTGGGATGAGGGTTTAAATCCTTCTTTAGGTCACAAGTGAGAATGATTTTGGTCTGGGGGAGAATTTCAGAGTCACAAATGGGAGTTAGATGCTTTCCTCCCATTGTATTTCAATAAGAGTTGGGTGCCTAACTGCCATTAATTTCCTTGTTAACCAAAGTGACAAAATCGCTGTTCAGTTTAGTATGCCCAACATTCTCTGCTCATTAGGCCTTACTCTCCACTAAGGGTACAGCCCACAGAGATCTGATGGGAGGAGCTCTGGAGTCCCTGATTGGATCAGGTATACTGTATAAGCCAGAAAGAGAGAGAGAGAGGAAGTTTTCAGTGGAAAAAGGTGAATCCTGGCTTGCTGCTGCTACAGTCCCTTTTGCCCACTACCTGACCCCCAGCTTCATCCCTGTTTCTGACTTTGACACTGCCCTGTTCCCAGCTCCTATCGCAGCCTCGTTCTGGTCCCTGAATGCTGTCTCCCTGGTTTCTGACTACTCTGGCTCTGACCCCAGGCTACAGCTCTTTGGCTTCTGACTCAGTGCTGACCCTCGGCTTCAGCTCCTTTTTCCTGTCTGACCCTGTCTCTGACTTTCAGTTCTGACAACTGGCTCCTGACTCTGAACCTGACCATTGGCTCTGGTTCCAGAACACAGCACTGACCACCAGGCCAGACCGTCCTCCTCTCGGTTGCTGGTACGGTCTTCCACGGATCCTGACATTCTGACCTTAAACTCTGTGACGCTGACTCTGATAAAAGGTGCCAAACAAAAATAAAGTCTGTAATAGTAAAGGGCTATGTCCTGAGGACCTGATTCTCACTGAAATCAGTGGTAGTTTTTCTGAGTGTGGACTCCAGAATTTGTTCGACAATTAATAAAGAGTAATTTTTGCTGTCAACTTCAATGGAATTTTAAATGTGTATTCTATCTTTTTGCCTACTTTGTTTTCATTTCATTGCTTCTGTAATTTGTCATTCTGTACCAAAATGTGTGGTGACTGGCAATTCGTTGACTTTTTGGGAAGAGAAAACAGCTGGAACTGTAACAATAGCAATCACAATTTGCTTTGGCAACTATTTTAGTTTTATAGCAAATTAGAAGCTGTTTAATCATGGGCTGACAGTTTAAAATGGCAATTTCCGCTTTGTGGTGCATGTTGAATTGTTGTAAAAGGGGCAGTCAGTCCTGGATAATGATCTATATGACAGAGTGCTTATCCTGTAATAGACTACTTGCTACAAGTTGCCTGTCATCTTTCACAAAATGCCTGAACGTGTAGATAAAATGTACCATTAAGCAATCTCACTTAGAGCTTTGCATATGTTAGTCAAGATGGAGACTTACTAACATGACCAAGATTTACTGATGGCAGTACTTTAAAAAGTCACACATTCTTTAAATGAGTTATGTTAACAAAATAACTGGTACTAGTAGCTTGGGGAGTTTTTACATAATCTGACATAGACAAGATGGTCATGTTACTAAATCTCAATCCCAAGCATCCTTCCCTTTCAATTCCCAGTGCGACAACTAGTTCACACTCTAATTATGTCATACCTTGTTTAATCCAACCTCCCATCTGTCTTTCTACCCAGTATGCTGCTGCCAAAATAAGTTTCCTTTCCCACTTGTTTTGAACACTCTTGCCCCTCTCCTCAGTTTCTTGAGAACCTGGCTTCTCATCAGTTTCTCTATAAATTTAAGCTTTTCCTTTTCACTTTTAGTCACTTCCAGTCTTGACTTCTACCTACATCTAATAACTCATAAGTTCACAGATTTTAAAGCCTGATGGGGACCATTGTGATTAGGGCTCTTAGGTGCTAGGGTAATATGAATAATTATTGTGTAGTCTGACCTCTGCATAACACAGGCAATAGATCCTGACCCAATAATTTCTGCATCAAGCCCAGAAACCCATAACTTCTGTTTGCGCTATAGCATGTCTTTTAGAAAAGATCTCCAGTTCTGATATAAAGATTAATAATTAGCTCGTATGTAGCACTTTTCCTCCATAAATTTTAAAATACTTTGCAAGATCCCCACTTTACATATAGGAAACTGAGGCACTGAGAGGTTAAGGACTTGACTGTGGTGACACAGCAGGTCACCCCTTTTTACACACTGTCAGGTAGGCCTTCAGTAGCATCTTGACTAATATTTGCAAAGCTCCATTATGCTCTTCAAAGCTCACCTGTTTTGTAAGGCAGTCTAACTAAAATGACTCTTCATTTCTCCATGTATGTATTATATTGTGTTGTTTGTTTTGTAATGCTCCTGCAGGTGCCCTTAGATAGTAAGTCTTTTGGGGCAGGGCACCTGTCATTTGTTTGGCACAGCCACCCTCTTCTTCTGTACCATGTGCATCTATGGCATTATACTAATAGTAAATTATTATAACAGCAATACTGTTCTTATATCAGATGGAAAAGTCATTCAAAACAGTAGTCTGATTTTTTTATTTTTAAAGGTCATTTCATATTTTCTTTTAAAAGATCAGTCCAAGAGCTGGGGTCATATTCTCTCCCCACCCCCCAACCCCCAAAAAAGACTACAGAGCGAACTACTGGATTATTTTCTTCTCTGTTACTCATCTTATAGAGGTGCTAGAATAGTTTTAGCTTCTGCAAAGTTCAAATGTTCTCCTCAGACATTTTAGGATGTGTCTTCAATTTAGCTGTTCTATATAGGTCTCTCCAAAGCTTGTTTAGAATGACCAATGGGTTATTTTATTGTGGATTTATGTTTATTTTTTTGTTTATATATATTTTATATTTATTGTTTATATAAAAATATTCTTCTGGTATATGATATAGCAGAGTTCCATTTAGATAAAAATATGTTGGTCTCTCAGATAGAGAAATGAGATTATTTTTTAAATATCGGGCCAAAAGACCGAACAGAGACAATGAAATGGGATACTAAAAAGTATAAAAGCTTGTATAGTAAACTTGTTCAGGAAACTGCAAGGGGTTATAATTCGTATTTCTGCTGATGAAAGGAGTATCAGGGAACTCTTGTGTATAAGATGTTGATAAATTGTAATTAATTTTAAATGTACTGGCTATATATGTCTGGTGACATCAAAACAGGAGGTATAGCATACAGAGGAATAGTGCGACTACACTGGGAGGAGTTTAGAAATTTTAGGTGAGTGGACCATTGAAGTGAAATGTAGTTTATTGTAAACAAATGGCTTTTAAAATTAATAGAAATGTAGGAGCCTTCTGTAGTCTCTAGGTTTTTGCATCAGTTAACTGGAATCTACTTCCTTTTCATGTACCTTTTGAAATTTAGATTATTCTGAGTGTCCTGATCATTAGAGAGACAAGGTGAGTGAGGTCTAATATATTTTATTAGACCAACTTCTGTTATCTAACCCACCATATTCTGGGACCAACATGGCTACAATTACACTGTACTTGATCATTGACAGTTATCCAGATGATGTGATGCTATATTGAGTCAAGGTAATTGTTGTGCATGTGAACTTGAAGTTGATCTACCTCTCAAGTGTGTGTCTTGAAAAACCATCCACTGCTTTGTAGCAGACTGCTTGCATACAGAAATTTGTATAGAATAGGCATTTCTACATATCCAGTATGTTTTCTTCAATAAAATTAGTTTCACCAAAACTTGAGAGCATGGTGATCCATCTAAGTTTATTGTTTACCTAAGCATTCACTTCTCTGAAAACCTTGCCCTCCCCTCCCCGATTTTTAAGTCTATCCATAATAATGGCAAAGTAAGAAATGTATTCTGTATTTATATCCTTCTACCTCCTCCTTTTACCTTCACAAAAATAAATAAATAAATAATCTGTGCCGCTAACTATTGTGGAGTATATTGGGAACATTTGACAGCCCTCCCCAGTATACCTATTTCTAAAATCTTTTTTGTGGGAAATGTTGCATAATGTACAATGTAAAATTGTACATCTTTCCCCAAATACCCAAAGGCAGTGGTTTATTTTAATATAATAATAGCCTGCAAAATTATGAGCCCAGGAATAATTTTCCCCTAAAGCATGAGAATTGAAAAGCCTGAAAAGTGTCTTATGCTTCTATTTCTTTTTTTCATTACTTAGATTGGTTAAGTGTAGCTGCTTCTTTAAATTGTGAAAAGGAAGAATCTCTGGCTGGAATTCATGCATACTAATTTCCAGAGCAGAGACCATCGTTACAGTTATGTAATAAACTCAACAAGCTTTCCAAAGGAAGTGTTTACATAACCTGAGTTCTACAATGTGGCAAAACCCAATTTGTAACAGTAATTTAAAATGTTTTTCTGTATTTGATTTGACAAATTTCCATGTAATCAAAAGTAACCATTTTGAACTTGTAAGTGGACATACAATTTGGTACATAAAATGAACTGTTTCACTATGGATAGGTGGAATGTGAAGGTTTAGCAGAGATTTTTCTAATGACTTTTTGTGTTGTAATTTTCTGAAGTGGAAATAGTAAATTGGATTTTAAAATAATTCCTGAGAGCTCAGTTTAGGCAATATGAAACCTTATTAGGGTTTTGATTTAAAACAAACCCTTAAATTTTGTAGTTAATTTGTTACAAAATCTTAATTGTGCGGGAAATAGCTGTACATGTAAATAGTATAGAAGTATTGAGGGTTTTGTTCATTTCATTTTAAATTGTTAAAACAGAGCAAACAATACAGTTTTTTCTCTCCTACACTAAACAGAAAGGCAGTTTCACATATTAATGGGGAAAAGTTACAAAACAGAAAAGAATAAAGTCTTAACAGAGATACTAAAAGCAAAAAATGTATTTAAAGTAAGTGCTGCCTAATCTTATAAATCATTAATTAGTGTAGATATCATAGTTTAACAACTGTTTGAATTCTGGTTTGTATGAAGTGATACAGAACACTATTAAGAACAGAACAAAAAATTGCCAATTACCTAATAATCATACTTTTTCTTCTCTGTTGCATCTGGTCCAGTTTTTAGCTTTTTTTGTTAGAGATATTTTCTTCTTTAGGTTCCAACACAATGAATCAAATACAAATGTAATTGTAACTAAGAATTTCAGCACAGCAAACAAAAAGAAAAACTCTCTTCACCACTCCAATTGTAAGAACTGTCTCAGAAGTGGACAAAATTGTTTTAAAACAATCTGATTTTGAAGTCAGTTACAAGATACACTGTATGAAATAACTTAAATATCAGCAAGATGCTAGATATCAGAAGCTGATTATACTTTAAGACTTACAAGGTCAGACATTGGCCCTAAGGAACTAGCAACATCACTAGGATAATCTGTAATATGTGTACCTTTAGAAATGCATTGCTTTAAAACATTTATTGATATGCTAAATTTGTCAGGGATTTAATGTAGTTTCTTAGTATAATGTGCAGTGTATGGGGGAATTATGGATTTTAAACTTGTAGTTTTTTAGAAACTGTAAATTAAAAATCATAAGAACACACTGTAGGAATAAGATTATTCCACAATCTTTAATCATCTGACTTTTTCTGTCCTCCTGGCATTTAGCTTCCTTGCCTAGTCTCCTTGTTCCCTAGACCTTCCAATATTTGCATCTCCAATTTGTGCTCTCGATCTCTCTTCCCCCTCTCCAGTTCTCATTGCATCATTGGTTAATTCCTTGACTGTGTTGGCCCTTGCTCCTCCAAGCCAAGACCAAGGAGACAATTTACAAAAATTTTGAACTGTTTGATCCTGGGCAGAATCATGCTCATTTTATTTAGGCAAAGCTCCCATTGTTTTAACTGGAAGTTTTGCCATGGTTGTTGACATTCACAGTGATTGCTGTGCAGCAGATAGCTGCCTGAAGTCATTGTAATTCATACTTTACATTAAAGATAAATAACTCTATTTCTGATTGACCAATCGCCTTTTCCTGACCAAGTTGAAAAGATTTCTCTGTTACTGAGTTTTTCTTTTGTGGTCAGCACTGCTGATAACTTCTCTTAGCTTTCTTTTCTCCTGGCTTCTTTGACTCTCTGTTTCCTGATTCCTCTCTCTCTATATTGCTGACTGCTCTATCAATGTCCTGTTCTTTCGTGACTTCTCCTCCCCAGCTTCCGTGTCCTTGAGGATTCTGTTACTGATTGCCTCATCGTCTGCCCCTGTGCTATCTTAGTGTGACTGTATCTGCTCCCTTGGTTTTAACTATCTCTTCTGTGTGCATATCTCCCAAATCAACCTGCCCAGCTCAATACCTCTGGCCATTCTTAGATCTCAAAATGTTTTTATCAGATCCTCTTAGGTGCCCTTTGAACATCTCAAATATGTCTTACCAACTGTAACCTTTTTTCCTGACCTATCTCCCTTATCTGTAACTCTTAACTTCATTAGCTTTCCAGTCTCATAGGCTCATGAGCTTGTATCATCTGCGGCTCTCTTCTCTGCATCAGACTCTTGCTAAATCCCGTTGCTCCTTCATCTGTAATATTGTCAAGATCTGCCCTTTCTTCGCTATCCCCATTGCTAAAACCCTTGTCTATGCTTTGGTCACCTATAGCCTTGATTACTATAACTGGATCCTTTTTGGTCGCCCCTTTTCTCATCTCTTTCTAGACTGGTGCTTAATTCGTATTTTTCTCACATTGCCCCTGCCCTCTCCCCCCAAAATGTGCTTTATTGACTTGGCTTCCATTCTGTTACAGCGTCAAAGTAGCATCCTCTCCTTCAGTGCTCTATGCAGTCTGGCCTTGGCTGCGTATGAGCTCATTTCCTTATACAGCCCCCTCTTGCATTCCACATTCCTCACAGTCCTCTCACTTTATTGCTCCTTTTGTCTCTCTTTCACGCTCTCATTTTTGCAGTGTCTTTCATGCTGACTAGATGCCTGGAACAGCCTTCAGCTTCTCAGCCAATTTAAAGATTTACATAAATTATATTTAATAATATTAAAGCTAACAATAGTTCATTATGTACATTTATTTCAATAACACTGTACCTAGATATGCAGAAAACAGCCCTCTGGAAATTACTGTGGCTTGACTTGGATGTGATTTTTTTAATTCAAAGATGTAGTTACAGGCATGACCAAATTTTGCTGATTAAGTTGTAAAATTTTAATTTTTAAAATTTGATGAGAGATTTCATTAGGCTAGATTTCAAATTTTCTAATTAAAAGATGAGAAATTGACTACGTTTGGGTGAAATTCACCGAAGTACAGAAGACCCTCAGAAGACTTACATCACTTAACCTTGTGTAGTAGAGCCTTTGTGTCATGCATTGGGGTGAATTATAACCTGTTGTGTCCTGACCAGCATGGACAAAGAAGAACCTTGAATATTGGCTCAATTTGGTATCTGCAAACAAAGAATTTTTTTGTGAACATGCCTTCTTAGACAAAATATTTATGACTGTTTTTTAAAAAATAGTGCAAGAGAAAATAAAATAGAAATTTGCGTAAGTCCTGTAACATGCTTCAGTCTGTTACCTACTTTGGGCTCCTCAGCATCAACATGCATATCTTGTTACCCCTGCGCCTCCACCCACATGAAAATGTTCTGATGTGGAGAGTTTGGTTGTCTCGAATGCATTGGGAGGAATTATGTCTCCATCCCCAAAGAGTCTCCATCTGCAGAAAGGTTAATACAGCATTTTTGGTTAATTTTGTGATTAAAATTGATATTTTTAATAGTTAAAGTTCTGGGACCGAATGAAACATTTACGTATTAATTTGGTTTTAAATAATCATGTATTGAGATTATCATCTAGACATTGTATCTACCATCTGTAATATGCAGTCGCCATGGTATCTAGATGTTATGAAAAGAATACAGATTTTGGGCTGCGCCAGTACTGCTAATTATTCTTTCCTACTGATCAAAGTAAATGTGGATGAACCAAAAAGCTCACCAAGTCTGTAAAGATTTCACTCTCTCTACTAATGGCAAATGAGCTTGTTAGCAAAACCCAACCCACCACCTCTCTCTTGGAAACCTAGTGGGTCTATTATCCATTTGTATGCTGACTCAAATTAATCAGTTGCATCTAGAGTATAGCTGTATATTTTTATTCCACTGGCCTAGCATGCTGCTTTTAAAATAATTTTTGCTTTGGTTTATGTGTAATGTTTAGGTCTTTCTCGCCCCTACAGAATTACAGCTTTATGTTGAAACAGCTAATATATATGAGGGAAGTTTCACAGTTTATTAGCAAACTCTCCTGTCCTCTGAATCTTTTTTGCTTTTCTTTTTTTAATGCCATTGGAATGACCAAATAAAGGGAAATCCTTTAAATAGTTACAGCATTAATAAAGATGGCATGATAGTTAAAAAACAAACTTATTTTTTCCTTTAACTGCTTGTGGTTTTTAAAAGGACTATTTTGGCATGTTTTCAAAATCCAGTTATGAATTTAGCCCCAGCAGTTTGTTTAATCAAACATTACCCTAATATGTTTTACATGGTACCCTGCCAGACAAGGCCTATCTACAATAACTAGTTTATTCTGTGACGAGTTGCTCAACAGATGTCATTCTGGTAGAATAATACAGCAGAATGCTTGTGCGTTGGCTAAAATTACTTCAACTTTGATCACTTTTGTTCAGCACATCAGTCTGGCATTGTGCTTTATACCAACATAACACTATAACCAGAGCATGCCTTTCAAGCTTAGAATAGCAGAGGAATGTTATTGAAATCAGTGCAGTTACAGATGAGTTAATGAAGAAGGAAAATACTGTTTATTTCATAATGCCGTAGTGTTGTACTTTGGAATTAAAATGGAATGTAAGGAATCCAACTCCAGAGTTATTTATTTTTACTTCAGAGGGCTCTTTAAAAACAATTTTGTTAGTTTTATTGACCGCATTTGACCATAAATAAGTTTTGTTTGTGATTGTAAAATAGTTAATAGTAGATTCTAAGTCTGAAACGCTTTCATTTTATGGAAATAATTTTTAACAAGATCTTTTCCATGTGTGATTGAAGGATATTTGTCCCACAAAAGGTATTCTTTTTTCTTATATTTAATGCTGTAAAACTGGCATGGCAAGACCCAACAAATAGATCTCAGATTAGCGTAGTTACATTTGGATGGGATGTTGTGGGGTCATTTCTCAGTAATGACATCTCTTAACCTTGATATGACTGTGAAATAAATGCTGCACAGCAGGCTGGTCTCTTGTTAAGAGGCATTGAAGAAAAGCTGTTTGTTTGAAACTGAGTGGGGATCAGACCATGTTCCAGGCTACACAGCTTTCACACATCAGTTCATCTCTCACAGGTGTATGTGGGAAGATTTTAAAAATGGATTGAGTTGCATTTTTTTTAACAGTGAAAGTATATTCCTATTTCTTTGAAAAAATAACATTTTTACATATGGTGAAGGGTAATAAGATACAAAATGCTGTAATTACTAGTCAGCCTGATACATTGGCATTCTGTGTTTAAAATAAAATAAATTACTAAACGTTGTTTTTTATTTAAAAGTGGCAATATTACCAGTCAAAAAACTACATTAAGATGGAGTTACAAACTCAGAAAATTCAGAGTTAAGATTAAAAATTAAAAGAAATCCAAATATGGTAAGATATGGAAACACACAGTTAACTCAACAACATTAACTTTGTCCTGTAGTGTCAATAAATAATATTGATACCTTTCTGATTAATGCATTTTACTGTTTGTAGTCCCAGATCATATTAAAATAATTTTTTCCCTCATGGTGTCATTGGGAATTTTTTATCGTCAGGGTGGATTGATTTAAATCAAATTGGTTTAAATGACCAATTTTAATCGTGATTTAAATCAGCAAACAGCAAACCTTTGAGTTAAATAATTAACTTTAATCATGTTTTGCATTGGTGCTTTTTATTTATTTTTCTAAAGAAAGGTTGAGTCTCATTGGTTGGTAACCATTAAAATGTTGATTTGCAACTAAATATTCCCTTTACACTAAATTTGGTGCTTCTTTTTGCTAACCAGGAGGATATACTATATCTATAAACACTTATTTAAGCAATGAATAGCTTAGCTTGCAATTATTCAGATTCTTAATTTTACTTTTTTTTTTTTTTTTTACTTGTAACATGTGCCAAGTTCTCTGTGGATGGAAGTTCAAATTTAATTAAAAATGCACAAAACCCAGCACTTTAATTTTTATTAATTAAATAAAACTACCTTAAATGTGCCGGATACGTTAAAATGTTTATCAAAATGTCATTTTGCATTCAAAACTGATTTATTAAACAAAGGAAGTTTTATCTGTAGTTAGTGAATTGAACTGATTGTTTCTGGACACCAAGATTTTAGAACGAGTAGATTTCATCCTCTCACACCTAGTTTTAATTCAGAGATTGGAAGAGAAAATCATACTTTCCTGTTTTTTCAACTCCCAGTTCGTTTCTTAACTTTGAATGAATTGCTCATTGAACTGAACTAGTTGAATAAACTGAAATGAGGAAAATAGTCACTCTGTACCTACAGAAGAAATTACTTCTGTCAAAAGCTGGTATGACCTTCAATGAACTCTGGTTTCAGGTGCTTAGCTCATGACTTCCACAAGTTCACTGATTTAACTTTCTTTAAAATTTGGCAGCAAATATGAACTGCTTAATAATTTTTTTGTATTTAATTTAAATATTTTAATTAAAAAACATTTAGGACTAAACATAGGTTGTGAATTTTAAATTTAATTTTGAATAGGTTTATTTTTTTTAAATAATCTTTTAATTTAAATGAAAAGAATCAATTTTTACCCACCCTTATCATTAACTTATATGTACTGAAAATTTAAATTATACGCATACTAAGTCTGTTAAGAATATTAACTTTTCCACACAAGTGTACTAAAACTTATCCATAACCATATAAAAGAAACCATCAATATTTATTTACTAATGCATTTTAATGTGTGGGTTAAAGGACTTTATTAGGCAGACCAATACTACATACAGGGCTGTATTAAGCCATCATAGGGCCCTAGGCAAACATACATTTCTGGGCCCCTACCTTCTAATATGAACAACAAACAGCTGATAAATGGAAGAAGGGAAAAATTATATGCCTAAATGATGTTCCCTTGCATACATGTCACTGTAGTAAATTCCCATCCCATCAGTTGTTGCTGCTGGAGAAGCAAGTAATTTCTTTACCCATGCCTTCCTCTCTCTTTGGCTTTGTTGGGAAAGGGAAAGTGAGTTTTAGTTGTGTGTGAGGACTGTCTCTGCCCACTCATCCTCTGGGGCAGATTTGCATGTGCAAACTGAAAGAACTTCACTCACTTGAGTGAGTGGCATTTGCAGCTTTTTCAGTTTGCTCTAGGGAACCAAAACACAAATCTGGGCTGTAGGTACGTGCCTAGTTGCCTGTGGGTTAATCTGGTTCTGGCTCCATGAAGGGCAGATCTAGGGATGGGGAATGGAGTCCCTGGACACAAGTGACTCCATGCTTTAAGGACTCTCCTGTGTTCCTGCCTCAGCTCCCCCAGCAGTGCTGCCTTGGTGTGCAATGGAGCTGAAACAGCAGTGCCATGAGGAACCTTTCAAGGACTGGTGTGTGTGTGTGTAAATCCTCTCTCTCCATATTTATAATAATCATAACAATTAGGTACATCATCATTAATAACTTTGCTTGATTACAGCTTGATTTCTGCAAGTGTAGCCTAAACACATGGTTTCAGTGAGCTTGACCTATATGGAAAGTTTGATGCGTCTATGTGCTTTTCTTCTGTTCAGATGATTCCAGAAAAATACAAAAAAAAGTCTGACCCTAGTTATATTTAATTAAATATTAATTTAAATTTAATTATAATTTACAAACTAAGAGATTTAACGAATAAATCTTCAGAAAATTCATTCTATATTCAAAAAATAAATGCTATAATTTTGGTGAGAATACACTATCTGTTCTTTATAAGTAAGAAAGAGGCTGAATCCCTGCTATAATGGCAACCTCATCTCTGCCTCTGTGATGGAGTCATGACAGGCAACAGATAAATATATTACATTATTTGATTTCAACTACTATGGAGTAGCTGGAATTGGTTTATTTTGTTGCATTACAGTAAAACAAACATGTTTTTCCTCTATCAGAATGGTTGGTTAAGAAGCACCTTTTGTCCGCTATACACTTAGCTAATCTTTCATGTGTACCGGATTTCGCTGGATAGTCTCCGTTTTGGCTGAATCCAGCTGCCTGTCCCACTGCACCAGAAGAGCAGGTAGTGTTCTGAGAGAGAGCGAACCCCGTTAGCCTAGGGGAGTGCAGTGAGTTGTGAGGCAGGTCAGAGATTTCTTCTTATGACCGTTGTTTGTATTTCTGTGCACTTCACAGACCTTCTTATTGACCTAAGTCTCATGCCCCAACCTTAGAAAACAGTTAAGTATTAGCCCTTGTGATTTTACAAACAAACTAATGGAGAGGTGTTCGAGGTCACTTCAAATAGATTTGGGATAAGAATCCAAGTCTCCAGTATCTTATCCACTCAGCTACACTGCCTTTCAGATTGAATGTATTTTAGTGATCTTACCTCTAACCACTACATGACATGCCCTTCCCAAATCTAGGAACAGAAGTCAAGATTTCTGATCTCCAGAATTCTGCCTTATTTTTTTTTTAATGTAGAATATTGGAGATCAGAAATCTTAAGTTCTCAAATGATTTGAATTCAAGTTGAATGAACAGATCTGTCTTCTAATTTAAAGAGGTCCTGCTCTTTCAAATGGTCGCCCAGTGCTCTCTAAAGTGATATGGTCATTTGTTCCGAATACCTACTAACTTCATTGTGAGAACCATCTTTGGCTTCTACCCAGTGAAAACAGAATGGGAAAGCCAACAGGCATTCTACCTCATAATGTACCAGATTTGGTTCAGGACTGTACATCATGGAGGCACATAATGCACTTGGTGGCCTCTACACTGTCCAGACAGCATAAAAACAAATATTCTACTGCTGATTAGCGAATAGCTATGTAATCCACTGGCAAAGTGTCAAATCCCCCCCTATTGGTTGTTCTATGTAGAGCTGTGGTTTTTAAACCTTTTTTCATTTGCGGACTCCTAAAAATTTTTGAATGGAGGGACAGACCCCTTTGGAAATATTTGATGTAGTCTGCGGACCCTCAGAGGTCCGCGGACCACAGATTGAAAACCACTATCTAGAGGGTAATATTTGCTCCTGTAATCTAAGTGGCAGAGGTCTGTGCTTGGGGTCCAAAATTCTAGGATTCAAACCCTCTTGATGACCCCTATTGTGGGGAAGACCTTATGGCTGCATGTAATAGATTTTTTCCCTATTTTGTGTATTAAAAACAAAATACAACTGGTGTATTTAACCCAGGGTGAAAAAACATCCTCTAAAACAGGTTATATCCTTAAAGCCTTTATAACCTGTCAGTTGTGGTGCATTGTGTAACAAATTACAGGTGTTACATGTTTTGTTTACTGATGTGACAGTGGTAAGTTTGAAGGTTGTGAAGGATGCCTCTTAGTTTATTTGTGTTGATGTGATAGTAATTTGCTTTGTTGGGTAAAAAATGATTTTCTGTGGTAGACGACAAGAAAAGCTCAGGAAACTCAGTTTCTCTGTTGGTCTCTACACCACAAAAGGTTCAACCTGGCATTCAGATTTCTGCTGTTAGCACTTTACCTGTCCAATTGCTGATCCAAAGGGGCAATGTTTTACATACACTTATGCACAGGCTGTCTTTACACATATTCAGTCATAAGGCGGCTCTAAATAAGCCCTAACAATTAATCCATAGGCTGTGAGAATACTTGGAATTATTAAATGTATCACTGCTAGACAAATTCAGATTGGAAATAAAACATAAATTTTGAACAGCGAGGGGTAATTAGCCATTGGAAAAATTTACTAAGTGTCATGGTGGATTCTTCATCACTGACCATTTTTGAATCAAGATTAGATCTTCTAAAAGATGTACTGTAGGAATTATTTTGGGGAAGTTCTGGGGCCGGCGTTATACAAGAGGTCAGGCTAGCTTATCACAATGGTTCCATCTGGCCTTGGAATCTATGGTATCTTTCTGTCTGTGAGACAGATTATATAATTATTTTAAACCAAAAAATAGGATATGAGTTTGTGATTTTAAATAAATGCTAATTGCAAATAATGTACAAGGATTATCTGACTTTAAATAGGCACAGAATGCCAGTTTTGTTACAATTTTGGTGGGGTTGTAAATTGTCATATTCTGTGGTGTCCTGCCTACTGTCTTTTCAGTTTCCACACTTCTTTCAAATTGACAACCAATCATGTTTCTTAAGCTTATTAGTTCACAGTAGTTGTCTTTAGCAAAAAGTAAAAACACAGAATGAATTGGCTTAAAGATAAGTGACCTTTTTTAAAAAAAGGAAATGTATGACATTTGTCTTCCCAACTGGAAATATTACTCTTGATTTGTATTTTCATGTTTCCCTCTTTAATATTTTCATTTTTATTTAGATACCCCTTTTTAAAGAAATGTACGGATTTATGTGGTAGCCAGCTACGTTTGATTCCTGCTTAAATCTACCCGGAATTTAGGATTTCTAGGATGAAAATAGAGTAGGTTAACCAGCAGCATTTATAACAAATTATCTTTTTGTTCTCCCCTTTTCCTATCCCCCATGGTATGTTTTCTTAATTTACAATCCAAATTCACCTGGCTGGAAAATCTGTCTGTATCTGTTTTGTAAAATGTCATGCACATCCACGATACTCTGTAAGTAATAATAACAAGAAACTATAATGTGTTTGTTTAATGCGGTTTGTTCATTTAGATTCCAGGTTAGCTCTTTTTTCAACAGCAGTCCATTTTACTTTCAGGTAGAAATCTGAGTTTTTGAATGTTGCCATAAGTAATTTTAAAAAAATCAATATAAATTAAAAAGCCTCCTCTAGTGATGAAAATAAAGCAGACGGACTGGAAGACCTCTTGGGGTCCCTTCCAGCCCTACATTTCTATGATTCTATGTTAAGTGCATTTTGAAAACATGTGTTTACTTTTTTTTAATAGGTAAAGCGGAATGTTTATGACCTAACTAGTATCCCTGTTCGTCACCAATTGTGGGAAGGCTGGCCTCCTTCTGCCACAGATGACTCAGTAAGTAGTTTCACCTCTGTTCACTTTTTCCAGTCAACATGTGACTGTTCACAGATTTATTATCCAACTCAGGTAAAAGCCTTTATTGTCCTTTGTTCAGAAAATACAGCAATGGTAAGAGTGCAGGTAATTTAGGGCTTTATCCTTTGAGCTTCCTCGTCCTGATCCCAGCAATGAACTGAAACATGTAAGTAGTTCCATGGAAGCTGTTCGCATGGGCAAACGTAAGTGCATGCTTCAGTGCATTGTTGGGTTGGAGCCAAAGTGCTTGGTACTCTTAAGGATCAAGCCCTTGTTGAGATGAGAAATTAATGGGAGTACTTGTGATGGTATGCACTTTGGTTCCAATTCAGGAAAGCATCCTTGTTTAGAAAAGCACTTAAAACACATGTTTATGTATATTCCTGAATTGGACCCAGAGCCCCAATACACCAAGGTACTTAAGCAAATGTGTAACTTCAAGCAGGTGAATCGTCCAATTGAAGTCAATGGGACTACTTGCGTGTTTAAGTATATACTTCACTATCTTGCTGAACCAAGGACTATACTCAGCTGTAAGACTTTAAAAGGTTGTACCTAAAATTAAGCCACCCGTATACACAGAATACATATAAATTTGTAGCTGATTAGAATGTGGAGGACATTATTTCCATTTCCTACCTGGTAATTTTAAAATTCCCAATATTTAAAATCAGAGGAAAATATTCATTTGTTCTTGTTGGCTGATTCTTCTACAGTTCTGACTCGCTAGTTAATTAGATATTTTTGCCTACCATTTCATATAATCATAGAGAGTCTAAATGTAGAAAGATGCTAGACATTATATCCCACCTTCTGCTGATGCACAATTGCTCCCTACAATATATTTCAGAGCATTTCTTTCTTTTTTGCTTTAGCTGTTTCCATTTTCCCCTAAGTAATACATTGCTAATACTGGTGAGTGGGGCTGCAGGTAGAAAGAAGTTGAAATGGAGCTTGTAGTTTAATTAACTTCGCACGAAGCTTTTGTGGGAGTGACCAATCTTTGCATAAAACAAAATGCTACATTTCTAAAAGTGTTCAGTATAAAGCAGATTAAATCTGACATTCTGTAAAGTGAAAATAAAACAAGAATTTGCCTTCTGTAAATAACAATACTTTGAAGATATAACTATTGATTTCTAGGGAAGTCCTCCTAAAATAACTGCTGCTGTTTGAATGGTGAATGCCACATTTTAAAAAAATGTTGTGTAAATGATTTAAGCCAATGAAGCAACACAAAGACTGACCACATTTTTAACATAATTGCAAAATATCTCTTTGTTTGTGCTTGCAGCTGTAGTAGCTAATTTTGAGATACGTGCAGGGATCTGTGCCTGTGTATTGGAGAGCAGAAATCGAGACTTTAGGTATGATTATTTGATATAACAAATATGGTCCCATATAGGTAGTCACAACCTTTGAAATGTGGGTGCATTTCAGCATCTTTTACATTTAAAATTAAGCAAAAAGGTTTAGAAATCCAGGATTTCTGATTCAGGTTCCAACAGCTGCTTTTAGTAAAAGCAAAATAAACAAAAAGAAAACCACCCTGCAAGATAGGATATCCTGCATGTCTAAAACTCATAAATCTGTTTTTAAGTCTGTTTTTACAAGTGACATTGTTGCAGGTGAAGTTTTCCCTTTTTCATGTCTAATGAAATTGGCGAATGTTGAGTCATCTGCTCCAAGGCAGGAGAGTCCTCAAAGCTCACTGCTTAAATCTGGTGCAGCTGAGACATGTCAGCTGTGTCAACAGATCTGTATGTGTTACTAACAAAAATATAATTAATTTCTATCTGAAATTAGAGGCCATAACTTAATACTATGAAGATTTAACATTAGCGAGAATTATCTGGAAACTTCGACTTGCCAGTTACGTATATTAAGTAATAGTTTATCTGTTTAAGTTGCTCTTCAATTTAATGGCAGATTTTTTTTTCAATCACTTTTGATTGTGCTATATAGAGTTCTCAGAGTTGTGTATTGTATACAAGTATGGTACTAATTCACAATTAAAAGCTAAAGGAGGACTTGATTAGAATACTTTTTTCATTTACATTTTATGCAGCATAAGAAATACTTTGTAATACCACAGGAGGTTTTTTCAGTGCAGTTCTCGTTAACCTTTGGCTTAGCAAACAGAACAACTAAATAGGCTTCCCATAATTGGATTCCTGTATCATCTTGAGTCTCTTATAAACCAGATAGACTTCAGTCTTCTGGCATTATCAGGAAATTCAGTGAAGTCAATAGTTACTTATACATTGTTGCATTTAGAGTTAAAATAGATTCTTTGCTTATAGTTTTATTTATAGAAATATGGAATACTGTCTGAATTGTCAATAACTCTTCCAGTTCTTTTTGCACACTTTCACTAGGGAACTAGGTACCTAAAGCTCTACAAGTAGGGGAATGTTTTCATGCTGTGACAGTTTAACTGTGAGAAACAAGACACATACAAGCCAGCAGAAATCTCATTTTACACTTTTAACAAGGACACATTTTTAGTTACAAGAGGGTATGAATAATTTTAACACTGTGAATTATGTTTGTTTCTCTAATTAAAATGCAAACAATGTTAATGTATGAGGTTTTTTAAAATCATGTTTTCTATTTTTATGGGGGTGTTACTTGTGGAACAAAATTAATATTAAAGATTGTGGTGTTCTTGATATTTTGCTGATATTTACCATTCTCTGCCATTGATTGATGGCACTTTTAGCAATTAGAGTAGAATGTTTAAAAATTAATGGTTCATTGTAAGTAACTTATCAGGCAGTGCAAAATGTTTATTTTAACTTCTGGTGATTGTACAGATCTAAACATTACACATCTTGTAAAGTGAGAACCAAGACAGAATATTCCACCTAAACCTGTGTAAAATGTGCTACACTTTCTTTTATGAGCATATATGAACTTTTAAGATTGTTCGGATCATTGTGTCATAATCGCCCATTTAAATTCACACTAACTTTATAAAAATCACCCTCAAGATCAATACTCTAGTATTTTAGTAAGAGTTTTCAAATACTAAAATATTGTGATTTTCTTTACTTTAAAAAAAGAGGAAAAAAATTCATACTAATTTTTCAGGCGTCTCTTATCTCATCTGGTTACCTATGAATGTTTGGGTTGAAATCTTGGCCCCATTGAAGTCAGTGGGCTTTCTGTGTATTTCATTGGGACCAGAATTTACTCCCCGATTTTTGTGCTACTCTCACTAACCTGAAACCGCTAGAACCCAGTGGTTATTTTTTTTACCAAAGTTATTCCTGGTCATGTCACAGACAGTTTGAGCTAAGCCTTTCCTAGAAAGGAGTTCACTGTTTTCCTTAACACAAGTCATCCCAATATGGCTATGAGAAAGATCTGCTTTTCCCATAAACAGCAATAGATGATTTCTCAAAGTGAAATTCAACCCTGTGTAGAAATATACACAAAGCCAATGCACTACTTAAATCCAATGTTTCCAATTCCTAAGAATTTATCTCCGGTAATTGGCCTCTAATGTGTGAGATCTTGTGAAAATACAGAAATCTCCTGGCTTTGTGATTTGGGGGAAACAAACTGAGAGAGAGAGAAAGAACGGGATTCTCCTACACAATGCCCTGTTGCCAATGGGAATGCGTACTGAGCTGCAAGCCAGGATTTGATGAGTTCTAACCCTACCTCTTCTACTGACTGCTGTTAATGCTTCTGTTCCCTTCACAGCCCTTATTGTTAATCAAGGTCCCGTATCTCTATGTTAGGAGAGGTAACAATGCTTTACCTATTATACAGATAAAAATAACTGATAGTTTGTATAAGTTGGGAATAGAACTCCCACATCTGTAGTAGAACAGTTGACACTTGTTGTTCAGAAAGAACATGCTAAATTATGTACTTGTGTAACCCACACTAACATAGTTGTGGCTTGGTGTCACCTTCCAGTGATTAGACCACATATGGAGGTTTATGACAGTTGCTGTTTTCATGCTAACAGATCTGGTTCTTTAGGTAAACTAATACAGATTTGTCCTTTTGGATCTAGAATTCCCTGGTTTATTCTCCACAGATGATCCAAAATTTTTTGTTACATATAGATACTTTGTCTACCTACTTGATCATGCTTTGCCTCCAGAGCCAGGAATCAACACCAGGAAAACTGATGCCCAATATTCCAGTGCTGACTCACAAATAGTTGAGTGACCCACTGGTAAGGTGGTGGTGTCTCCCTGTCTGAATTCAGAGGGTAAAAAAAATGCTTTCTCACTACCATTAACTGTTGTGGAAGTGGAAGGGGTCTGTGCTGTGGACCTGAAGGTTATAGGTTCAAACCATGCTGATGACTCATGAGGCAATGAAAGTGTAAGTGTGTGTGTGTGTGTGTTTATATACACGACAAACATTAGTATAAAGTTCGGGAATAATTGTTGGAACAATTCTATATTGAAAAATGTATTTAGAAGAGAATTTGGAAGTTGTCAATATTTGTTTTACTGTATTTGAGTGTTTGTATTTTAGTTAATGGGAGCTATAACATTTGACAGCGGGCTGGGGCACTTGGTTGTTTGTTGTGTTTTGAGACTGAGAACCGTGTATAGGAGATGTTGCCTGTGTGTCCAGAGAGAGGAAAAACTTTGCCTTTTATTAGATGCAAAAAGATAAGAATTTGAATTAACAAACTTAGAGCATCTCACTCTTGAAGGTGTAATGTTACAACTTGTGTGGGACTAGATGCTTTAGGGCATTGTTAATGACCCACAGAGCTTTTCACCTGTAGATCATCAATTTGAATCCAGCCTCTCTCAGCAGAAAGTAGAAGCTGTTCCATCTAATAAATCTTTGGTGGACTCTGCATGGAAAAGTTTGGGCTCCAGTTCAAGCTTCCACGTCACAAACTCACTGCTGTACTTTGTATGGTTGTAAGATCTGTGTGATGAGGCTGTAAAGCACATAATGCAATGGGACACTGATGTTTGGGTCCTCTAGTGAAAGGCAGAAGTGGTGAAAATCTTGTGATAAATTTGTAAGGGTTGTCAACACTGTACTTGTCATTCATACCCTGTTGATGGGCAGAATGAGTTTTTAAAAAAAAAAAGGCAGAAGGCAGATAAAAAAACAAGACTTAATCTTTTAGTTAGGACAAAAAGTCATGAGATTGTTTGTTTTTTATCTCATGATTTTGGGGGGCTGAGTCACGGTTTTGAACTTTTGGGGCTGGCAATACTTTCCCTCATTTAAGCCCTCAGAAGAAGTCCTTAAGCAATGCATGGGCCTTATTTAGGCTTTCTAGAATGAGATTAAATAGCTGCATGTTTTGATTGAGCATGTCAAAGAAATCTAGGGGATTTAGACACACAGTCTGATCATTTTAATTTTGATGGATGATGTGTCTCATTCTCCTATGTTACTTTGACAATCCTTTGTTTCTGATTTGATCTGACTGAAGATGTGACTGGTCTCATAGAATTTGTACCTCAATCGAACATTGCAATTTGCCTGTATTTGTATTTATTCTGATGAGGTATTTGATTTAACTCAGCAACCTCAAACTCTGTAACTCTGTCAACAACAAATTACTAGAATTTTGTCAGTTTTCTGTAGCTAATATTTATTGCCTAAGAGTTCACTTTGCTTCTGAAACTTCCATGTACTCTGGAAAGCAGAGACGTCAGGTTCAGTAGAGTGGGTCTGGCAGATGGGCCCTCATCGCAGTCTCTTCCCCTCTTCCTTTTGTTTAAGTACCTAAGAGGAATACTCCAAGAC